>NC_081773.1:20572827-21172827 GCF_963082965.1 Carassius carassius
CACCCCAAACCAGCATGTCCATCTTGCATATGTCTGTGCGTAGTGGTTCTTGAAACACTGACTCCAGCTGCAGTCCACTCCCCCACATTTTTGAATAGGTTTTGTTTCACAATCCTCTCCAGGGTGCGGTTATCCCTACTGCTTGTACACTTTTCTACCACATCTTTTCCATCCCTTCGCCTCTCTACTAATGTGCTTGGACACAGAGCTCTCTGAACAGCCAGCCTCTTTTGCAATGACCTTTTGTGTCTTGCGCTCCTTGTGCAAGGTGTCAATGGTCGTCTTTTGGACAACTGTCAAGTCAGCAGTCTTCCCTATGATTGTGTAGCCTAAAGAAGTAGACAGAGACCATTTAAAGGCCTTTGCAAGTGATTTGAGTTAATTAGCTGATTAGAGTGTGGCACCAGGTGTATTCAGTATTGAACCTTTTCACAATATTCACATTTTCTGAGATACTGAATTTGGGATTTTCCTTAGTTGTCAGTTACAATCATCAAAATTAAAAGAAATAAACATTTGAAATATATCAGTCTGTGTGTAATGAATGAATATAATATACAAGTTTCACGTTTGAATGGAATTAGTGAAATAAACTTTTTGATGATATTCTAATTATATGACCAGCACCTGTACATGTACTACAAAAGGCACTTCTTTGCTTTTCACTACCTTTTATTCATAGTACAGTAGAGGGGAAAAACAACAAGAAAACCCCACACCCACAAAACTACCATATATTTTAAACACCATATTTTACTATTAAGCGAAAAGAGCTTTATACATGACATGTCTTTAAGTCTGCAGAAATATTTAAACAAGACATTTTTTCCCCCAGATAAGAATGCCAGGTTATGTAAACAGGTGTTTTGTGGACAGATCATGTAATACGAGTAAGAAGTGGAAAAAATATCCACTATCTCAAAAGAAAAACTATAGAGCAGAATCTTTAGATGAAATGTCAGTAATGTCATTTAATTATGGGAAGTATTACTTGTCTACATGGCTTATTACCAGGCTGTGTGCCCCTGCTGATTTTTTCAGATTAAGCTGAGATTCCACAGGTCTGGGTGCAATGATTGTAATGATAATGAAAGACAAGGTTTTCCAGTGGTAAAAAAGCGACCAACATCGTAATGGAAGATTTTAAGGAAACCATGCCTTTTCTTTCTTTTCTTTCTAGATAATCTTAACCAATTAAAAACAAGTGCAAAAATTGGAAACTTAAGTGTCTGCCAGCGATATATGGCATGACATTATGGCAGGACATTGTGCTGGGTAGCCTCAGCCACATAAAAATATCAAAGGTCCGAAGTCACTCATTGTTAATTAAGCAATTGCTACGATTGGAAGTTATTGTGCAGTGCTGATGCTTCTAGTATGAAAAGATGAATTACCTTCCATTACAAAGTTCACATTTCAGTTACAAAAAAAAAAAACACTAAGAAATTTGTTGTACCCAGGTGGAAAATTTGTGTTTTATGGTGTTTGAAGCTCTCGGGTTTCATATCTCCCTGAAAGAATATAGCTACTGAACTTAAAAGTTAAATTAAGAGAAGCTTCTACACTACAGTTGTTTCACTCAATAAGAGAATTCATAATGTTAGAGACGAGGGTGTGTGTGCGGTTTCTGGTATGGTTTATGAGGACACAAATGTGTATAATGTCATAGGTACTACAACGTAAACATGGTTTATGAGGACACTTCCTTTGTCCCCATAAACCAAATCACTGAAAAACATACTAAAGGTTTTTTTTGTGTTTGTTTGTTTTTTTCTTTTATTGCAAGTAGTTTTGTGTGCATGGTAGGTTTAAGGTAAGGGGAGCAAATATAAAATGTATACAGTATAAAAACCACTATGCCTATGGAGAGTCCTCGTTAACCTCTACAAGGAGGCAAAGATAGTTGTTTCTATCCTGAACTCAGAGAAGAATAGACATTTGAAAGGTAACAGTGATAAAAGTCAAAGTTACGTTTTAATCACTGACTCTCATGATTTTTACAGTAAATTCTGAAATACCAGCATGAGTGTGTTGTTCTCTCCCACATAGGAGGAAGACAGATGGGAGGTGGGCTGAGTGTTTGCAGAGACTGTGAAACCCAGAAGTGATGAGACAGAGGTTTAGCAGTGGACTGAGATAACACAAAGCCCTGGGCAAAGATCTCTTTCTCACATGCATGCGTACATAACATCCTACCCAAAGAAATTCAGAGAAAGTCTTCAGAGAATTCACGCTCAAACTGTTCAGCTATGTTTCCATGCTTACACACACCCTCACTGAGACAGAGGAAGTACAGTGAATCTGTCTATCTCAAGAGAGACTTGCAGACTCCAACCTCAGTACTGCACACACAGAGTATATCAGTCAGTCTTGTTGGCTGACTGAGCTAAGGTCCACTAGTTGTTTTTGCTAAATCTTACACACAAACACATACCACAAAAATTAAGAGGGTAAGGTTACTTCATTGACACCATCTCGATTCAGTCTAGTTATGTTTGTGTACTACTCCTGTCCTTTAGACAAGCTTCACATTGATCTGTTGCCAACACAGGAAGCTGAAATGTGACAGGCAAATGAGAGCAAGAGGCAGTCGTCTAATCAACTCTTAATCAGTCAATGTGATCTAAACAGAAGAGGATGGCATTGCAGGGAGGAAAGTTTTCTCAGGTGTGACACCCTTTACACAGTTCTTTTGAGCCGATTAGTAGAACTAACACTAATGCAGCATGGCACCCCATATCCAAAAATATATACATATAAATAAAAATAGCACAAAAAAACGATACAAAAATAAATAAAATAAAAAGATGCCAAAACTGATTTTTCAGCATCCATTACTCCAGGCTTCAGTGTCATTAAATCATAAAAAGAATAATCTGTATCATTATCTGTTGTTTAAAAAAAAAAAAAAAACAGTCCTGTTGTGTAGATGCTTTTCACACATTGAAAACACTCAAGCATTCTGCTGTTAAAACCTGTTTCACATATAATCCATCTGCAGTGCGTCTGCAGTCCGAGTGCGTTACGTATGTGGTCCTGAAGCAGCACGGACTCATTGTGCTTTCACACAGGACGCGTTTGCAGTCCGCTTCTGATCCGCGGCTGTGTAAGCCACAAAAAACATTTGTCCATTATTTTGATATCAAATCATGTAAAAAAAAAAAAAACATCAAAAAGCTTTTTCAGCATTGTGATACTCTTTCATCACAGTACAGTAACAATCTTTCATAGACATTTAAATTCAAATATAAACAACGTATTACTCATGCATTTGACTGCTAGGTTTTTATAATAAGTTGCTGAAACAAGCTGCAACACATTTAAACACAACATTAGCCTACTTTTCTCTTTGAGGATATCACAAACATTTAAAATTAAAACTCACCACTGACAGAAACAGTCGACTCTCGTGCCTTTTGCATTTAAATCTTTATTACACGCAATCCAACGGGTCTTAAATCACTTTGTTTTTCTGCCTCTATAAAAGGGCAACATTATATAAGCATTGTTTCTCTAAAGTTGCTCTTTTTCTTGTTTTAAATCTAGCCAAAACCCATGTGTTGCGTGTGAAACACAGTAGGCTTTAATTAGTATATATTTATTGTGAAATGACTGCATTTCCATGTCAATCCATGTTCATTTTTACCGCGAACAATGCGCTGTCACTTTAATTCAGCGCATGCAGCACAGCAAAAATAGACTCGGTACGTAAACAATCTCTGCACTGCTGCAGACGCACTGCTCCTGAAACGCACTGACGGACCGCAACTGCGTGCCGTGTGAACGCTGGAATCCGTTAACATGGGTGCGTAAAAAATTACGCAACGCATGCGCACCGCAGACGGAGTATGTGTGAAACAGGTGTAAGAAGTCAGGTCTTCAAGGTTCCTCTATCCCAGGGGTTTTCAAACTGTGGGTCGCGACCCACTCGTGGGTCACGGAATGGAACAAGGTGGGTCGCACAAAGTCACTTGGCTGCAGCTAATTTTGCGTTTCAATGACACACAGACACTAACACAGTTCAGTCTAGGGCTGCACGAATGTGACGAGTGGGGCGGGGCCTAGTGCCATGGGAACAGAGCTAGGCCGGTGGAGTGATTGGGAAATGAGCAACACTCACCGGTCTCAAGAACCACGGAGGAGATCGGAAAGATACAAAAGAGGAGCGATGACAGTGAAGGACGAGAGAGGACCAGGCCTGGGTTTTATTTTGTGTTTGTTTTTTATTTGTGCACGGCAGTCATCCGAGAGGGGCTGTCGCGCTGTTTTGTGTTTATTTGGTTATTAAAACTTTGTTTGATTGTCCGCCGGTTCCCACCTCTTTCCACGAAGGAGTCATCGAGGCGGTGGGCTGGAGTGAGTTCGCCCCCCCCCCCCCCGGCAACTCACTCCAGCCCACCACATCGAGCACCCTCGGCGGCAGACTCCTTCGCCCTGCTCGATGGCACTGCGGATTCACCCCAGCGGCGAAGGATCTTCGGCAGCGCGCCCCTCCTTCCTCCCTGGCTTCGGCACCAGTGTAAAACATTAAAATCTTCACAATCACAGGAAGAAGGAGGCGGGAACTGGGAACCCACTCATCACAACGATATAGCCCACCAACATTAATAATGAACTGCAATATCCTTAGTGTGATTTTCAAATTGCAATTAAGTCCGTGTGCGTTGCGTGTTTTGAAGGTCTCAGAGCAATGTCATTAAAAGGTTCAATCGGTCTTTTTTTACCTATTTCACAATTATTTTAATCTCCAAACTGTTTTAGATAGTTCTGCTTTGCTTCTTATGCTTTTCTAAAAAAGTGTTGGATTGTGCTCCGTTCTCGCCGACACACACGGAAGGATCATGAATGCAACAAAACACAGCAGCGCAGATCACACTTCACTGGAGTGAGCCTGCTTCACGTTTTTATGGACACTACATATTTTAACGCCAGTAAACAAAAATTAAAACTTGTAAATTTGTAGTGAAATTTTCAGTTGTACTCTAAAATAAAATGGTTATTTTTCTTAAATACTTAATTTCTGTCATAAAAATTTTAAGTAAGATTAGGTTTAAAGTAATTTCACTCGTTGTTTTTTTTTTTTTTTTAATATTTTGGTGGGTCGTGAAATATATTACACTTGTCTAGGTGGGTCGTGGAATGGAAAAGTTTGGGAACCACTGCTCTATCCCACTGTAATGTACTTTACTGTATGATCAGCAGGCCTATCCACGATCTCAGCAAAACACACATCCTGTCCACTCTCGGCATTACGTATATACAGGTGCATCTCAATAAATTAGAATGTTGTGGAAAAGTTAATTTCAGTAATTCAACTCAAATTGTGAAACTCGTGTAACAAATAAATTCAGTGCACACAGACTGAAGTAGTTTAAACGTACAGTATGGGATTTTCGGCCACCAGGGGTCACTCAATCAAAATAATAACATAAGACGTACTTCGATGACGTCGGGAAAGAGCGTAGGCTCATGGGAGTTGTTGTTCATTGGAACACGCGCTCTGTCGCTCCCCACATTCCTCACTCATTTTAACTGAGGCCGGCGACACACTGGATGCGTGGCGCAAGCGTCTCAGCTGCGTGGCGTGTCAGTTTTTAATTTGGCTCCCATGTTAATAGGTTAGAGCTTGCAGACTGCCTGCGAGAGACGCGCGTCTCAGGCCCCGCTCGAGGCGCGCGGAAAACGCGTGCATGCTAGAAATAGAACCGACGCCTGGCAAAATATAATAGGAAAAAGTTTATATGTAATTTTGTACACAAATACATATTAATTCATGACATTTTGATGTTTGAAAGTCTATAGGTTGACATAAATTCGCAGCAGAGACACCACGCAGCCAGTGTGTCACCGGCCTTAGTATTTTGACAATCACGTATTTTCGAACGGAGAGATATATGAATTATCAGACCCCTATCAAATCAATATTCCATCTAGCTAGTAATAATATATGTTAAAAAAACACGGTTGCCTTTCGTTAATAATTATAATTACGTTTATACTATGATATCAAACAAGATAGTGAACTGCATTTGAAGCTACTTTATCCAGATAGATATAGAACACATGTAGATTTACATTATAGTCTACATGAGAGCTAGTCCGTCTGCGTTTTACACAAGACATCATCGTTTCACAAAATATACGGATAGATATAGTTAGCTGAATGGATGCATACCTGTTTATTAGAATGCAAGCATCTCTCTGTAGTTTCAGCTTGTCACGAAGCTCTCTCTATCTTGGAAATGCAACTCCAATATTTACCCGTGTCTAGTTTCTTCTCTTGTCCCAAAACCTTCTCAGGTCATTTATTTCACCCGTACGTTTGCGCTTCACAGAACGTGCAGGCAAAGCATAATCATTATCCATAACTAAGTTATTGATTGAGGTATAAATACGAATATAAACAATATAAATATAAAATATAATAGTCTCGATCAAGGCTAGCTACTACTTTTTCTTCTTCGTCTCGTCTTTGCTTCTGTTCACCTTTGTATTTGGCGGTTCCGCAGGAAGTTAGATAAACTAGAGGGGTCAAAGTTTATATGACGCCATAGACGGGCGACAAAACGGAAATAAAGAAACGTGCCGTGTCTTCTAATTAAACTATAATTTTCTCCGGATTTGAAAGTTCGTGGAAACTGTCGGTATAATGTAAGTACACAACTAAAAAATATATATAACATAGATATAGTAATATCTGCTATTTTTAAAGCAGAAAAATTACATATTGCGCCTTTAAGTCTTTGGTTCTTTTAATTTTGATGATTTGGCTCACATTTAACAAAAACTCTCAACAAATTAGAATATGGTGACATGCTAATCAGCTTAGCAATTCAAAACACCTGCAAAGGTTTCCTGAGCCTTCAAAATGGTCTCTCAGTTTGGTTCACTAGACTACACAATCATGGGGAAGACTGCTGATCTGACAGTTGTCCAGAAGACAATTCTTCACAAGGAGCCACAAACATTCATTGTCAAAGAAGCTGCAGAGAACCGCAGCCTTATGAAGATTGTCAAACGAAATCTATTCAAGAATTTGAGTGAACTTCACAAGGAATGGACTGAGGCTGGAGTCAAGGCATCAAGAGCCACCACACACAGACGCGTCAAGGAATTTGTTGAACCACAGACAACATCAGAGGCGTCTTACCTGGGCTAAGGAGAAGAACTGGACTGTTGCCCAGTGGTCCAAAGTCATCTTTTCAGATTAGAGCAAGTTTTGCATTTCATTTGGAAACCAAGGTCATAGGGTGGAGAAGCTCATAGCCCAAGTTGCTTGAAGTCCAGTGTTAAGTTTCCACAGTCTGTAATGATTTGGGGTGCAATGTCATTTGCTGGTGTTGGTCCATTGTGTTTTTGAAAACCAAAGTCACTGGACCCATTTAATAAGAAATTTTGGAGCATTTCATGCTTCCTTCTGCTGACCAGCTTTTTGAAGATACTGATTTCATTTTCCAGCAGGATTTGGCACCTGCCCACACAACCAAAAGCACCAAAAGTTGGTTAAATGACCATGGTGTTGGTGTGCTTGACTGGCCAGCAAAATCACCAGACCTGAAGCCCATAGAGAATCTTCTATACTGCCTCAGCAGTGCCACAAACTGATCACCTCCATGCCAAGCTGAATTGAGGCAGTTATTAAATCAAAAGGAGCCCCTACCAAGTATTGAGTACATGTACAGTAAATGAACATACAGTACTTTCCAGAAAGCCAACGATTCATTAAAAATGATTTTTTTTTTATTGGTCTTATGAAGTATTCTAATTTGTTGAGACATTGAATTGGTGGGTTTTTGTTAAATGTGAGCCAAAATCATCACAATTAAAAGAACCAAAAACTTAAACTACTTCAGTCTGTGTGCACTGAATTTATTTAAAGGGGTCATCATATGATGCTGCTAAAAATAACATTATTTTGTGCATTTGGAGTAATAAAATGTGTTTATGAGTGAACGAGACGCTGCGTCTAGGGGCCATACTTCTGGCATCCCTGCGGGCGCTTGCTTCATTCCTACAGGCTAAATGACGGTTTCACAGCACACACAGCTTCCTGGTCTCTGACGTCACCAGCCTATGACGTCTCGCCCATCCATTAGACTGATTACACACATGATTCAGGGCCGGTCATAAACATGATATAAACATGATTTCTAGTCATGTTTTCTTTTGGAAGGCAAAAACAAAATGGTTTCGATTTCTCAATGGAACAACGTCACACACCGCGGCCTTGAGTGAGCCATGGTGTAGAGTGAGCCACGGCCATCTTGAATGAGCAGAGGCGGGTGGCTTAAGAACAGTGCGGCAGGCAGATTCTACAAAGCGTACCTTGGTCTTGCAGCAACCACATGTGACGACCCCGGGCTGGACGCCGATTCATCCATGGTGAAAGCCAATTCGGCGATCCACAGTGCAAAGTTGATATATTTCCTCAGTGACCAGGATGGATCAGCCCCAGGCATGACAAAGCGGATATCGTCCTCTTTTGGAAGGTCAAACAAAGTAGTTTCGCTTTCACAGTGAAACACACAGTGTCTATACGACATGGCGACATTGGAAACAACAATTCTACAACAAGAATAAAAAGTACGCCTTCTTTCTTTGAGTGAACACCTGGGTGGCGTTATGCAAATCTTCCCACATACTGACGTAGATATGTGGGGCGTGTTAGAATGAGCCATTTCAGGGGGGCTTGGACGAGTCTCAACTTTTATAAAGAATATCTATTTGGATTTGAGACATTAGTCTTTGCAACTTCACAGATCTTCTTCATTCAAAGAGCTTGTAACACTCCGAAGACAAAGGAAAATTTAAAATCACATCATATGACTCCTTTAATACACGAGTTTCACAATTTGAGTTGAATTACTGAAATAAATGAACTTTTCCACGACATTCTAATTTATTGAGATGCACCTGTATGTAACAGCCAAGCAGCACTTCTATTTTCACATCAACAAAGTGATGCTAATTCCACAGTACATGTTGGACAGCTGTATTAGTTACTAAAACTGCAGATGATTAGGAGATGAGTTGGTGGTGAAGACATTCAGGATTTCCTCTCAGAAGGTCCTGATAAGAGAGTGGTTGATCAAATCATGACAAACCCCATCCAAACATCCTGTCTGGTTCATTTCCTTCTCTATGTAAATAATTGAGTGCTTAATGAGATAACACTGAGTATTCTGAGCTCTGGAAAGGTCACAGCTGATGAATTATTCTCACAATCGTCACCTATAGAGGAAAACAAATGTTTTACTGTACCTTCTGTGCTCAGGCCAGGACTGGAGGTGAATTTGGCCACATCCACAATCTTCACAGCAAACTGCTGGCCTGTATCCCTATTGATGCATCTTCGTACCACACTAAACGGCCCCCTGAAAAGAAAAAAAACATGTAAATTAGAGTCCGGCACATTCTGGGATAAAGATGGGCCATGTTGCAATTTAATTATAGTAAATGAGATGTACAAATCTTAAAATTGTTGAAATTAAATTATGATTTAATCTTTACACAGCATTAATTCTTAAATAAAAAAAAAAAAGTAATATGTAGCAAGACCAAGTACCCACAATTAATTAATACAATTACGCCTCATATGGAAAAGCTTTTTTGGGGAAAGTGAGATTTTCCATTTCAACAACGTCATTAGAGCCGCACGTGGCTTGACAGCCACAAGCTGAGTGTCGGCGGCTGAAGTAAAAAACCTGGCCTCTTTCTAGGAATGAAGGAATGCTCACATCAGCAATGAGAATGATAAGAATGTTCTGAGTGTTTGAGGAACAGCGGGGAGTAGAGGCTGGGGAGAGACTGGCTCTCTGTGAAGAACTGTGATCTGATTTCCCAAAGCCTTTAACACTTCTCAGCATGAGCTCTGAGTGTTTCAGCAGGCCTGAAGAAAGATGGCAGCAGAGAGACCGGTTTGTGTTTCTGTCCTATCGGTAAAGATGATGTGCAGTCAGTTGATTAAAAAAAAAAAAAAACATTAAAGAGAGAAACTTTTTAATTCTCATATTATGCCAATAAAATACAAATTAAAATAAATCAGACACAAATTAATAAAACGTCATCCAAATGTAAATATTCTTAGGATGTAGCTTCAAGCTTGACAGATCTAATCATCTCTTTTCTTTTACAGTAAAATATATGTATTTATTTCTCTACAGTGATTGAAAATGAGCTGGTTTAATATTTACATACTTTAAGCTCAGCATGGCCACATTTTCAAACTTGACATTTATTCTCTAAATTACTGCTGGCGAGTTAATAAGAGTTTCTCACCCTCCTCCTCAGGTACGCAAGTTACATTTTATTAGAGACGACCCAGTTCACTCTGACCCACAGATTTCCAGACATAAAAATAGACAGACTTTATGAAATATGTGTTGTCAGAACCTCTCTCTGTACAGTTCCCAGGTCAGTGCTCCGCAGAGAACACTTTCAAGCAGGCTGCTGTCTTCCTGTCATCCGAGTTCTCTGGCTGAACTGTTAATGAACTGCAGGTGCAGTGAACGTGTGGAGGACAGAGTTAAGAGAGGAGTGTTTGGAGAGCAGCAGTGCTACATTGTGCCTATAAATGAATGCTGAAAAAATGTCTTTACTGTCACTTTAGGTCAATTTAATGCATCCTTGCTGAATAAAACTATTCATTTCTTAAAAAAATATCTTGACCCCAAACTTTTGAACAGTAGTGTAAATATATATATATTTAAATTAATCTACGCTGCCAGCATAGGACAGAAGGCAGTATTTTTCAGATAGAGCCATTCAAATCATACACACAGCGTTAGCCAAGTACACAGATGTAAAAAATGTAAAAAGCACACAAACACACAGACTGCTGGGTAGTTTTGTCCTACAAGTCACGAGTAATTGAGTTTTTAAGTGGAGCATTTGCTGAGATTTACTAAAGCAATAAGCCACAAAGTTAAAAGGTCTTGTCTGGCACATCACGATGAATGGGTGCACCATCAGTCTTGTCACTCATTGCTTTTAAGAAACACCAGCAAGACCATCAATAACAGTAACAATAAAGGATTTATAACAATAAATCTCAACCAAGTGATAGAGAATTAATCTCAATCAAAAATCAGCTCATTATAAAAACCCAAATTACATGAGATGTAGAAATCATCATTATGATGTAGCTAATCAGATCATGGAGCTGGGGAAAAAAAATGTGTTGTATGACCTTAGCATTATAAAACAACATGGTTTTAAGGAGTTAACATGACCTTACATGATGTCATATCATTAAGAATATTTTTTTTATGACTGCATGTAAATGCACCCAATGTTTAACCTAAAAAAAATCTTATCTCATGTCCTTTCCTTTGCGACTCACACCAGTCTGCTGACCTTCAAGAAACAAGCAGACACTTCTTAATTAATAAAATATCTGCAATTCAAGCAAAAGTCTATTCTGATTAAGCTATAAAGTTGCAATGCCGGCAAACTGGAGAAGAATGCAAATTGAAGAGATAGTTGAGAGCTTATTATTATCACTGTATCTTGCTAATACGGGTGCGAGAGGGGCTGTGTTTCCCCCAACACAAACTGCCGGAGCAGATGGCGTGAAGCGCAAAGCTGCTTACTGGCAGAGAGCCGAGGTGCAGCCACGCGAGGCTCAGAGCTGGACTCGGTCATGCTAAACTGCTGGAACTGTGGATAAATGACACTCAGAAGCGCCATAACATCTGAATGGCCTTCATCTACTCAATCGGTCATGGTCCTCATGTTGTTTTTGGCATAAACGTTCAACAGACGTTACATACATGATGTTATGTATTAACACCAACCACAAATGCAAAAAATATTTAGACGCACTGAGCTGTTTATTCAAGGCATCAGACGGTATGCATTTATATGAATTGTCCTGAAGTCCTGAAGGAGTTGCGGTGGAGTCTGATGTCCACTGACAGGTTAAACAAACTGACTCTTCCTTTTGTGGGGGAAAAATAATGCTGACTGAGGAATATCTTGCTGGTCCAGTCTCTAAATTTCCTTTCCAACAAAGATATTAACAATCAAATGTTTCAAAGCTCATCAAACTGTTTCTAGAGGCTCTTCTTGACAGCCATAATAACTAATAAAAGTAGGAAAAATAGTCTAAATAGTCTCTATGAAAGTGCAGAGTTGTCCAGTATAATCACATCTGTTTAAATGGATAAGTCACCACTGACAGTATGGGGGTTTTAATAAAAGTTTGTTGTCTATGGCGTTAGAAATGCATAAAAAAAAAACAGGAGAAACAACTCCTGTGGTATAAACAAGGTAGAACAACTTCATACATCCATAATTCACTGGGTTCAGTCAGTCTATCCATGAACAGGGGTACAAAAGTGTGTACATACAATCTGTAGTTTTCACAAAAGACCTGGGCTATGTAATTCGGTGGACTTCTGCTGACAAATAAATGGAGATCCTGATCATGTCTATTCATCACCTTTACTTATATAGCAACTTATATGACAGCGTTTTTTTTTTTCAAGCAGCTTTACAGTATTAAACAGAAAAGTAATAGAATCAGCAATGACAACAAATCTAAATTCTGCTCAAATAAACACAATCTTGGTGCAGGTAACAAGTAATACACATTCTTTATTCACTTTATACTACATATGTCACAACAATACAAAGCTGGTTGAAAATCATTACAACTTAATTGATTAACAAAATCTATTTTAAGGAGCTTCTCCAAGAAAAATACATTTCTTTCTTCTGTGAATCACAAAATAACTTAAATAATATTGGTAACAAAACAGTTTGGGTTCCCATTGACTATCATAGTATTTTTTGAATCCATATTATGTATGTCAATGGGATCTTTGGGAATTTTCACTATTCAAAGAAACACTAAACTCACTATATTCAGTGAAAAGAAAAATGCATTTGACAAAAACCAGTGCAGAGAGAAACCTGTGATATGCCCTGCTGTGCTGATTTAACATAGCATTATGGGAGCCTTTGCAAATCGAAATGGTGCAGTAAGTGTGCATCGGCCGTTCGCTCACAGCAGCTGCTAGATGACAAGCACAAGCAGCGACATGCTGTAGCACGCAGCAGGGATGCCGTGTTTGGTGCCAGAAAGAAGCAGGCAGATTAGATAAGACCAGTGCAGACATGAGAACAGTGGGTACAGGTCACAGACACAGGATAAACAAGTCCGGCTAAACCACTTTACAGCAAGTTGAGCAGGTGAATATTTCATTGAAGTGTCTTTCTGTGCAAGAGTGCAGTACGATCATAAATAATGATGGACAGAGGAGATGTCCTCTGCAGCAGAGCATGACAGGGGGAGATGTGCTGGCAGGCAGAAATATGAGCTGAGGAAGGAAAGTAGAGTCAAAACAGGAAAAGAAGCACAGAGAGAGATGTGACGCAGGAAGATGAGAGAAAAGAGAAGTACAGAAGAGGATATAGTGGAGGATGAGAGTATCGGTCAGACAGCGGGGAGGCTGGCAGGGGAAGAACGCTGGTGTTTTGTGACATCTGGTATCTGTTACAGTGAGCAAGAGATGATGGCGTAGGTGTAGGGTTTCTCCTGTGGAAAATAACTCCTCAGACGGCATGTGTGCGTGGGTACCTGCAGCTCAGGGTTGCATGTCGGTCAAACATGGCCACACTGCACAGAGAATGTTCAGCATTGTACTTAAGAAAAAATAATATAATAATAATAATATATATAAGGTAAAGAAAAACTTACTGACAATATTTGCAATTGTGCAATCGCTGCAATGACAATCATGCAACATCATCTTAATTAAAAATCTACTTTTTGCCCTTCAGTTTGAATGGCCATGCCACTGCTGCCCAAGGCCACTCCTTGTCATTTCAAAAGCATAGCATGTCCAGAAAGAATAGCATTTGTTATACATTAGGCAAAGGGTCTGTCTGTGCACAGGTGTGTGTACATGAATTAATGCATGTACTGTGTCGATATGCGTAACTAAGGTCAATGCATAAAACAAAAGGACAAATGGAACGACCTCACTTCTGTAACAAACAATGTGGCAGTTTAATGAAGAATGACAAATGCTTGCTTAGGTCTTGATTAATGTTCACAAAACCCACTCAAAACAAAAACCATAAACACCAAGCAAAGTCAACTCGTCTAGTGTTTCAAAGAAAGAAGTAAATATGGGAACTAGAGGTAGTAAAACAGAGAACAAGTGATAAGAGGAACTTGCATTCCAGAACATATTTTTTCTGTCAGGCATGGGAGTGTGTTCAGGGGTCATATGATGCCACGCCCCCCTAAAATGGCTCATTCAAACATGCCCCCGTCCCCATGTCTATGTCACTGTGTGTAAATATTTGCGTGATGCCGCCCAAATGTTTAGTAACCGCAGTTAGTGTTAGGGATATGCTGTGTGAGCTGTGTCACCAAATACACAAAATAATAATGATCTTTAAAAAAATCATCATATGACCCCTTTACCAAAATAAAAGTGGCATTAAGTGGATTTTAGGTAAATGTTGTAACAGTAGTTTTAATAATTCTAACAAACTGAGCATTACCAGAAAATTATAGAATTACAACAATTAGTTGATACATTGCAGCAAATGTGCTTTAGTTTTTCAAAAACATTCTCGTATGTGGCATCAGAATAGTGATTTTAATATAAATAAAATGATTTATAATTATTTAATAACTGGATATGAAACATATTTTTATTCAAAAGTGCCCAATGTCTTGTGCTTTTGTTAATGAAACTGTGTTGTGCAAAAAGGCACATAATTAACACAAGAACTCACTCACATAGACCCGCACTTTATGACAGAATTAGCTGATATTTAACCGTGAGTGATAAAGGGCTTGACTGATTGTGTTCACAGACAAAGCAGTAGAGATTTCATTAGAGTGTAATGTAAATCTAGATGATGAAAATGCTGACATCATTCCAACACTTGAGTTTCAACTGCTGTAGACTGAAGATCAGCTTCTAAATCACTTACCATCTAGGAAAGGCGAAGGAGGAGAAAAAATGGGGATTGAATAAAAACCCACTCAAACTGCTAATTCAAAACGGAAATGTAACAAAACGAAAAGGAAATCTGCATCTCAGAAGCTAATTTTACAAAGATTACAGCCACTGGAGCCACAATGGAGACCGGAAAATCAGTGGTAGCTGGATGCAGACGGTGTAAAGGAGGTCTTCAGAAAGAAATGATACTGCTCGGACTCTCCACAACACATTCAGGAAGCAGCTGCACGATAGAGCAACCAGTGCACTGCATGCATCTGCTCTGTGAACAATAGCATTGGCCCAGGGTTTGTCAAAGTCAAACAATTTTTTAATTGACATGCAGAAAAACGTAATCAAGGTCTTATATGCAATTATAATAAATAAATGTTAACAATCTGTTCACAATGCATGGTGTGCTCAGATGGTTCACTCTCATACTGAACTGCTATAGTGTAAAAAAAGAAAAAAAAAGAAAAACCTTTTTGGGATTCGATTTTGGTGGCAATACATGATTAGAATTTAAAGTGCACCAAACAATCACAAACAGTCAATTGTGTAATCTCGAAAGACCTAAAGGGAACAAGGCCTTACAGAAAAGAAAGGGGATTGATACTCCAAGTAGGGGTGCACCGATCACGATCGGCCGATCGTTAATGCGCATCTCGTCAGTAAAGCCGGTTCTCGATCGGCCGATCGTGACCGGTGCACCCCTAATTCCAAGACCTTAATGCTCAGCCATAACAAATCAAAATACAATGTCAGCCTGGATACAAGCAGCTGAGGTCACCCACATGTGTGAGAAAGGCCTTTAGAGACAGGCATGCTGAGTTATAACAGGTGAGTTATGTGCATCATACAACCCTGCCAGTCCAGCTCCACATGAAAGACCCTCAGTCCAGAATTCCCATCCATCCCAGGAATGTGATTTAAAGAACGTCCCTCCATGCACTTACAAAGGGAATTCATCACAAAAGGAGGTCAGTACTGTAAATGTCATGTGTTTTACAGCATGCTTGTCCATGGCCCAGTGAGTGGATATAATAGCTTTCAGTGAAGTGGAGAAATAAGAGGGCTGTGAGGGGAAACTCACATAAACTCACATACCACCCACGTTCTTACTGCAAAAACACACAATGGAGAACTGAGGCGCTGTGGAGACTGCTTTTGCTGACTGCTCGATTTATGCTGCTGGTACAAAGAGTCAGAGACGGAGAAGCTCTGTTCCAAGTTACGGCTTGCCGCGATAGATGGTGCTGACGGTGATAACGGTGTTTGAGCCACATTAAGCGTGGTTTTCTATGGGGAAGAAAACGTTTATAATGCAATTCAGCTCATATGGGCTCATCTGCTAGCATGTACACAGAATATATTTGTTATAATTTCTATAGAATATTTGTATTTATTCTTATTGTCTTTTTATTCTTTTTATTCTATATTCTTCATTAAGCCATGTTTTCTATATGGAAGGAAAATGCTTCTGTTCTGCTGAGAATTTAAATGTTCTGTGAGGGAATGCAAATATCTTTGCGAGAGAATATTTTTTATTCCCGCCTCAAATTTTTTCACTCACTCTGATTTTTTTTCCACCACCATGTCCCATTAGAGGCTCCATATGAACCAAACCAACCAGCCGCGAAGTAAAAAACAACAGTACAAACCTGATGCAAAAAAAGTTTTTGCAAAATCAAACAAAAAGACAAAGATACAAGACTTGTGTACATATCTTGAGTTTATCACACTACATTCTTGGATTGCCTTTCCATGAAATTATAAAATGTAACTTTGAAACAGCCATCAGAAACAAATCTACAGTACAGTATGATGCCTGAAAAGCAAGATCATGAAGGTAAAGCAGAAAGAGTGTTTCTAGACCACTACCGCTGACAGCAGACATCTTTAATTCTTGGCAGCTGATGCCGGGAATGCAACAAGTCACATGCCTTAATTTCAAGTATGCATACACACGCAAATTTAGACACTCTTTGAATAGTGGTCAAAACATTAGCTCATGTCCGTGGCAGTCACAAACCCTGAAGCAGAAGAACAATACAGGAAAGCTCCCTCCAAGGAAGAAAAAAAAATCTCAAATCAAGATTTACTTCAGAGAAGAGAGCAAACATTTGGGAAATGAAGCCTAAGTGAATTTCATTAGCATATTTTCAGCAGAATAAAGCAGCTCATTTCACTTCTCCTCCCCTCAGTCTCTTATCGCCAGACTGTTAAGCGCAGGCACTCACAGCACACACACGCACACAGAGATATCACATGCATCACGGGACAGGTGCTCCATACAAATATGTGCATCAGCTCTTTACTCTCGTAATGGCATGAACACAAACAGAAGAGCATTGAAAAACTGCACCACTCCAACAGTTGTTATAGTCAAAAGAAGGCCACCTACTGTACCACAGTTTGAGATAGATTACATGGTGTCAGATCAAAAGTTACCGGTACAAAGGATTGGTCTTATTTCTTGTCCTTCCGGACAAATGGAATAGGTATTTACATGTTTACTGAATATGCACCAGTTTAAGACCACCACAGATTTCACAGTTCTCAACCTCCAAAAAAACAAAAATAAAAATAACCTTAAAATAAACTGAATCTTAACCCCCGGATATATTTAGCATAATGTTTGTTCAAATGTTGATTACAGCTGTCACCCTTATCGAGATATTTGTTCTTACACTAATGAGTATTGTTCTAAATGCAATAAATAAACAAATTTATAAATTACAGTTTACAAGTTCAGAAGTCTCTTATGCTCACCATGGCTGCATTTAATCAAAAACACAGTAAAACTGTTACATTTTAAAATACTGTTGCAATTTAAAATAATGGCTTCTATTTCAGAGGACGACAAATCTTGCAGTTCACCTAAATCTCTCTGCGAGTTTTAAGTGGGCAAAATGTGTCTGCAGGGGCTTTGTCAAGCATCCTGACTGGCTAAGCCATAAGCTTATGCAAAGACTTTAATAACCCACAGTCTGATTTAAAAATCAAACAATACACTGTTATGCATTCTCAAAGAGATATTTTCTCAAGATAGGAGTTGCACTTTTTTTTTAAAAAAAGTTTAAAAAGTGAATATTAAAGATTTCTATAAGAATCTGTTCTCAACATTTAGCCTGACTGTGAACGATTCCTCCAAGGTAAAGTGCCGTTCTCCTCGTCTATTTGTTCTGCTCTGTTCTGACATCTCCCTTCATTGGTTTAAGAAAAAACAATACGTTGGCAGCATCACAGGAAGAGGCAATTGTTCAAAGACGTGCTCGCCCCCGCTAACTTACACTGCTGAGATTCGAGCAATAATAAACCGCCAAACCACATAGGTACAGAGCAATAACCAAACACCTGTTTAGTTCACAGTGTGGGGGAAGGCCTGCCCTGTCTGACAGTGCAACCTACAGATGGAGGGGAAGACCTGATCGTAGGTCAGACAAAGCTTTGTAAATTAGATCGTACTGCCTCAAGAGCATCTTGGTTTTCAGCAGAAAATCAAAAAACTTGTGAGGTGAGCAAAGCCAAACTGATGTGAAATCAGAGTAACGAGTTTCTAAACTAGAGAAAGCCAAAGCAGAGGAGGAAGTCATGGTGTTTGAGCTCTAGAGCACAGGGAGACAGCAGACAGACAGGCAGATGAATGCTCCGGGTGCTTCCCAGGGGTCTTTGGCAGAGCAGACAGCAACCCTAGCTTCCATTAGAGCTGCGTCACTCTGCACCTTTCCTCCCAGACAGTGCTAATGATTTCCTGTCTTCGCTGGCCAATACACACACATACAACTACACAAACTGTAGAAGAATTTACCACAGCAAATAACTGAAGATGATACATACAGTATGCTAGGATGGTGAACATTTTCAAACTTCATTTCCATAGACAACAAGAAGCGGAAGGGCACTAGAAGAAATGCTCAGTTTGTATTGAATTTTCCCAGCCATGAACAAATAAAGCTAGTTTCAAAATTACCGGCATATCTGCATACAATTTAGATAAAAATATAACCACCGTGTTGCAAATGAGTATGATCAAACATACACAGTTGATTATTTTTTTATTTTTCACCTTTTCTTTTATTATTTATCTCTAAAGAAAAATTGTTTTAAAACATGCTATAAATATATAAAAGCATAATGTGTGTAACACACACTTCTTAAAGATACATCAAGTCATACTGTTACATCTCAACAAGGGCATTGTAAAAAAGGATAGATGTCTGCACAGTGGTTTTATATCTCCATAAAGTTTATGTTTTTCCAGTCATGGGTGTGTCAGGCACAATCTGAATGGACGAAAAGTTGCACTATTTTATTAATAAATTATCTGGAACTGTAATTTGTGTGTGCTGATTTTTTTTTTGTCCTACACATGAACCCAATTTGGGTTTTGGATGTGAACACTTGAGTATATATATATTTTTTCTTTGTATTCGAAAACAATTATCCATCAGTCCTTCCTGATCCACATATAAAGTAAAAACCAACATGTGCATATGGCTCTATATGAGATGATGTTGTCTCTCCCGTTTTCCTCTGCTTGCTGGTCCTCTAGCTCTTTATAGAGCAGCAGCAACATCAGATACCTGTGCCAGCTGGCCACACCGCCCTGTTGGCCACAGCTGCCACAGCTAATCAGAAAGCACTGCTGCCAGGGCAAAGCTTGATGGAGCAGGCGTGGAGAGATCTGTTGTCCTTGTGGCTAGGAGACCCGGGCTGCCCAATGCAATGCCTGCTGTGCCTCTCTCCGCAGTGGCCAGAGCACATAAGATCATTACAGCCTCCAGCTGGCATCAACAACCTCAGTGGCAGGGTGTAGATTAAACACTGACGCCCAACTGGTATGGACTGGTTCAACAATACAAATGAGTAAGGCAAATGGAGAAAAGCTGTGGATTAGGTTTAAAGGTGTTCTGAAGTGAGATTACCCAAGAAGGCAAAAATATATATCTATATAAATCTTTTGAGTGAATATAATCTACATGAGAAAGAATGAAACTAACGTCCTCTATTTGCCCTTTTACATAGAGGAAGTGTCATGGCAGGCGCTGTGGGTGATGAGCAGCAAGTCTGTCCAGGTTACTGTGCCAGCGTAACAGATTTAAAGGGAACAGGAATCGGGAGAAAGAGATAAAGAGAGAGAGCCCACTCCACTGGCAATCAGAAACTTGTAATCTGTCTCTACCCTTCTCAATGTAATCAGACTCAAACGTTCAATTCTCAATCTCCTGCGGCACTTAGTAAGAGAAACCGGGTATTGGATTAAAAAAGATGGAAGAAAGATCATGACACTGAAGAAAGTAGCAGAATTCTCACTCAATTCAGGGTTTAAAATAGTCAAAAAGCTTCTCAAGAACATTATATACCACCATAATCAAAATAATAAAAATATTATATACTTTACAATAGGGGTGTCACAATATACCAGTACAATGACCATGAATGAAATGACTGAAATGGTTTTAGTACTATACGATAATATCGTAAATCATACAGCACCAGTAATTATGCAGTGTGTAGCTCCTATTGCCACACAAAAGGTGTGTTTTTTTTTTATTCTGTAAGAAGGATGGAGTGTCAGACAATTCAGTCTTTAGGAAGTCCTGATCAATAGTGAGGTTTTTTTTAACATTACATTTACATTTAGTCATTAAGCAGATGCTTTTATCCAAAGCAACTTACAAGTGAGGACAGTAGAAGCAATTAAATAAAATAAAAAAGAGCAATGATTTGCAAGGGATATGACAAGTCTCAGTTAGCTTAATGCTGTAAACATTTTTAAATGTATTATTATATAATAAATAAAAAGAAAACAAATATTAAACTTACTTTCACTTTTTTATTGTGACATTATTCATGTCAAAAAGCATTTAAATAAAAAATAAAGAAAAACTGTAGTTGTTTTTTGTAGGATTATAATTGAGTACATGCGACGAACAACCGTATAAGTCCAAAAAAACAAAAATTGAGATAACCATGTGACTTCAATGTATGTGTGCCACTTTGTATACAGAATCACTTTGGGGGCTGTTCGCGCGACCAAAACTCTGAATTTAAAATTTTAAAATAGGCTCACGCGGAAAAACCGTTTATGTCCACTAACGAAAAATGGAGACGCCGGTTGCTTTCATGTCCGCTGCGGACATTAATAGACGAAACGTCGGTAAAAAAAGGAGAGCGAACATGAATGAATGGAAGGACAGAGCAAGGAAGTCTTTGAGGGATGCTGGGAAACCATATGTGAACCGGAGAGGAGAGCAAAAACGAGGAAAATGTCCACCAAAAGAGGTGAGTGAAAAACCGTATACAAAGTATCTACATAAAGTTAGCGGTTACAGTCAGAGGATCGTGTAGGCTACTGGGCGTCGTCTACTACAGTTCATTCATATAGCTCACTCTGTTTAAAGGCTCAAGTCATGAATGGGTCGATATGAAAGCTGAGAAAATTAGGATTCAGGGGACGTTTTAAACATGTCTCTAAGTTACTCCTTATAACCACGGAGAAATGAATCGAAACGCTTTAGGTGCAGCCCAGCTGCGTCTAATGTTAGGCTTGAATGTTTTTTTTTTTTGTTTTGTTTTTTTACCATTCATTGATTGTGTTATAAGGACTGCTGGCAGAATTTTATATACATAAACATATGTAAATTCATCCCCAATCTTTAAGATGTTTAGAGTAGAATTTGATTGCTTTATGTCTTCACTGAAATTGGTTAAAAAAAAAAAAAAAAAAAAGTCATTGACGTGTTTAAAATATTTTGATATAATTTTTGGATCCCTGTTACCATTGAATGCAACACTTTGTTTTTGTAATATTGTATGCTATGCTATGTTTGTTACTTGTTATTTAATAAATAATAAAAATAAATAAAAAAAAATGCATTGATTGTGTAAGCTGTTATATATTCTAGCTAGTAACCTTAATAGCTGCTAATAGCTCTAGTGTTTTATAGCTCAAAAAAACAAAAAAACGCTAATGTGACTTTGTTTCTGTTAAGGGAAAGGCGTGCAAGGAGACATGTCCCAGGCAGTGTTCAAGCCTAACAGACCAAAGAAAACTCCAGCTCTTCACAGAGTTTTATGCTGTCTCTTATGAGAGGCAGCAGGCTATCATTCTCTCTGGTTTAGAGCAGGTATACTAACTTAAGCAATTCATGACCATATCATGTCAACAGTATGCAATGCATTACAATGTAGGCCCATGAAATAACCAGTGAATTGAATACTACTGTATGCCTTTAATTCACTAAGACTGCATATGTGCCTGATCACTGATCATCCCAATATGTCTTTTTACTTCTAGCACAAGGTGAGTTGCAGACGACCACGTGGGCCCGACACTGAGAATACAAAGAGGAAGTACACCTTCAAGTACCATGTGCAACAATGAGGCCAAAGACTTGCTGTTTGTAAGCTCACATTTATGTCAGTCTTTCAACTGACCAACAGTCGCCTACAGGCAAGTTTTATACAGTCTAGCTTTTTCCATTTGTTAACTTTTTATTACATGCATGATTTTAATTAGATACATTGTCCATAACATTTATTTAAAGTTACTTATCTTTGAAAAGGTTATTCAAGAAAAGTTAGGCAGTCAGTCTGAGGGAACAGAGCAGGTAGTCAGGTCTCCATTAGAGGACTTCAGAGGAAAACATAAGAACAGGTAAAAAAAAAAAATCTTGAAGGACCTCATGCTCTCGTCCTGTTAGTTTTTAAAGCTGCACCAATGTCAGCATCAGTTGCCCTACAACATTGCCTGATCTAATGGTGCACTGGACGCTGGCATTATAGGGCGTCGGGTGCCTTGCCAACCTATAACGCCAGCATGCACAAACTGTAATGGTTAGGATTCAGCTCACTGTTGTTGCCCAGTCAGGAAACATATTCTTGCACTTTGAGATCGATATCAGAGGTAAAGTGCTATGCAAATGTAATGTATGATCCCAGGATTTCGAGATCGGCCAAAATGTCCGGGATTCGCTTTTGCGTTCTACAGTTGCCATTCACTGTGTTTACTGTGGCGAGCAGGACGAGACTGAGGGCCGCGGGAGAACGGCGCGAGGCCGGTGGCGTGATTACTGGTGAGCAACACCTGTGAGACGCACCGGTCTCGTGTCTCTCACGGAGGAGCGGGAATTTTCTTAGCAATGCTAAAACGCACACATCAATCAATCACATGTTTAGCGTTCATGTAAACATTACATTTAGATTCACCAATCAGAATGAATTCAGTTAGATTGAAACAAAAGGTGTGCATGTAAACAATGACAATTTTTGCATCATCATTTTAGGCCTCATAGCATTCATCCTGCAGTGAGAGAGGGGATAAGAGAGCACATCCTGAGCTTCCCACGCCAACTGAACCACTACTCACGGATGATAATTTTCTCCAATTAAATTCGGATAAGACAGAGATATTAATTATTGGACCAAAAAACACCACACAGAATCTTGTAGATTACAATCTGCAACTAGACGGATGTACTGTTACTTCCTCTACAGTCAGAAATCTGGGTGTTATATTAGACAGCAATTTGTCTTTTGAAAATCATATTTCCAATGTTACAAAAACTGCATTCTTCCATCTTAGAAACATTGCCAAGCTACGAAACATGTTATCTGTTTCTGATGCAGAAAAGCTAGTTCATGCATTCATGACCTCTAGACTGGACTATTGTAATGCACTTCTAGGTGGTTGTCCTGCTTCGTCAATAAACAAGCTACAGGTAGTCCAAAATGCAGCAGCTAGAGTCCTTACCAGGTCAAGAAAATATGATCATATTACCCCAATTTTACAGTCTCTGCACTGGCTACCTATTAAGTTCCGTATCTGTTACAAATTATCATTACTTACCTATAAGGCCCTAAATGGTTTAGCTCCTGTGTACCTAACTAGCCTTCTACCACGCTACAACCCATCACGCACCCTAAGGTCACAAAACGCTGGACTTTTGGTAGTTCCTAGGATAGCAAAGTCCACTAAAGGAGGTAGAGCTTTTTCACATTTGGCTCCCAAACTCTGGAATAGCCTTCCTGATAATGTTCGGGGTTCAGACACACTCTCTCTGTTTAAATCTAGATTAAAAACGCATCTCTTTCGCCAAGCATTCGAATAATGTATCTCTTAAATTGTGAGTGTAGTTGCATCTGCATTTTTATTCTTTAGCTTGGGTTAAACTAATTTTACTTTGTTGGATCAGCAGCTATGCTAATGATGTCTCTATTTTGTTTCTATGTTTTGCCACGGGATTTACATCCCGTGGTAACTAGGATTTACACAAGCTCCAGTCTGGATCCAGAACACCTGAGAAGAGATGATGCTGACCCTCAGAGGACCCCAGATGATCCTAACCTTGAATCAACAAACAGAACTAACAATTATTGCTACATGTGTGACTGCATCATATAATTACTATTAATTAATAATATTGATAGTTCATCATCTAGCTGACTACGTCTTGTATTATTATTATTATTTTTCTAAAATCCTGTCAAACGTGCACAAACTACTAGCTACTACTAAATATTGTAGAAACATAATTTTCTGTAAAGTTGCTTTGTAACGATTTGTATTGTAAAAAGCGCTATACAAATAAACTTGAATTGAATTGAATTGAAGGGAGATGTGGAGAGGGAGTACCTGAGCCCTGATTTAAACCTGCTCCGCATGTTCCGCCTATACAAGGAAAACAATCCAGCATCCACTGCAAAGTTCTGGCTCTATAGGGACATCTTCAAGCAGCAAAACCTCAGTTTTGGGCAGCCAAGAAGTGATACTTGTGCAAAATGTGACGCCCTGTTCTCAAAATTAGTAGCTGCTACAACAGATGGAGAAAGGTTGAAGATCGCAGCCGAAAGTGAGCTTCACCACCGGAAAGCCGAAAAAGAGTACAACCAGTTGCAGGCTGACACAGAGTGGGCCAAAACCAATGATGACTGCCATGTCATTTGCATCGACATGCAGGGGGTAGTGTTCACGCCAAACCTGACACACTCCAACGTGTACTATCAACGGCAGCTGGCCAACTACAACCTCTGTATCCAGGAGATGGGCATTGACAAACCTCCTACAATGTGCCTCTGGCATGAGGGCATCGCTCGCAGAGGTTCCATCGAGGTGGCAAGCTGTCTTTTGAAGTGGGCAGAAACATCTTTCGCTCCCCTAGTCCAGGCAAAGGAATGATGCTGTGGGCAGAACAACAACTGGCGAGTCCTAAACCTCATGGCCCTACTCGTATCTAGAGGGTACTTCAGTCAGATAGAGCAGAAGTTCATAGTGTCTGGTCACTCCTTCCTTCCCTGTGACCGTTCATTTGCCACGCTGGACAAGAGGCGTAAGGTGTCCACACTCCACACCCCCAGCGATGTCGCCGAGATGATCCGTGGAGCCAGGCAGCTGCATCCATTTAAAGTAATTGAGATGAAATGTGCGGACTTCAGGCAGCTCCCTGATGCAACATTAAAGCATCCACCTGGCTTCCTAATCACATCCATGATGTGGTTGAAAGTGACAGGTAAAAAACTAAAGAACTAAAGAACTAGACTAAAACTAAACTGGTTTTCTGAGATTAACAGTGTTGGGGATATGTGCGTGAAGGAAGAATCTTTATTGAATTTCTTGTTGAATCATGATTTCAGCTACTGATCCATGGTGTGTCCACACAAAAGGGAGCCACAGCCTCTACGAGGGATGGAAGCATTGACTGATCACCAAACAGAGGAAGAATCAACCACCTCCAGCTCCCTTGTTTTCCACCACGTATGCTCGTGCTTACGAGGACCCTCTGCCCATCAAGAAGGAGAAGCACCGTGACCTTATAAAAATGCTAGCCTACATGCCAGCGGAGGCCCAAGCATTTTATGGGACACTAGAATGTGAAGAGTAGCCTGGTATGTGTAGGTCATGTGCAGGGAAAGGTGGGATATATTGTGTATATTGTGTGAAATGAATCATAAAAGTAGCTGTAGCTTATCTTGTATGCCTTATCTTATGTTGTATAATAGTAATATATAGGTATTTATTTTATTTTATTTAGAACCAAAAAAAGGAAGACATATATGGTAAACTAGCATATGGAACCAGCATGGAATGAAGATGATGTATGTCTGTATTGTAAATATGTATTGTTTACCGTTATTATTGTTTATTGTTTGTATGTATTGTTTATTGTATGTACGGTTTGTTTGTACTGACGTTTATTTTCTGTACTATAAGTAGGCCTATGTATTGTTCATTGTTCGTACCGTATTGTCCGCGTTTTTGTTCTGTGATTTACGTTGGCAAAAAATAAAAGAAATTGAAAGAAATAAATGCTTAATATTTTCTTTAAGGTTCTGTTACTGTATTAAAACTAAGATAAAAGAATTAAATCTCCAGTGGTTTAAATTGATATGATTAATTGGACTTATACTGTTATTCCACATTAACTGGACATATACTGTTCTTCCACATTCCAGAAATGTAAATTACTCTAACTTTTTATTTTTAAGATTGATACTAAAAAATCCTATCTCATTAGAATTGGGAAGCTTTTGTTGTCTATCTTCAATAAAGTAATATAATATTCAGAGTCCAAATAAAAAAAAAATGTATTATTAAAAAATTGAAAATATGGACTTATATGGTTCTTCGTCTGAAGCCCTCAATTGTGTTACAGTAAAATGAATAAGATCACAAACTAGCCTCTACCAACCTGATGGTAAAGTCGTTAGACTTTACAGCTTCATTAAACCAGGACTATTAGAGGTCACGTCTGGGCGAGAACCAAAGGCTTGAAGTGCTTCAGCTCACCGGGAGGCCGATTGACCACTCGATGACATCTAATCACACTTCAAACTCTCATGCCTTGTTACTAAGAGAGAAAATTAGAACTTATTACTCTTAATACTGCACTGTGGCCACGCCAGTTCTTTATTCCTATACAATACTTCATCAGTTATCCAACTGCCTCTTTTACATGAGGGCATGAGGTCAGGCAAGTTTGTGTTTCTGTATTTTTGCAGTGTGAATGTAGAAGAACAGAAGCATAAAAATACAATCACATAGAATCTAAAAAGTAACAATAATAAAGAATAAGTATATGTGTCCAAACATAACAAATAGCATATATGTGTGTGTGTGACCTGCATGGCCATGACACAATCACGCAGTATGTATTACCCCATAAAGCCTCCCCCAAAGAATATTTATAAGACATGGGGCTCCATTTCAAGCATTGCCATCCGTCTGCTCACTGCCCTGCTGACACTCTAATCACATTTCCAGGCCTCTACCACCTTACCACTCTTCACTGCAAACCTGTTTCCTTTCTTCTTTGGAAGAAGGCCAGAGGAACAGCCTTCCATCCTGTGCGGAGGCCTGTGCTTCAAACACACTCAGTGTGTGTTTTTGGTTTGCTTATCGGCACAAGCTAGAGGTTTGACTCAGCACTTTTACCGCACACGTTCACCGTTTTTACTGCTATCCTGTATTAATCTGTAACCTTACAAATCTCATTACATCTGTCTTCCTGTTGTACGCAAGTGTGTATGTGTGTGAGAATGACACTGGCTGCTTCCCAAAATCTAGTAAGCTGCCGACCTTTTTGATGCAATCACAGGTTTAAAAAAAAAAAAAGCGGTCTAGATCAGAAGCTCACTAGGTTTTGAAATGTAGCTGACACTTTCCGATCTCCTAGAGAGCTAAAATTAGGAAGGCACAGATCAAATCAGTGATGCAGTAAGTGTGACGGCTACAAGAGTCATGATGCCCTCCGGTCATTCTCTGCTCCCAGAAGACTTATGCACAATATTCCTCGATGTGTATTCATGATAGACCTAGATTATACTCCACTGGATTTATAACAAGACACTTTCTCTACAATGAATATATTTGTCTCATTCTATGTTCCTGGCTGGTTAGAGGGTAACACATACCTGTTGAAGCAATACACAGTATATTTTAAACTACATATAGTAGACATTTCTATTACAGTTACACTAACGGTTAATATTTTAAAATGTATTTATTATTAATACAGTAATGGCGAGAAATATTAATACATCTTAAAACCAAAATGTTTTGTAGGTTAATAACTTTTAAAATGTAACATATTCCTGTGATGCCAAAGCTGAAATTTCAGCCTCATTTCTCCAGTCTTCAGTGGCCCGTTATCATTAAGAAATAATTCTAATATGCTGATTTGGTGCTCAAGAAACATTTTTATTATTATCAATGTTGAAAACAACCATGCTGCCTAGTATTTCTGAGGAAACGGTGATACTTTTCCAGGATTCCATTTACAGCATTACTGTACATTTTGATCAATTGAATGTGTTCTTGCTGAATAAATGTATTTTAATTCAGAAGAAAACTGAATATAAGTGTAAGCAAAAAAATTTATTATAATGATTATTTATTTGGATTAAAAATTCAAGTTAGAATTTGAATAATTATTATTTTTAGATATTATATATATATCCTTTTTTTCAGTTGTCAAATATTAAGTATATAAAATACTTGTGTATGTGTGCAACACACATCAGGGGGGCGAAAAAATAAAATATTCCAAACACATGTCCGATATGATTCACACATGACTGATGGCAGAGCTTGTGTCTCTTTCTGAAGGTCTAAAGAGGCACACAGTGCCATATCAAACACTCTTTAGGCAGAGTGAAATACAAGCAAATGTTGACAGAGTGACATGGCTTAGGTCGAAAAGCCATGCATGAACTCCCTGCTGACAACATTGATCGACTATCTGTGACCTATTGATTTAATTTTGCTCTAACTTTGCCAAGCAGGGTGTCCCGAGGCACTTCATCACTGTACACAGAGAGCTGACAGCATGCTAACATCCTCCGAACATAATGAACTGAAATGCAAATGTAGAAAATGCCAATTGTGACAAAGTCTCATTCATTAACATCTATTAAACCTCAGTGGTGTTCCAGTGTGTATCATTGAGGCCCCACTGTAATGACTGACAATGACTTCTACCACAGTGTCACTTTAATGTGTGTCTCAACCAGTACTTGAATTCACAAAGAAATGTTAGTAGAAAATGTTTTTTAATGCTTTCAAAATGCATTTGAAATTATTAATTTGCTAGTTTACTTCCATATAATTTTCCCACCAGCAACTGTTGAATTTCCTTCCAAATATCTTCAACCAAAGAAAAAAAATTAAAAGTTTGGAAGATCTTGAGAGTGACTAAATGAAAACAAAATGTTCATTTTTGGGTGAAAATATTTGCCTCTCTGAACCCTTGTCCTCACAAAGGGCCCCCTAAAACATTAGGCACTGTGCATTAGTGAGCCACACGGGGCCCTGGGAGAGTTAGTGTACACACAAATCCTCCATGAGGGTCTTCTTAATTCCAATCAGCCACTGAGACATGAAAAGCAGGCTGGCGCATATTCTATAATTTACATTTACATTTACATTTAATCATTTAGCAGACGCTTTTATCCAAAGCGACTTACAAATGAGAACAATAGAAGCAGTCAGGTCAACAAGAGAACAACAACAGTATACAAGTGCCATGACAAGTCTCAGTTAGTCTAATATAGAACGCATAGCCAGGTTTTTTTTTTTAATAAATGAAAAGACAAGAAACAGAAAAGTGCTAGTATTAGTTGGTTAAGTGCTGTTGAAAAAGATGAGCCTTTAAATGTTTCTTGAAAATGAGTAAAGATTCAGCTGTACGAATTGAGATTGGGAGGTCATTCCACCAGCTCGGCATAGTCCAGGAAAAGGTCAGTGAGAGTGATTTTGAACTTCTTTGGGATGGCACCACAAGGCGTCATTCATTTGCAGAGCGCAAACTTCTGGAGGGCACATAAGATTTAACCAGTGAGTTTAGGTATGTTGGTGCCGTGCCAGTGGTCGTCTTGTAGGCTAGCATCAGTACCTTGAATTTGATGCGAGCGGCTACTGGTAGCCAGTGTAACCTGATGAGGAGAGGAGTAACGTGAGCTTTTTTTGGCTCATTGAAGACAACCCTTGCTGCTGCATTCTGGATCAATTGCAGAGGCTTGACAGTACATGCAGGAAGGCCCGCCAGGAGAGCATTACAATAGTCCAGTCTGGAGAGAACAAGAGCTTGGACAAGAAGTTGGGTGGCTTGCTCTGACAGGAAGGGTCTAATCTTCCTAATGTTGTATAAGGCAAACCTGCAGGACCGGGTCGTTGAAGCAATGTGGTCTGTGAAGCTTAACTGATGATCCATCACAACTCCTAGGTTTCTGGCTGTCCTCGAAGGAGTAATGGTTGACTAACCCAGCTGTATAGAGAAGTTGTGATGAAGCAATGGGTTAGCTGGAATCACCAGGAGTTCTGTCTTCGTAAGGTTAAGCTGAAGGTGATGATCATTCATCCAGCTAGAAATGTCACTCAGACAGGCTGAAATGCGAGCAGCTACCGTCGGGTCGTCTGGTTGGAATGAGAAGTAGAGTTGGGTGTCATCAGCGTAGTAGTGGTAAGAAAAGCCATGCTTCTGAATGACAGATCCTAATGACGTCATGTAGATGGAGAAGAGAAGTGGTCCAAGTACTGAGCCTTGAGGAACCCCAGTAGTAAAGTGTTGTGACTTAGAAACATCACCCCTCCAAGACACACTGAAGGATCTGTCAGAGAAGTAGGACTTAACCCACAGGAGTGCGGTTCCAGAGATGCCCATCTTTCTGAAGGTGGACAGGAGAATCTGGTGATTAACGGTGTCAAAAGCAGCAGACAGGTCCAGTAAGATGAGTACTGAGGATTTTGAAGCTGCTCTTGCTAGTCGCAGGGCTTCAGTAACCGAGAGCAGAGCAGTCTCAGTTGAGTGGCCACTTTTGAAGCCAGATTGGTTACTGTCCAGGACGTTGTTCTGTACAAGGAACATAGAAAGCTGTTTGAACACAGCTCGCTCAAGTGTCTTTGCAATGAATGGAAGAAGGGATACTGGTCTGTAGTTTTCAAGAAGCGCTGGATTTAGAGATGGTTTCTTGAGCAGTGGGCTTACCCGAGCCTGCTTGAATGCTGAGGGAAATGTTCCAGAGTGAAGAGAGGAGTTGATAATGTGAGTAAGCGAAGGTATGACTGAAGAAGAGATCACTTGAAGGAGGTGAGTGGGGATCGGATCAAGTGGACAAGTAGTAGGATGATTGGACAGGAGAAGTTTGGAAACGTCCATCTCTGAGAGTGGGGAGAAGGAGGAGAAAGAGTGTGCATCGGTCATTGTGAAGTTGTCCTCAGTCTGTGGTGTGGAGAATGGGTCACTGATGGTTCTTGTCTTATTTGTGAAGAAAACTGCAAAGTCGTCCGCTGTAAGAGTCGATGGAGGAGGTGGTGGCGGCGGTTTACGAAGAGAAGAGAAAGTCTTGAAGAGTGTCCGAGCATCACAACAGCTGTTCATTTTGTTGTGGTAGTAGGATGTTTTAGCCGTGAAGACATTTGCAGAGAAGGAAGAGAGGAGAGACTGATACACACTGAGGTCGGTAGAGTTTCTTGATTCCTGCCATTTCCTCTCTGCAGCCCTGAGTTTAGAGCAATGTTCACGGAGAACCTCAGACAGCCAGGGGGCAGATGGGGTGGTGCGTGCTGGTTTAGACAACAGTGGGCAAAAGTTGTCCAAGCAAGATGTTAAAGCGGAGCAAAGAGTGTCCGTATCGCTGTTCTTGTCCAGAGCTGAAAACTGAGAGAGTGCAGGAAGCGAGGAGAAAACCACAGAAGATAGGCGTGATGGAGAGAGTGAGCGTAGGTTCCGTCGAAAGGTGACCTGCGTTGGAGTGTGAGCCGCTTCAGGAGTAAGTGCTAGGTTAGCAAAAATGAGGAAGTGGTCTGAGGTGTGCAGTGGAGCAACTGAAGAGTTGTCCACAGAGCAACAGCGCGTGTAGATGAGGTCCAGTTGGTTGCCTGATTTGTGAGTCGCTGTAGTAGACACTTGCTTGAGATCAAATGAGGCGAGCAGAGTTTTGAAGTCAGCAGCCTGGGGTTTATCTAGGTGGATGTTGAAGTCACCAAGCAGTACCAGAGGAGTACCATCTTCAGGAAAGTTTGATAGCAGCACATCCAACTCCTCCAAGAAGTTTCCCAATTGACCTGGGGGATGATAAACGACCACAAAGTGGACAAAAAGCAAAGAAAGAGGCAAAAAGCAATACTCAAGTGCCCTGTCGGTGTCCTTGCTCGGTGGAGTCGCGCAGGTAGAGTCGATGGTCTTTACCCTCGTTGGTCTTCACACGAGAAGGATTCACACGAGGGCTGCCACGAGGGCTGCCGCGAAACCTACCGCTTTTGTATTTGCCTGATTACCTGTGATTGAAGTCAGCTGGCCACGCCTCACTATTTAGCAGATCGAAACTGGGCAGTCCCGCGATAGGTAAACGCAAAACCAAGCGCCACTTTCGGCACGTATTTACCAGGGTAAGACACACACAATTTAAACCAAAAACTTTCATAGCAATGACGATCACACAGAAGTCTAATGAGAAACCAAGACAAAACACTCACAAGCTGCTGTCAATCTCTGTTGCTGGCTGTTTCTATTAAGCAAAAATAATTAATCCCTATGTGTTTGAAACTCACTGTTTTGCAAATGGCTGTCGCCATGCATCGGATCAAGCAGTGCTGGCGGCAGAAGAGCCTTGTTATTTCCTGTGGTTCTGCTCTGTGCATGGCTGGGCATCAATGACCTGAGCAAACAGCATCAGTGTAGCAGAGAATACTGCACTCAGACACAGGAAACATCCCTTCAAGACACACATATTCCACTCCGCTCATTAATCCTCTAAAAACCATGTGAAAATATAGACTTAAGACGGTACTTGTGTTATTGCATTGCCAAGTTTTAATCACATGTTTCTGCAAAGCAAATGGCATGCAATGTCATTATGAATGACGCGAAATGTTCTTTAGAAAAGTGGCACTTGAGCACACAAAAGAAACCCTAATGCTAAGGTCTTATGGGCGGTTGTCAGGGCATTTTCTGAGCGGTTGCTAAATAGAAAAAATCCCAAACTAAATCTTAATTATATTGTGATCTTTAGTTTACTATGATAAAAATGCATTTATAACAATGTTTGTGTTCATACAATGAAGTCAAAGGGGTCTAAAAAACAGCAGACAGACAGTTGTTGGCCAAAAGCAAGCTGTCATTGGAAGTATTTGTTCAGGTTTTGTGGTGTGTTCCACGTTGCCGGCACTATAGTTGGACTGCATCACCTACTTTTTGAACATGTTCAAAATTGGGCAGTTGATGAGAAGGATCACTCTGATTGGCTGTTCAACTAAGTGAACCAGCACAAGAAGAAAAACGAAAGTGATGAAAGCAAGCATATGTCATTGTCAAGAGTGCACACAGATAGGACTGTGACGGTGGCTGATTTTTACCACCGCGGTAGTCATGGACCAACAACCGCCGGTGGCGCGGTGTTTAAAAAAAAAAAAAAAATGTATATAATATATATATATATATATATATATATATATATATATATATATATATATATATATATATATATATATATATATATATATATATATATATATATATATATATATATATATACACAGTCGTGGCCAAAAGTTTTGAGAATTACATAAATATTAGTTTTCAAAACGTTTGCTGCTAAACTGCTTTTAGATCTTTGTTTCAGTTGTTTCTGTGATGTACTGAATTTTAAGCACTTCATACGTTTCAAAGGCTTTTATAGACAATTACATGACATTTATGCAAAGAGTCAGTATTTGCAGTGTTGGCCCTTCTTTTTCAGGACCTCTGCAATTCGACTGGGCATGCTCTCAATCAACTTCTGGGCCAAATCCTGACTGATAGCAACCCATTCTTTCATAATCACTTCTTGGAGTTTGTCAGAATTAGTGGGTTTTTGTTGGTCTTCCCACCTCTTGAGGATTGACCACAAGTTCTCAATGGGATTAAGATCTGGGGAGTTTCCAGGCCATGGACCCAAAATTTCAACATTCTGGTCCCCGAGCCACTTAGTTATCACTTTTGCCTTATGGCACGGTGCTCCATTTTGCTGGAAAATGCATTGTTCTTCACCAATCTGTTGTTGGATTGTTGGAAGAAGTTGCTGTTGGAGGGTGTTTTGGTACCATTCTTTATTCAAGGCTGTGTTTTGGGGCAGAATTGTGAGTGAGCCCACTCCCTTGGCTGAGAAGCAACCCCACACATGAATGGTGTCAGGATGCTTTACTGTTGGCATGACACAGGACTGATGGTAGCGCTCACCTTTTCTTCTCCGGACAAGCCTTTTTCCAGATGCCCCAAACAATCGGAAAGGGGCTTCTTTGGAGAATATGACTTTGCCCCAGTCCTCAGCAGTCCATCCACTATACATTCTGCAAAAGATCAATCTGTCCCTGATGTTTTTTTTTGGAGAGAAGTGGCTTCTTTGCTGCCCTTCTTGACACCAGGCCATCTTCCAAAAGTCTTGGCCTCACTGTGCGTGCAGATGCGCTCACACCTGCCTGCTGCCATTCCTGAGCAAGCTCTGCACTGGTGGCACTCCGATCCCGCAGCTGAATCCTCTTTAGGAGACGATCCTGGCGCTTGCTGGACTTTCTTGGACGCCCTGAAGCCTTCTTTACAAGAATTGAACCTCTTTCCTTGAAGTTCTTGATGATCCTATAAATTGTTGATTTAGGTGCAATCTTAGTAGCCACAATATCCTTGCCTGTGAAGCCATTTTTATGCAACGCAATGATGGCTGCACGCGTTTCTTTGCAGGTCACCATGGTTAACAATGGAAGAACAATGCCTGACATAATGATCTCCAGCCTTGTGCTCGTCAACATTCTCACCTGAGTTAACAAGACGATTACTGAAATGATCTCAGCAGGTCCTTTAATGACAGCAATGAAATGCAGTGGAAAGGTTTTTTTGGGATTAAGTTAATTTTCATGGCAAAGAAGGACTATGCAATTCATCTCATCACTCTTCGTAACATTCTGGAGTATATGCAAATTGCTATTATAAAAACTTAAGCAGCAACTTTTCCAATTTCCAATATTTATGTAATTCTCAAAACTTTTGGCCACGACTGTATATATATTAGTGTCCAAATTTGCTTGTTAACCAAGGCGATCATTTTTTTCCAGTTTAACGTATTCAAATTATTTTACGTCCTATTTAACTTGTCAGTTCGTGTTTATTTGAGCACTTCTGTCAGTGAACACCACCTGCAAAACACTAAAATAAATATCAAAGAAATAATGCTTTCTTGTAGCCTAAATAAGAAAGTTAAATACACCCTGTCGGACGCGAGCGACGCAGCGCGACAAAATACTCAATCAGTGATGCTACACTGGATGCAGCACAACACGACATGATAAATCCCCCGTCGGGTCTGTGAGGTAGGCTACTGACACAGAGTTCAAATGTCCTGTATAGATACTAGACAGACTAAACCTGTCGCAACGCGGTTGTTGCGTCTGGTTTACTTTTCCGCCACCAAGCAAGCTCAGTAGCTAACTCCGCATCTGTCCGCGCTCTCTTTGAAATAGGAATCGTTGCCATATTTCTTGTTACCATCTTTTATTTATCGCTGTCTCGTTTGTATTTGGCCAGTTTGGAGAAAGCCTCACCAAACCTGACCAGCCAGCGTTTGCGATCACGAGAACTTGTGCAAACGCTGATGGGTGACATGAATGCAGATGACTCCAGATCGGTGATGTGGTATTTGCTTTCCCAACAAGATCCATCGCCCAACACTAAATTAATTTGCTGAATGTATAAACTATTTTCCTGCGCTCAAATCTGCCAATCTAAAGGAAACGCTGTGTTTGAGGTAATTTGTTAATTATCATAGACTTAGAATTTGCAACTATTACAGTTATTACACTTATATACAAAACTTTGCATTATGTTTGTGACGTCACGTGCACTACCGCCGGTGGCATTAGACAACCGCGGTAGCAACCGGCCACCGCGGTGACGCGGTTGTCACGGCAACCGTCACAGACCTACAAACAGAAGCTAATTATACATCTCCATCTTACCTGAGCATTCCATTATGTGTATATTTTCTTAATGACATGGTATGACTTCTGAAATGAAGAACATGATCACTATGATTCAAATTCAAGCAAATGAACATTGCAGTGTTTGTATATCCACAGTCCTATTTCTGGATCTCTTTTTGAATGACGAATAGAGACTTCTGTCATTTCTTTTGGTAACTATTTCCTCACAGGTTCAAAACAAACGTTTGCTATTTGGCCGTTCCCTGTAGTCTTCACAGTGTAAACAAGGCCACATTTTTAGCACAGACAGAGCAAAGAAAGGAGAAAACAGTCTGCTTTCAGTGCTGCAAGTTCTTTGGTTTGTCACAGGCTTAAAATTGGACCCCATTGATTTTTATTGTATGAGCTACAGAAACACAAAGAGACATTCTTCTAGAGTTCCACTGATGAAAATGACAGAATTTTCAATCGCTTTAAGCAACAGCAAAAACAATTGTTTTAAAAAGAAAATGTAAGTGTATTTTATCTGTTATGTATTCATCTGAACAATGAAATCCCAAAGCTTGAAAGCCCTGCGTAAGCCGGCCTAATTAACTAGAGCAGGGTGGGGAGGTCAAAGTCTGTTTACAGCACCGGCCCAGAGGCTTGCCTGTGAGAGCTGTCGCACACACACACACACACACACACACACGACTTCTCATAAGAATTACAAAGTAATCTCTGCCAGGCGGGTTAGGAGAGCCTTCAGATCAATTGTCAATGAAATATTTATTTGGCTTCATCAAGTCACCAAAGGCGGGTTAACAGCTAAGTGAAAATTTTCCACAAAAAAAAAACAATTGGTGCATTGCATGAGGTATCATTTGACATGATGGCATAAAATACAAGTTGGATAAGGTGTAAGGTGTTAATAAACACAGATGATACTTTTTCATGACCAGACAGTGATGTCGTCATTTGAATTTGTGCGGACTCACTGCTAAACCTCCTTAGCATCCATGCTAACTGTCCAGCATCATTTAATTAACGTTCCTTAGAAAAAACTTTTTTTTTTGCTATCCCTTTAAAAGTGCTATGGCATAAAGAATTTGTCAGTGGAGTGAGTTTGTGTTGAATGTGTCTTATCTCAGAAGTGAGAGAGCAATCCAAATCGTACTTTTCCTCATGAGTAGACCCAGATGGAATTTTCTGAGCTGATTTAGAGAGAACATTCTGCATAATTCTGTGGAATGGATTTAGAAATATTGCAAAATGTGCCAAACGGTGTTCAGAGTCTTAATGGTAGCTGAAAGCATAATTAAATTAGTAAAAATATTTCATTCACAAACATACACGGAACTGGGGATCTGTACAATTTAATGAATAACAGTAGTTTAGTTGAGCACAGTGCTGTTAGCACAGATGCTCTGAGAAGAACTCATGAGGAACAGGAGGTGAGACAACTGCAGGCACCTTTCTTTCTTTAGTTCTCTCCTCCTTTTCTTACACAAGCATCCAATGCACCTCTCTCCGATAAAGCCTTCAAGGTCTGCTCAAAAAGACATGACACTCAACAGAAAGACAAGAGGCTAAAAATATTAGTTTTCAAAAAGTTTGCTGCTAAACTGCTTTTAGATCTTTGTTTCAGTCGTTTCTGTGATGTACTGAAATATAATTACAAGCACTTCATACGTTTCAAAGGCTTTTATCGACAATTACATGACATTTATGCAAAGAGTCAGTATTTGCAGTGTTGGCCCTTCTTTTTCAGGACCTCTGCAATTCGACTGGGCATGCTCTCAATCAACTTCTGGGCCAAATCCTGACTGATAGCAACCCATTCTTTCATAATCACTTCTTGGAGTTTGTCAGAATTAGTGGGTTTTTGTTTGTCCACCCACCTCTTGAGGATTGACCACAAGTTCTCAATGGGATTAAGATTGCTGGACTTTCTTGGACGCCCTGAAGCCTTCTTTACAAGAATTGAACCTCTTTCCTTGAAGTTCTTGATGATCCTATAAATTGTTCTCAAAGGCCATGAATCGATTTTTTTTCCATATGTATTTCCACAGACTTTGAACATAAGATTAGCTTTAATCTAATTACAAATCTTCTCCACTAGATGTCACCCCCTTATGTGCCTTGTGCGATGTTACCAACGAACCTGTCATTCATTCATTCAGTTTAAAGCAGTGGTTCTCAACCCGCGGCCCGTCACAAATTCAAATGCTGCCCACCGTATGCTGAACACACACACACACACACACACACACAAAACTTTTGCAACTCACTTGAAGAAGTTCAAGCAAATGGAAACACCATATACTACGTAGCAATCCTTACTTGAAGAAATGTGGCAAAACATCTCTGGAGAGAACCTCATATTATTAAATTCAAAAGTGCTTTCCATATTTGGATCAACATAGGCTACATTAGTGAACGCACATTTTCTGCAATGTCTTGCGTCAAGTCATGCTCCCGTGCACATATTACAGACTGCATCTTAAAGCCTCTTACTTTCTGCGTCCGCGAGTCCGCTATGGACCGCAAGGTAGGCGTGACGTAAAAAATCGCCATCGGCGAGTGTGTGCCGAGGCTCTGAGCAGACGACCGCGGGGACAGGTGCGCGTGGTCAGTAGTCTTCAAAAGCACAATTGCACATGTTCAGGCAGTGTGAAGAAGCCCATTGCCAATCGAACCTGTGCAATCCGTCAATAAAGAATATAAACACAGCGATGTGCAATAATTCTGGGCAATAGTTTGTTCACATGTTTGTTGCAGAGCGGACCATCAGCGTATGCTTTCGGAAGTATAAATTGAAGAAGTCCGCATCAGCGCTGACCATGTCTGCATCCGGATTGCTCATGTGGAAAGTATAACACAGGCTTTACAATCGCAACTTCATTGTGCTGTTATTACATCGATCGGAATTTCACAAAATTTTTCAGCTCCCGACATAAAACAGGTGTAGTAGAATTATTTATTTATTTCAATGAATCTAATCGATTACATATCATAATATTTAGGCTATAATATTATAAATCAGGTTGGTTTGTATTGGTGACGTAATGTGTACATTATATGTGTGCGGCCTGCAAGACTTGTACTTGGACCATAATGCGGCCCGGTGGGTTTCAGGTGCTTTGTCGACGTTGATGCAACCTTTAGATAAAAAGTCAGAGGTATGGAAGCATTTTAGATTTCGTAAGCAAGACGATGACGATAGTGTTGTGGACAAGAACAAAGCATTTTTCATCTTGCATCAAACTTGTATTTATTTAACATAATTGTATGCATTTGAAAATTAGAAATGGGTTCTGTTTTAATGTACCCAAGTGTACCTAAAATAAAAGAGTTTAATATACAGGTTTGTGGCTCTTAATTTCTTTTTATTAATTACCCAATTGTAAACTTATGTTCACTGTTAATTTTTATACATATAGTATTTGTATTAAATCTATATTCATTTACTTGAATCGAAAATCAAGTATAGAAAATAGAGCTTAAGATCTTTGCCCGAACCCGACGGGACCCGATCAGACTTCATTTCGATTCGAGCTTCATTTGTATAATTTTACACGGGCTCGGGCTTGTGTGGTAAATGAGCGGTCATGTGATGTGTTTCGATTAGCGCGAGAAAGATGCGAAAATGTATGCTGAGTAGTTGAAACGGAGGCTTGCCTCTGACGATTACGTTTTGGTAGCACCAGCAACTAAAGCAAAGTCTGAGGTTTGGAAAAGTTTTGACCTTGTTTATAATGAGAATCCTCGAATAATGAGCCAGAGGGTTATATTGCTGGACGCACCATCAGTGAGTGCAGGAACGTGCTGAAGCCATCTACAGTGGATTCAATCATTTTCCTGCACAAAAACACGTAGGCCTTACCTAATCTTGGTGAGTAAATGTTTTTCAAATAATAACTAAATATTAATTGAGTCTTAAATGCATAATGTAGACAGAGTAGGCTATATAAGCTAATGTTGGCATTATTATTTTATGTCAGCTGCTATGGCGAAGCAAATCCAGCAGAGCCTTTATCTTAATTAATTTCGTTATTGCCAAATACCCATATTAATTTAGAATTTATCTTAATAAATGTTTTTAAGAAAGACTTGTTTTTATTGGTGGGTTGTAGGATTGGGATAAACGGTTATTTTTTAAACGATTAATCTAGCGATTATTTTTTTGATGCATCGGTTAATCTAACGGTTAATTTTTTCAGACCGATTCGATTCCAATTGACTACTAACAATTTATACATGTTGATTTACATATCTGAATGAAAAAAACATGAATTCCTTAACATTGCAATATATGTTTATTGCTCTTAAAATTACAAAATAAAAGACTGACTAAGAATGCATTACTTTGCACTTGTATAGAGATAGCATTCAATAAAACCTTGAAGCCTTGAAAACACATAGCTTACTGAAACAAGCTTACTGAACACATAGGCCCTATTACTGAAACCCTAGCTTACTGAAAAAAAGTTCTTCATTCAGATGAAAATAACAACAACTTGATTTCTAGCATTCAATAAAAAAGGTCACCCAAAATACTTGTTTAGAGCAATTGAAAGAATACAGTAACCAATGTAAACTTGAGGGCTTTAAGCTAATACAGAGAGTGCTTTTCCAAAAAAAAAAAAAAAATTAACAGTGGGAGCCAGCAGCCTGTCATGGAGAAAAAAAAAAATCTCTGAATGCTCCACGTGAAACTTTGTTGTTCCGCCCTTTTTCTATCGTGTCTAATGATTTTGGTTAATATGCAAGAGGGAGAGAGAGAGAGAGAGAGCAAGACAGCACTTGTGTAGTTTGAAGACTGTGAGTGCGCGAGCGCGCGTGAAACTTTGGTGTTTCGCCCTTTTTCTATCGTGTCTAATGATTTTGGTTAATATGCACGAGGGAGAGAGAGAGAGAGAGAGAGAGAGAGAGAGAGAGAGAGAGAGAGAGAGAGAGAGAGAGAGCAAGACAGCGCTCGTGTAGTTTGAAGACTGTGAGTGCCCGAGCGCACGTGAAACTTTGGCGTTCCGCCCTTTTTCTATCGTGTCTAATGATTTTGGTTAATATGCACGAGGGAGAGAGAAAGAGAGAGAGAGCAAGACAGCGCTCGTGTAGTTTGAAGACTGTGAGTGCGCGAGCGCGCGTGAAACTTTGGTGTTTCGCCCTTTTTCTATCATGTTTAATGATTTTGATTAATATGCACGAGGGAGAGAGAGAGCAAGAAGCGCTCGTGTTGTTTGAAGACTGTGAGTGTGCGCGCACAGCCGGGGCTCTCTCTCGTACGCGCCCTGTCAGCCGCAGCACAGTCATTCACCGATCAAATAAGGCTTTGACAGCCGCCAAAAAAAAAGATCAATTCAGAAAAACCCCTGGATTGGTTATATAACGTTGGACAGAATGTTGATCCGGCCATCGCGTATATTCAGCGCACATAAGGTTTTTTAGATAAATAAAAACAGGTTGACGAAACGATGCGCATATTTTGCGTCAACGTATTTTTTGCGTCAACGTCATCGATGACCTCAACGCGTTGTCCCAGTCCTAGTGGGTTGGCCTATTTATATGCTAAATGAGCCTATACCTAGGGCTATTTATAGAGTGCTGAGATATTACTATGTTACAGAGGACTTCCAAGTGGCCTATTACGTTAGTCATGTATAAATTATGTTAAAACGTATAAATGACTAATTCCTGACAAAAGGCAAAAGAGCTGCGAGTGTGCGTACATTTGAATAATGTCGGGTTGTAAACGGGCTCGGGCTTTTAAAAAGCTGTCAATCAAAATGTACTTGTCGGGCTCGGGCCAAAATCTGTCGGGCTCGGGTCCTGTCGGGCTTAACTTTTAAGGCCCGATTACAGCTCTAATAGAAAATCTAATCGAGAATCGAAATAGTAAATCGAATCGAGAATCGAAATCGAAAATTGAATCGAGAATCGAAATCGAAAATTGAATCGAGAATCGAAATCGAATTGATTTGAGAGCTTGTGAATCAAAATCGAATCGATCTGGAACATCTGAATCGATACCCAGTCCTACCAAATACACAAAATAATGTTCTTTTTAGCAATATCTTATGACCCCTTTAAATATGGGATGATTCCGTATTTTAAGAGACGTGTGGCAACTAGAGCCCTGCACGGGCCTCAAATCTAGGCCCGAGCCCGGCCCTGGCCCGAGACGCTCAGGCCCTAGCCCGACCCGTGTCCGACAGCTCATCAGAATTATCAGCCCGAGTCCGACACGAGCCCGTGTTTTTATTTATTTATTTTATTACACAGCAGAAGCCTGCCCTATTTGCAACAATTAAAAAGGGGTCAGTATTGTGTTATGTTTCTTTTCATTTCTTTATCAAGTTAATTTAGAAAAATGTTTGGAGCATTTTTTTTTTTAAATGAAGATTTACGTTAATCAGCCGAGCCGACAGCGAGTAGCCTAAAACATATTTAATCAATTAAGCCTCTCGAATTAACGCTAATACTTTACTTGGCTACAATAAAATCCATAGATACAAAACACTTCAAGCATATCACACAGACAGTTAGTTTAATATATGTTTATTTATTAAACCACAGTGAGTAAAATAAAAAAAAAATTGAAATACTAAGGCAGGCTCGCAACAGCGCTCGCAAACGAAATGAGAAATAGCCTACAATCTAAACAAATTAAGTTAATTAAAAACAAACTTGCAGGTTATCTTACCTCAAAAATGTACCACAGAACGAACATATCCATTCTTTTTTCCATTAGTTTCCAACAGTTAAACGAAAATAAAGTCCAGTCAAATGAAAAGTTAGAACAGTCTCTTACAGAGCATCGTGGAGAAAAAGAATAGCATCCAGAGTGGAAGGTTTTAACCCCATCCTCCTCTCTTCTATCACTCTTCCCGCTGCGCTGAAGACACGTTCGCTGCTGCTGATGGCGGGACACTAAACACAGAGCGAGCCAGTCTTGACAGTTGCGGTAGCAGGGTCTCGTGCTGTTTCCACCATAGCAGCACATCTCGTCCATCACCTTCCATGTTGTGATTGAGGCGCATGTATTGCTGTACTTCATCGTCGTCATACTCGTCCTGCTCCACAATGTTTTCAAACTCGGCCAGCACTCTCTTCTTCCTGCGTGGCCCGCAACAGGTGCAGACACAGAAATGCTCGCCGCTGCATGAATCATCATTTTATAATTATTAGTTGGCGAACTAGGCTATGATTAATACATTAATTTAGAGGCCTATAATAGCTACTACTACAATAAGTGGATATAAGTGAAGTATAATCGTGGGTCGCGCTGACGGAAAAGCGTGCATGCGTGCGTGCCTGAGACTGTCATGTCAGTATGTCAGTATAATTATAACGGGTTGAATTATCAGATTATGAAAGTTATGAGGTTATGAAATGTCTATGTTTGTTTTTCTATCGTCGACGTCAACTTCTCATTTTTTTTTTTATTAATGTCTAAAAATATAAATAGAAGTATAACCCAAAAAAGGCCCGAGGCCCGGCCCGCATGTGAGCTATAACGTGAAAATTGGCCCGAAGCCCGGCCCTATGGGCATAAATAAGTCGGGGCCCGTCGGGCTCGGGCTGAAATGCAGGGCTTTAGTGGCAACCCTAGATGATACAGACTTGAGGTTTATATCAATGTTATTTACTTTCAGCACACGTTACACAGAGCTGTCTGTTCATTTCATTTATTTTGATGATTTAGGCCATTTAAAGCAGCACTTAAGCATTTGGGTTCTGCTCCATTGCAGATAAATTTTACCATTTGGATATAAAAGCGATTCCCCTCTTCATAAATTAAATCTCTTTATAATCAAGATTGTAAAAGTTCCCAATGTCCACTCCTGGTCACCATTTTATAACTTACACCTGTTATCAAAGAAAATGTATAGAATTGCAGCTCAAACTTAGACAAAAAAAAACTGTACATAAAAACAATATATTAAGAAAAAAAAAAAAAAAATTATAAAATAAATTATGAATGCTGCCGACTTTATTTCAGTGTACGGATTAATTGTTTACATCAAGACTAGCAATATGAGCTAGTAAAGTAAATAAAGTCAATGTTATGAAAACCAGTAACCAGTGCATCACTAATGTTCTTTCTTCTGCATTTTTGGACTCCTTAGCTCTACTTGTCTCAGTTCTTAAAACTGTGTTTCTTTAAATAAAAAGCTCTCTTATGATCGCCTATCAAGGTACACGGTTAGAATGGTACTTCTGCAATGCTAAGCGCTTTAATGGTACAGCTCTGATTACAGTGCTGATCTTGTGAACAAAGAAACATTGTTTGTCTCACTGCTGCTTTACGTCTACATTTCTGAGCCAGTCAAGTCACCTTTGTGTCTTTTTACAGAGAGGCAGAGAGACAGAGGACAAGTGTTGTGCTCTCTAACTGTAAGTATGCATGTCATTCAGCAATAAAACTGCATGTGAAACTAATAAAAGGACAATATACAACACGGCCACTGACGTAAGTAGCTTTCATTTCAAATTCTACTTCCAGCAATACCAGACTCTAGACAATACCACTTTATTTTTCTCTCAATGGCACAATCTAGAAAAAACTGCGATGGGCCACAGAGAGGAGAGGGAATGAGAGTAAAACTGCATCCTCTAGGAAGCAATGGCTTTAAGCCGAGTTCAGACTGCACGATTTTCAAAGAAGTTGGGTCACTATTCTTTTCACACTGCATGACTATCTTAGCCAGCATTCAGTCACTGCTGTGTTCACACTGCACGATGGATTGGCGACAGAAGGTTTTCACACTGCATGACTTGGAAGAATCACCGACAACTCTGTCTGGCACACAAACTACATTTCACAACCAAACACTTGCGAAATGTGACAAAGGAAACAACGCGATATCACACGTGCAAGACCGGAGTTTTCACGTGAGACTGCGATAGCTCAGATGAAACGTCAAACAGACACGGGTGCTCCTGTTAAATTTATTCTAATTTATCTTCCATTTCATGGGTCCAAATAGACCGAAGAAGAGAGAAGAAGAAAGCCTTTTTCTGAAATGAAGCCATGGTCTATAACTCCTCCCCGAACTCCCGCTGCTCTGTATCTTGCTCTCTCATTGGCAGTCGGTCATCACCGATGTAGTTTTCAGTCAGAACACTTTTCAGACAGCATGATTTTGAATCTCCGACAGGTCCAGATATTTAGCATGCCAAATATCTCACAGGCATCGGCGACTCGTCTGCGATTCTCTCAGATCGCGTCTTTGCTCATTCACACTGCGTGATTGTCACTCGCGTGAACGAGCACAGTTTTGCCTGTGATTTCAGGCATTTGTCTGCGATTTCTCAAAACCTGTCAGCGAGCCAAAAACTGGGCTAAAATCGTGCAGTCTGAACTCGGCTTTAGGGATTTCTTTGAAATCCTGTCCTTTATAAACTGTCTATCTGAGAGGAGATCCCACAGCTGGATCAGTAACAGAGACTGACACACATGATAAACACAACAAAAATGCACACAGTCTCTCACTGAATCTCATTCTGACTTGTACAATCTGACCATGTAATTGCATCTGTTTCAAACAGAGATTGCCAACTGCCTTAAAATGAGCTTTTTGACTAAATATCACTGCCAGTGCAAATGCCACCTGTAGCAAAAATGCAACTCCAGCAATCATTCAAAACAACCAAGCAACAACATGGCAATATTTAAAACCACTGCTACCACTTTTAACAAATCAAAACTTGTACAAATTAGGGCTGGGTCTCGATTCAAATGTCCCGATTCGATATAATTTCGATTCACAAGCTCACGATTCAATTCTAGATTTTCTTTATATAATTATAATATGGCTTTAGTAGTAATAGAGTCTTATATACAAATGTAATAAATATTAACCAATTCTAGTATATAAATAATACTAATATAAACTACTTTAGCATCACTGAAACATTGTTTTCTTTAGAAAATGTTAAAATCTAGGCTACTTAACTATACTATACTTTTTTATCTGTTAGTGGCCATCTCACACAACCCTAGTATGTTTTTATATTATACCTATAAGACATAAAAAGTCACTGTGAACTGTATACAAGGTAGACAGTCTATTGTTGATGCTTTTACAAGGGCTTCCTCTTTTCCTTCATAATCATAGTCAGAGAAGAGGAAGAGCTTGTAGATTTATGGGCTGGTTGTCATGTCTTCCGCCAGGAATGAATAATGCAAACTCCCATCCTGTGATTCTGATCAGAGGAGAGAGAGTATGCAAGAGAAAAAGAAAATTGAGACTATGTGTTTTTAAAATACTATCATAGTTTAATATGACTTCCTGAAGAGTGTGAACACTGGCACTTTGAACAATGCTCTTTTAGTTGAGCGATGAGACACTGGTTTAATCTTGTGATTTATGTAAAGAAATAAAATAAAATTGCAAAAAAAACCTTTTTTTTTTAAATGTGTTATTTTTTAAGAAAGGGGACATCAATAATCAAGCCTCTCAACATTAACCATGAAGCTTTAATTAAACTGTGATTTTTCTGGGATTTATAATAACATTCCTGTTCTTTTCTCTCTTTAGATAAATATTTCATAGTCAGATCTGAATTAGTTCCCATGGAAACCATAAAATGCACCAAGGACAGACATTCTTATGTAAACACAGGAACCCATCAGGATTTATCTATGATCCATGTGGCTTAAAAACTGAACATGTTCCCTCTTCATAAAATGCTCTACCTCAGCACTACTTTGACAATAAATCCATTTCATGTCTGTGGATAGAAATGCTGAAACATCTCTTGTTAGATGAGGTTAAATATTCAGGAGTCATAAACTGCCCGACATAGTCTTTTCACTGCATCTCAGATAGGACTAGACAATTAATCAAAAAACAGTTGCCATAACAGCTATCACTCCCGTGAATATCTAATTGTGAAAATCCCCTTTAACAGTGTCTTGTCGACCAGTCCACTTTTAAGACACTGTGTCATAGGACTGTGCGATTAATCGAAATCGAATCGAAATCGCGATTAGAGACGCTGCGATTTGCTAATCGCAAAAGACTGCAAAAGCTTATGCATGACTGTCATTCTTAAGTGGCAGTCTTACTAACCAATAGAGTGAGTGCACCTCCGTTCTCCCCAATTAGCTCTGCTCTAGCCAACTGTGTAAACGCCCACCATTAAAAAAACAAACAAACAAAAATAATAATAAAACGGAAAGCAGGCGAGAGACAGAGTGGGATTATGGTGTCTACAAGGTCAGGTCATTGCTAGTCCCACTTCAGAAGACCGCACACACAGCCTGTGTCTCTGAATGCTTCTCAAACTCGGTCCTCTCTTCCCCACGCGCCGCGAATCCACGTCACGGATGAGCTGTCACACTTGCCGCACTCACGCAGCCTGTTTTGTAATGCTCGGTTATATTCTCGCGCGGCCCCGCACCACAAATCTCCATGAGCGCAACTGGCAGTATGCTTGCTAATTTCACTTGAATGAAATGAAACATTCAGGACATTTTCCACTTGTTCTTAAAATCTTAAATACAGTGTAACATGTACAGTAATACTACAGTTATTTATTTATATAAAAAATAAATATTTCCAGTGAAATTCAGTCTCTCAGAGAGAGAGAGAGAGAGAGAGAGAGAGAGAGAGACCCCTCCCAGAACACAATTGAAAATTGAAAGGATTTCAGGGTTATAATGGGAATAGTATTGAATAGAACAACAGTAATTCCTATTGGAATAATTCCAAAAACAAAAAGGAATTTTGTAATGGTTTCATGGAAATTGTAAGAATTTTTTTTCTTCTTTTTTTCAGCAGGGTAATGATACTCATACTGTGCTGCACATTATTGACTATTGAGCTGAAGCTTGACTTTGCAAATTTAAAATTGCTAATCACAATATCTGTCAAAAAAATCGCAATTAGATATTTTCCCCATATCGCACAGCCCTACTGTGTCAAGTTAACAGATCTGTCTAAATTTTTTAATGTTGCGATAAACTTTTGCCATGACGTTAAAGCTGGTACACCGTTGACGCTTGCAAAATCAAAATAGATGGCCATTGGTTGAAACTTACAGATTAAGGGGCGGTTTATTGAGATCCCTTTGCAACGTCACACACGTTCGTTTTTTTCAATATTTTTCACGTTTCCTTGGTTGATATATGCTTGGTCCTGATTATAGCACATAAACCTGGAAAAGCCAGATTTTCATGATATGTCACCATTAAGTTTCCTGCACATTGCGTTATGAGTCATTTTCTCCTGATAACCCCGAAGAGAACTTAAATTACACTTTCAGTTTTGATCGTACAGATAAGAACAATACATCAATCGAATCTGTAAAGGGGCTACTTTTTTGTATACAGACATAATAACAACAAAACTTTGTGCATTTATAAAATAAAGATAACAAACAAGGTGTGCTGTCTGCAGCCTTTGTCTGCGCTGATCTTCATTTACAAACACGTCATTAAAATTAACTGTAACTCTGTGAATACTCAACGAAGAGACATGAGAAAGACATCTATAGAAAGCCTGACATGTCTACTTTTAAACTAAACAAGTACTGCCGAATAAAACAGATATTCTGTGATAAAGTAATCCATATGAAAACAACACAATGTCTGTTTTGCACGTCTCCCTTCATTATCTTCTAATGTTACCACGCCCCCACGCTGAACGCCCTATTCAGATTTGAATGTTTCACTGAAGCACGCAGCTTGAATACGCCCACAAAACAGAAGACAATGCAGTGAGAAGTTTATTTTACGGTTTGCTTCGTGATGAGAGGAATAAGACATAATTCACCCCCAAAAGATATGATGTGGTTGAGGATTTGAGAGTTTTTCCAAACTATAATTCCTGACTAAATGTACACTCTACAAAATGTTGGGTTATTTAATCTACCCAACCGCTGGGTTATGAAATGCTGTACCCATTATGGGTTATTTATATGGAATTTGGGTTATTTTGTGCAACTCATGCGTTGGGTCAAAATCCATCAACCCAACTTATTTCAGTTGACCCAGCACATGGGTTGTTTGTGCTTCGAACCTCATCACGTCATCACCAGAGTCCACACACCGAGAGCTCGACACAGCAGAGAACCTGACTGCTCATCCAGCGAGGAGAAGAAGTAATAAAAGGTATGTGTACACTACATGTCCAATTCACTTTGTCTGTGTTAAGTTACCTATTAAAGTAGTATATTGTCGAAGCAAGTTGGTTGGTTTGGCAAACATTGTAGCTAACGTTAGCCATTATCATGGAAGCACTGGTAGCCTACAGCTTATCCGTTTGGTCTGAATTATATTAATTAATTAACTTTAATTAAACAAGTTCATAATGCCCATGAGCATATAGTCATGTTTATTGAATTCGCCAGGCTAATTTGAAAGCTAGTTTAAAGCTAACCAGGTGATTCGCCAGTTAACTAGTTTACTAGCTAACAGGCTGTCAGTTGCTTTGCCTTATTTTCTGGCTATAATGAGCGCTTGTTTTTCCTGAAGCTTTTAATGTGACGTGAAGGCATAACACCATGTTTGACTGATTAAAATAGGTAAAAACAGTGAGATAATCTGATTTTGTGAAAGAGATAATTTTATTTTTATTCATGTGAATTGTAGAGATGCGGGGCTTGAAAGTAAATCAGCACAGGGTTAGTATAGTCTGCAGTGGTGAGAAACCAGGACTCTTATTTTGAAAACTGAAAGGAGGAGCTGTGTGCGCGCCTGCGCCCTTACATCTGCAGAGCATTTGGTGAGACGTTACACGGATGTTTCCTCATCAAATTTTCCTTTTATTTTGCAGGTATTATTGTTACAAAAAATGTATAATATGCACACGAGATCTGTAATGTAAATGTATATGTTCATACCGCTGATATTTCACTGCAGTCAACCCAGCCGCCAAGTAGAAAAGCACGGTCAATCTAGCTGCCACGTTATCGGGATTGTGAATATGTTGATATGCAGACTGTCCGCCATTTTTTGAACGCTGTAAGACGAGGTGATTGTGTGAAACGCGTTTAATTCTATTCAAATTGACTCCAGTTACAAAGTTATAGTGTTCATTATGAGTTTACTTCAAATTTTTGTTTGGTTTATTTCGTTATATATACGTATAAAGATCGGATGCACTTGTTTAGCAGAACTGTCTTATCTAACGTTACTTGGGCTTCTGCGCGGGGTCTGTAACATCAAGAAATATATAATATATCTATGTGCACTGAAGGCTATGCTGTGAGCAGCCACAAATATTCTTGTGCTGTAAGAACATAGACAATTTACATGTATGCAATTTGTTATGAATTATATAGAGAGAGGGAGGATTGTTTTCTCTATATTTTGTGATGCTAAATAAAATTGCTGGTATCTTCACATCGTTTTACATTCCTGCTGCTGTAGTCTGCATTGCTTTTGCATGGTGACGTATGAATAGTTAATACAATAGCAATTGTATTTTTGCTTAAGCTCTTTTTGTGTTTGTTTCAGATCAATGGACAACTTTGTCATTAACCCTTTTACAGACTGGCAGCTGACAGACCTTGTGATTTGTCTAAAGATTTAACATTAGAGGTAAGAAATTAGTTTTCCCATCTACCGCATATCAAGTCTGCATTGCTACTCAAGCCCTTTTCAGACATGAATTCTTATGAAATATAATTTTTCAGCAGTACTTTAAAGTGGTAGTTTGAATTATAGGACATAAAGATGTATGAAATGCTTACCGTCAATATGGCCAATGCAAAGGTTTTAATTAACCCAAGTCCTGTGTCTTGAGTTTTGATTTGGTTATTTTACATTTACTCCACAAAATTCATTGCATTTATATTGTGGACTTGTTCTTTTAAAAAATGCTGTCACTGGGTAAAAATTTTCTGTATGTGCTATGCAACATATCAATGCACCTCTGTTGTTCAATGCCTGCAAGTGACTGCAGCTCAACTTGTTCTTATGCAAGCTTTTGCATGAACATGCTCATTGATAAAAGGTTGCACAGCAAATACAGAAAATAGTGCCTAGTTGAACGAACACAGCCTTTTATAGAAGAAAAAAGTCAACAATACAATTGTATAATTGTATATTTATTTGTTCTAGCCAACTCACTGGAAGTACTTGTTCTGGATAATAACCAAATTAAAACTTGAAATGAAAAAGAGACTCATTATAAATGAATCCCTTCACATTGCCTATATTAACTATTTCATACTTCTTTATGCTCTACAATCCATTTAAATCTAGTTTTCTAATCTAGATTTGACCTGTGTGTGTGTTTCTGATTAACAGTCCTACATCAGATATCAAAAAGCCACTGGCTTCGCGTTTGGTTCAGTCATTTACCTGTTTGAAAGACTCAAGCAGTGGCAACGTGAGTTTTTTTTTTTTTTAATGTCATTGAGATTTATTTGGGTTGTCATGATCCTCAAACCGATTTAGTTTGATTTTTAAGGTTGCAATCCAATTCGATTTTCAATTTAAACTTTTCTTTGTTTACTGGAGTCAGCCGAGGGCTCTACCAGGCCCCCTTCTGTTTTTGCTGGATTTCCTATGTAGATCTCCTATTTCTGGTGAATCCTCACCAAAGAATACACACTAGGGTTTGTACATGTGAAAATTTTCCCGCAGGTCCTTTAAAAAGTTTTAAATAAATAACTGGGAATTTGAGGCCTTAAATTAGAAAAACTAACATATTTCAGTTTCTGACAACTTTGTTCTTTTTTTTACAGAATGTACCATATCAGACGAACGTGAGTCACAGTTTAACGAATGGTTGAGAAACAATTCTCAGCCCCTCAGCCAGATAGAGACCTACAAAGGACCACGTGGATTAGGGACAACAATTGGACCATTGATCAGATCCTCGAAGAGTTCCCTCGCTTAATGACCAAAGGCACGGTAGGTATAGGGAAATATGATCTTACTCATGAGGAAACATTGTTTATAATGTCTTATTAGTGTGCCACATTAAATTGGTTTTAAAAATGTGTTTTCCATTTTATAGATTGCACGGGACTTTCTTGTCGTACATGGGGATGCTGCATCAAAGTTGTCTGAAACTTGGCTACCCATTTATGCTGAGAAGATCCTGTACCTGTAAGACAGGAGGGGAAGCTGACATTGCCCCTGGATAGATTAACACAAGGTAATATATTCTTGTCAGCAGATCTTGTAAATGCAGGGAATGCAATGGAAGATGCGGGGTATTTATGCAATTATATACGATGAAATTGCAGGTATTGTGAAATCACAGGTATGCTATTTCACATCGTATTGACACCTATGTCTTCCTACAGATGGTGTTGGGGAACTCACCCTGATGCAGTTGCCAGCCTTGCTTCTACCTACAATTTACAAAGTTGGCCGTGGCCATGGTGTGAAAGTAGTTCGCCTCACCATACAGGAATGCAGCTTGGCCTTCATCAACCATAAGCCTGTAAGTCCTCAAGCACATCTAAATGGGAAACTTTATTCATTTTATCAACATATCTGAGCTCAAGACATGCATATCCAGGTTTGTTTTACTATACTTTTGGGGACAGGCATCAAAAATAGCCTGACAGTATTAGCTGTTCTACAAGCTTACAACTCGTTGGTCACTACCAAAGCATCCTAGAACACCTCAGCAATGCTACAGGTTGATTACCTCTGTACCACACTGATGCAGTAATTTGTTCTAAAACGGGCACCAACAAAGTATTGAGTGCAGAAATTAACTTTTATCAGAAGGTTGACACTTTTGTATTTTAACCCATTTGGACCTGACTCCATGAGGTTGACTCTAAAGAAGTCTTCTAAATCTACAAAGCATTTGCGGCCCAACTATCTGACTACCTAACCCTGCTGCCAGATAGGATAGTCAGATAAGTGGGCCGCACGCATTTTCTCAGCATGTTTATTGTAATGTTAGATCAATCAATTTATGACTTTTTAGGTCAATTGAGGTCTGTTAAATTGTTTTCTGTAATGTGAGCTATATGCTCTAAGACTTAGTCAAAAAAGGTTTGGAATATTGGTTATTTGCAATGAAATGTGAACTATTACAGTTCAACTTTTTTAATTAGAAATGCACTGAATCTTTTCTAAATTGTAAAGACTAGACTTTATCATAAAACAGTAATTTCTCTAGTGAGGACCAGGAAAATGGTCCTCACAATGGCTGTATTTCAATTCTACTATAGTAATCGGTTGATATTTGGTCCTTACTCACTCGCTCTCTTGTATTTTCTTTTATAGCTTGGAATAAACATGGAGTACCTCCATGAGGCCAAGGCATGCAAGCCATATCCCCCCATCCTGACGCTGGGAAATGATCAGAGTGCATTTAAGGCATTCGTCTAAAATGGTTAAGTTTATTCAAACTAGAATTCTTGCTTGCAAGTAGAGCTAATGGCTCTTAAAAGCAGCAATAAGGAATTTTAATTTATTCACTATAGAGCTGCTGTTGGTCTGTTGAATGTTCAGGCAGTTCAATCGAAATTGTTGTTTTGCTCTGAATGTTTGAACTGAATCATTTCTACTATATTGTTGATATTAATGTAATAAATTTTTTCAAACATTCCATTGCTTTGTTTTTGTATTTAAGTGTTTATTACATAATATGCATAAATCTAGCATGTATTCGGTTCTAGGTTGGTAGTTTCACAGTTTTATATAGGTAGTCTATTGCAGTTTATTTTCCTATTGTAATGTTAGAATTAATCTGGTTTATGGGTTAATTTTACCCAGCTTAATATGTAGTTGAATCAACCCAGAATTGTAATTAATTTGACCCAGCATTTGGGTACGCTACATAACAAATATGTAGTTAAATCAACCCATAATTGTATTTAATTTGACCCAACGTTCGGGTAGAATATTTAACAAATATGTAGTTAAATCAACCGATAATTGTATTTAATTTGACCCAACTTTGGGTAGAATATTTAACAAATATGTAGTTAAATCAACCCATAATTGTATTTAATTTGACCCAACGTTTGGGTAGAATATTTAACTCATCTGTTGGGTTAAAAATGATCAACCCATCTTGCTGGGTCAAATTAACTACTGTTGGTCTGGTGCAATAGTGACCCAGTGGTTGGGTTATAGAACAACCCAAGTTGGGTTATTTTTAACCCATCATTTTTTTGTGTGTATAATCAAGTGAAACATTATGAAGTTTCAATAACAATATACACTACTATACCATTCAAAAGATTGATGTAAATAATATAAATGTAACAAATAAATGTAACAAACAATGCTGTTCTTTAATTTAACACCTTAACCCCCCCCCCCCCCAAAAAAAAAAGAATTATCAGCTCTTTTCAACATTAATAATAATAATAATAACAATAAATGTATTTTTTTTTTTTTTTTTTTTGAAAATCAGATTGTTAAAAGGATTTCTGAAGGATTGTGTGACTGGAGTAATGATGCAAAAAATTCAGTTTCAAAGTCTGCTTTGATTGTCATAAACTGTTCAAACGTACAGTATGTAATTTTTGGCCACCAGGAGTCACTCAATTAAATTAATAACATAAGACGTACATTGATGACGTCGGGAAAGAGCGTAGGCTCATGGGAGTTGTTGTTCATTGGAACACGCGCTCTGTCGCTCCCCACATTCCTCACTCATTTTAACTGAGGCCGGCGACACACTGGATGCGTGGCGCAAGCGTCTCAGCTGTGTGGCGTGTCAGTTTTTAATTCGGCTCCCATGTTAATAGGTTAGAGCTTGCAGACTGCTTGCGTGAGACGCGTGTCTCAGGCGCGGCTCAAGCCGCGCGGAAAACACGTGCATGCTAGAAATAGAACCGACGCCTATTTTTCACACGACACGCGGGCGTGTTGGAAGCGTTTCCAGGCAAAATATAATAGGAAAATATGTTTATATGTAATTTTGTACACAAATACATATTAATTCATGACATTTTGATGTTTGAAAGTCTATAGGTTGACATAAATTCAGATATAAATGTAATTTTAAAAAATAAATAAATAATTAACGATTTTCAAATATTGCACCTGTCAAACATAGTCTATTTTGCCGTCAATACTGTTGACGGTGTCCTTTATCAGTAGGCTTTATATTTATGTTCAACATGAAGTATAGATGTTGTCATGAAGACAAGAGCCTGGTCTGTCAGCGGTCTCCCTCTATGTCACCTACAGCAGCAGCAGCGCGCCACGCTTCTGGCACGCAGCAGAGACGCCGGTCTTAATATTTTGACAATCACGTATTTTCGAACGGAGAGATCCCTATCAAATCAATATTCCATCTAGCTAGTAGTAATATATGTTAAAAAAACATGGTTGCCTTTCGTTAATAATTATAATTAAGTTTATACTATGATATCGAACAAGATAGTGAACTGCATTTGAAGCTACTTTATCCAGATAGATATAGAACACATGTAGATTTACATTATACTCTACATGAGAGCTAGTCCGTCTGCGTTTTACACAAGACATCATCGTTTCACAAAATATACGGATAGATATAGTTAGCTGAATGGATGCATACCTGTTTATTAGAATGCAAGCATCTCTCTGTAGTTTCAGCTTGTCACGAAGCTCTCTCTATCTTGGAAATGCAACTCCAATATTTACCCGTGTCTTGTTGCTTCTCTTGTCCCAAAACCTTCTCGGGTCATTTATTTCACCCGTACGTTTGCGCTTCACAGAACGTGCAGGCAAAGCATAATCATGATCCATAACTAAGTTATTGATTGAGGTATAAATACGAATATAAACAATATAAATATAAAATATAATAGTCTCGATCAAGGCTAGCTACTACTTTTTCTCCTTCGTCTCGTCTTTGCTTCTGTTCACCTTTGTATTTGGCCGTTCCGCAGGAAGTTAGATAAACTAGAGGGGTCAAAGTTTATATGACGCCATAGACGGGCGACAAAACGGAAATAAAGAAACGTGCCGTGTCTTCTAATTAAACTATAATTTTCTCCGGATTTGAAAGTTCGTGGAAACTGTCGGGATAATGTAAGTACACAACTAAAAAATATATATAACATAGATATAGTGATATCTGCTATTTTTAAAGCAGAAAAATTACATATTGCGCCTTTAACTGCACTCGCAATTGTATATTAAATTATATTGTGGGATAATTAAATATATTCTAAATAAACTGCCTTAATTAAGCGATTTAACATTTTTAGTTTTTCACTAATCACGCATAAAAATGTTTTTCTCAAAAACACAATCATGTACATACATGCTGCTCACATATTATTATAGCCCAGTTTGTGCTGATTACAGTGAGATTAGACTTTAGCCATTTAGATGTTTATAAGAAACTGAAAAAGCACAAATGTCAGGGAATGACAAAACTTATCCAGGCCACAAAAATACCCTTAGACTCCAGAGGGTTAAACAGTTTTACCATTTTCAAATCCATTCAGCCGATCTCCAGGTCTGGCGGTAGCACTTTTAGCTTAGCTTAGCATAGCCAGGGGCGAAAATCTCATCTAAATGTTGGGGGGGACAATAAACATAACATTTCTCACAAGCAAGTTTTTAAGGGGACACCAATAAAACAGGCAAGATTGTACTTGTGTACAGAGAGGAAAGCCTTACTATTGCATGGAGAACGTTCCATTATCCTTCTTCTCAAAGTTTCTTTCTGGTTCAATAAAAAAGCTGACTAAATTGACCAAAACATTCTGCAAAACATTTTTTTTTTTGCAATGTTTTTGAAGTTGTTTACAAAATCAAGCCACCAAAATACAATGGAATTTGAACTTAACTTCAACTTTTATTTATTTGTATAGCACATTTAATAGCAATGTTTTTGCTTCACAGTTATAATTAAAACATGCATATATAAAAACATTTGCCATGCCTAGCAAAATGAAGGCATACACACTCTTAGACATACATCCTCACACAACTGTATAGTGAGATCGGTATAGACGTGAAAGAGGGGAAAAAACAAAAAATAATTATTTATTACGTCAATGACTGATTTGTTCAAAAAGTGGATTCATTCAGTAAGGAAACACCTCCTCATTGTGTTTCTCAAAATTAGTGCTGTTACTGCTGTAGATTAGTTTTCAACTTTTTTCGTTGGTGAAATAGAGCTAAAACAGGCAATATGGTGCCTAAAATGCACTTAATATTAACTTATTGTTTATTCAATTTTTATAAAAATCTAAATCACATTTGTTATGCTAATATCTGGAGAACAACTGCACTCTTATTGTGATGTTATATTAGATTGACTATATTAAATGAAGTAAACCGACTAAATCATAGTGAACTAATCTAATCTAACGTACAAGACTGTGTGTATGTCGGTGGTGAGGTGAGATGAAAATGGGAGCAGGCAGTGGACCAAAGCAATGTGAGGCAAAGCAGGGAGAACTCGAGATGTTTAAAACTTTTTTTGTTGTTGTTGCTCCGTTTGCATTTGTATTGTTTTACTACTTACACAATTAGTTTAACTATATATCATTATATTATTTACAATACACATATTTCAATTATATTTTAGAGGGGGACAACCCTCAGATAGGGGGGGTCCGGACCCCCCCGACCCCCCCGCGATTTCCGCCTATGAGCATAGCTAATTGAATCTGATAAAATCATTAGCATCTTGCTAAAAAATGACCAAAGAGTATCTATATTTTTTCTATTTAAAACTTGACTCTTCTGTAGTGTGTACCCGATTTTCTAGGCTGAGGAACTTTGCTGCCGTACCATGGGTGAGACTATACTCAATGAGAGTATAGTTCCTAGCCATATTGGCCTAGAAAATCGCAACTTTTCATTTTCCATCAGTCTTAGTACACAATGTAACTGCAGAAGAGTTGAGTTTTAAATAAAATATTGCAACTCTTTGGTTATTTTTGAGCGAGATGCTAACAGTCTAATCAGATACAATGATCTATGCTAAGCTAAGCTAAAAGTGCTACTGCCAGACCCAGAGATCGACTGAATGGATTTGAAAATGTTAAAACTCGTTTAACTCAAGGGGAGTTGGAAAATGAGCCTTTTCAAAAAAAAAGTGGAATGTTCGTTAAGTAGAAAGACCTACTCATATTAAAATATAAAAATCTTATAAGATCTTACCTTTTAATATTCTATCTAATCAGGCTCAATTGATGAAATATTTGTTTTGCAGAAAAAAACATTCACAGATGTCCTTCACAAATGTAAGGGAGCTTGCTTTGTTGTGATTAGAGAATCCATCTGGAAAACTAAATATAAATACGATACCTTGCCAGAATGCCATTTACTGTATATTAGCAGCAGATGACTGGATCCATTGTAATGAGGTGACCATAAAATAAGCATAACTTACATTAATTACTTCATTTCAAGCTAAATTAAATGAGAACTAACAGACTGTTTACTGTTAATATTTATTTAGACTTATTAATATATAATGAAGGTTTAATACTGTCAGCTAAAAACTCCAGCCAATGTCTTCAGAGTCTGGATAATACTGGAGAAATACAGTTTTTTTTAACTATTACTTGAAAAAGAAGTCTTATGCTCTCCTCTGCACTCTAATATGTACAGATTATGATACCCTGGGGCTGCTCTTTGGTATTGTGTGACCCTACAGAAAAAAAATCCTTTGGTTCCACCTAAATCCCATGGAATGTGACAGAGCTGCTGGCCAGTAATTTGTCAACATGCCTCCTGTGTGCTGACCTTAGGTTGGACATCAAGTACTAATAAGATGCAGCTCTTTCTACAGATGCTGCTCATTACTGCAGAATAAAAGGGGTCACATGATGCAATTTCAAGTTTTCCTCTCTATGGAGTGTTACAAGCTGTTTGTGAATAGATAACATCCCTAAAGTTGCAAAGACTAAAAAGTTTCAAACCCAAATAGATATTCTTTATAAAAGTTTAGACTTATCCACGTCCTCTTAAAATGCCTCGTTTAAACACGCCCCCACACATCTACATCACAATGTAGGAAGATTTTCATAAAGCCGCCCCAAATGTTCACGCAAAGAAAGGTGGCATAACTTTTATTCTCACTGTAGTATTGTTGCTGCCACCATGTTGTGGAGACAGACACTGTGTTTCATTGTGAAAGTGAAGCTACTTTGTTTGGTCTTCCAAATGAGCACACAACTAAAAATCAGTGGTTAAGTTGTATTTACAACACTGTTCCAGAACAGTGCAGCACATTTTATGGAGGACTGTGTCCTGATCCTGGGAGAGAAGACTACAATGCCTGCTGTTCTGACTCACAGTCTGCAAGTACATTTATATATTTAAAGGATTTTCCACTGAAGATTTAAACGTGGGTTTTGAGCAGTTTAGAGCTCAATTCCAGTCCTCTCGCCCCCCTGCTCTGCACATTTTGTATGTTTTTCGTCGCTTCAGACGTTTGCTTTATTTGAATGTAAGTGCCCTGTGAAGTGGATATCACATGGTATTCTGCCATGAGTCCAGTTCCAAGTGAACATATAGGTTTCATTCAAAGTGCACTAAAGTGTGCGAGACGTGAATTGTATTTATTTACCGAGGTATATGATGTCCCACTTGTCCACGTATGCTGATGTTCTGCAGCGCAAATCCATTAATAAAGGTTCTAAACTGAGGTAAAATTAAACAGATTTCCCCTGCTCAATGAGTAGGGACCAATAGACACTGTGTAAAGACCATGTCAGTCGGAACACAGTTCATGCACGGAGTTCACTTCTAATGAGCTGATTATCTGAATCAGGTGTGTTTACAAAGAGAGACATACAAAATGTGCAAAGCGGGGGGTGGGGAGGCGCTAGGACTGAAATTGAGAACTGCTGGGGTAGAGCAGCGCTTGTTGTTTTTCATTTCTCCAAACACAAATACAGACATGGTTTTATGTTTACACGGCTTGATGCAACGCAAAAAGTCAGCATAAGTCATTATAATCCGTATTTATGTACCCATATGATGCAACAAATAGCTCCTTTGTAATGGGTTTTTACTGGTTTTGTCTTGTTCTGCTAGTGTTCTGACGGGGACATGCATCACAGTATAATAAGGGGGCAGTGTAACATTTCAATCACACCCTTGAGGTATTCGGCCAATCACAATGCACTGGATAGCTGGCCGATCAGAGCACACCTCGCTTTTCAGACTGAGGAGATTTGTAAAAATCTACGCATTTCAGAAATGAGGGCCATAGTGGAGAAACAATAATGTACAGTATGTGGAAAATAATGTGTGTGTGTGTGTGTTTTTTTTTTTTTTACTTAAAACGCATAAACACATTTAATTACACCAAATAATGTTGTTTTTAGCAACATGATATGACCCCTTTAATTCCCTCACATTAACTGGCAGATAGGGCTGTCGCTGTTAAGAAATTTCCCCTGCGGTCATTATGGGTGGCTCAATAGCGCGATATGCGGTATTACCGCCGGGTTTTTTTTTTACATACCTAATTTATCCTGATTTTGCTGCATACAAAGCTTTATCGTTGAGTTATGTAGCATATATTGTTGCTTTTTTAACTGACAGAGAGACACGTTTTAAAACATTTTTGTTTATTGTTAAATGCCAAACAGCAACAAGAACATGCGTTTTCCAATACAATTTTTTTTTAAGAAATCCAAGAGTTCTAACACGTATTACACATGTATTTGCGCACGACTTTGGACAGCAGCGGATTATCGCGGCACTGGCCCACCAGGACAGTGGATTCGCGTTGGAGTCGATGCACTCCTCATGCAGATAGCGTGTGTGAGCTCGTTATCTGCTCACGCTCTCTTGGGTATGGGCACTGACGCGGAGGTTGTCTGTGACTTCAGCAGGTATGCCTGTTACTTTCACGGCTGTATTTTACAGATTTCAGCTACTCTTAACTGTCGGCCTGTCTCATTTGTTCTTTATGATGTTGCTCCGCGACCTGATGCTTGAGGGGGCAGCTGAGCTGGATGACAGGGGACACTCTAAAACGCTTACCATGAAAAATGCTTAACATGGCTTAATGTACTAAGACAGTGATATTAACAGACCAAACTGACTAAAAATCATACTAATAAAGTATACTATCTATGAAAAAAAAAAATCAGATGAGCCCTGAATATGAATGCAACTCGTTTAATAACACGTTAAGCCTTTTCCTCCCATAGAAAACCATTATAAGAAAACTGTTAATGTGGCTTAATGTACTAAGACAGTTATTTTTAAAAACCAAACTCACTATACATTATACTAATAAAGTATACTATGTACAAAAAAAAAAAAAAAAAAAAAAAAGGTGAGTCCTTGAATATGAATGCAAGTTGTTTAATAACACGTTAAGCCTTATGATGGTTTTCTATGGGAGGAAAAGGCTTAACGTGTTATTAAACGCGTTGAATTCATATTCAGGGTATTCATATTCATATTCAGGGTTCACTGTATTAGTACATTAAACCACGTTAAGCGTTTTAGAATGTCCCGATGACCTCAAATTAGATGTATTGACAAGTAACAGGAACCTTTTTGTTGCAAATTTTGCATATCGGCTCATCTAAATTCGCTGGCTCGCCCTTTCCATTGGGTTGAAAGCCGAAATGTTCCCACACTGGCGACGTGACATTAGGTTTTGAGACGAGATCGAGCGCCTCCCATCGTTTCAGCCGGCCTATTCGAAAACAAACGAAGCACCATAAAGCTACAACGGCTCGCGAGAAAATGACAGTCGTAACCATATTGTATCATTAATTTATTTAACATTGAATGCACAGTGACAAATTGAAAAAACAAGAAGGCCACAGCCTCATATAAAAAAAAAACCTGAACACTGCGGTTGCCGCGGTTTCTGCGGTTGCTATCTTTTCTCTGCGGTTTGCTTGTCAATAGCGCGGTAATATTGCGGTTATCGCGACAGCCCTACTGGCAGGTAAACCATTCAAAAATTAACATTTTCAATTTTAGATGGACTTTAAAACAATGATTACTGGCACTGCTGTTCAGCATTCAGTGTGGATTTAGGTGCTACCTCAGTTCCAGACTCTCTGTAGTGATGAAAATAGCAGCATTGTGCGTTGAGTGTTATAACACAGAGCCAGCTGTCAACACAGAGGTTTCATCTCAGATGACTCAGTCCCTCCAATCATGTCACTGTAGATCAGAGCATTTCAGCCTCTTTCTCGTTTCACATGCAACCTAGAACACAAACCTCATTTTGACAAATTAAGGCCCTGGTATTTCCATCCAATCGCAATTAGAGCATATGTTAAAGAAATGATGGGACTGTTAATAATTTTTTCAAACAGACAGACAAGCTTGATTTACTACTACTTAGGTCAGAGGAGTAACAGTGATCTAGGCCAGGCATCCAGAACACTGCTCAAGACAAATTATGTGGGTGGCATCCTATGACACGCAGCTGTGAATAAACACACAGAAAGTCATGAAACTGATATCAGAGGCTGAGGAGCTCTGCCAGCCATGTGTCGCTAGCCCTCCCTGGGTGGATAATGTGTAAAGGACCATATGGCAAACTGATGGCAACTCTCGTTAAATAAATAAGAAACACCAAACTCCTCACCTATGACCTCCAATGCTACGTGAAAAAAAATAAAACTACTAATCATTCTAAAGCATCTATAACGTGATCATTTTTAAAATACAACATCTTGAATAATATTTGTAATTTTAAATGGAATAAATAGCATTTATTCTATACTCAATGTTTATTTTACAGAGATATATATATATATAAAAGAAAAAATGGATGAATGAATATAAAATGCAATGCATTTAGAAAAACAAACAAGGAATAAATAATAAATAAATAAAAAATATATAGCCCTTTAGACCAAGCACTAAAATTTAGACACAATAAATTTTATATATATTTTATACTGGGTAAACATTTTATACATATTTTATACTGGGTAAACATTGAAACAGAATAAGGAGTGACAGGCAGCATGAGCAGTGCACAAGCTCCCACAGGGCAGAAACAATAAGTGAGAGGTGACATGCTGTTCAGCTTAGTAATACAACAGTGGGTTGCATTTCTGATGCCACAAAATATTAGAAAACATGAATATGGCTCCATGCCTACATTTTACTTGAGGTGCATGTCAACAGCCATATTTAAAAACAAAGTGGCCAAATAATTTTCTGTCAAAGCTGGATTAGAGAGCTTAAAGAATACCTTGTGATAACATACAAACCAGTGGGTGAAAACAAAATGTCAGAGAATGCAACCCACATTTAACTCATACATAGCCCCTTAGATCTGTTGCATATGGCATGGTGAGGATAGGTTGCTTGTTTTTCCAGTAAATATTTATTCAGCATCTCTCACAGCATGTAGGGCTCTATAAGATCAGCATGGAGATTTACTACAAATGTTTGCCAAATTGCAAATCAATAGAGAAAATACTTAACCCTGCCACTGTGACATTAAATGGCTCTGCTATTATACTATGTGAAAAATGCATGTGCTTAAACGGCCACAGAGCACACAGCAGTACAGGAAACTGTCTTTTAGAAGTTAGAATAATAAAAAACTGAAGAATAGAAAAAAAACTACATAAAATGATGCTATATTAAAAAAAAAAAATGGCTCCACAAAAACTGGCACAGTGTTTGCAGCAGCACATGAAACTTTAACACAGAATGATAAATATAACAACAGAATTTCAAAATTAATAATAATTCTAAATAATAAAATGGATAAATAAAAGTGGATAGCTGAATGATTTTAATGGAAGACGAAGTGTTATGACTCAATTTGTCAGGAATGGTAGTAACATCTACTAAAGTGAAATTTCCACACAAACGGATTCATGACTGTCATCAGTCTTAATAAAATGATGTTACACACCAGCTGAGTGAGACTTAGCAAGACCACACACGTATTACAAACAGAGTAATGTGTAAAACATTTAGCTCGTACTTTTCATAAAAGTTGCATAGTGTGATATCTTTGGGGCCCTTGCTTTAAAAGCACTAGCATTCATTGTTACGTAACATGGTTGCTAAACAACTGAGCAACATCTTTCAGTTTAATTCTTTTCAGACAATTGAATCTGAGGTCCACTGAGATGAATACATAAAGCAGGAGCTCGCTAATGGAATCCGATTAACACAGCGCTGAAGAGCACATCATCTGTCTTGCAGCATCTCCCGCTCGTTCCCAGTGAGATCGTCAGGTGGGGGGGCCCATGTGTCATTAATGTGGTAACAACAGCAGAGAGAAATGAGTTTACAGCGTCTCATGGGAGGGACTCTATGACAACACTCGCACAGCAGCAAAACACAGCTGTCAGTCTTGTTTAAAAGCGATAAATACAGTTCTTTTCACACAGAAAGGGACAGTCCCAAAATGATAATTCTGTCATTTACTGTCATTTTCACACCCTCATGTTGTCCCAAACCTGACTTTCTTTCTTCGGTGTAACAAAATCTTAATTAGAACGTTTTCATTTTTGGAACAATGATCTAACCAAAGTGACTCCCATTTTCGCAACCCATTTGAAGCCATGCAGTGTCAATTAATTAATATTGGTCAGAGCTATGTGTTTTGTCATAATCAGTTTCCATTCCTCGTTATAGCTACTTTGCCATACCGTCCAGCAGGTTTCTAGACATTTAACAGCTTTTAAATGCATAAATGAGCTCATTAAACATAAAAGATACTTCATTATAATGCGAAAAAACCATGCATGTGCGTCACTGCTGTGATTCTAACATGTATGACTCAAAATCATGTAGGGCTGATTTTAGCAAACAAGACTGCTGCCAGATTGCCAGGCCTAATTGCTTCGTTCTTCTGACATTATGAAGCAGCTGTCTTCTGGCAACACAGCAATACATGCTAACAACACAGCTAAAGGCATTTCTCCCCTCTGGCACTAAACTGGTTATTTCTCTTTGGCTTTTATGAGAGATTTGTACAAAAGGTGAGGAGCGACCATAAACAAAGGCAGGCTTTCAGACACACCAGCACCCAAATTCTATCCCAAATATCCCAAATTCTGTTTTATTATTTTCCCAAATTCATTTTTTTCCATTTTAATTTTTCTGGACACTGTTTTAATGGTTAAATTAAATTTAATTAAAACAAAAGCCTGTCTAAAATACTGAAATCATGAAACTTTCACAGTTTAACTGCAATTTATTAAAGGTTTAATACTTTCCTTAATTTCCTTGTTGCATATTTAAAAAAAAGGTAAACAAAAAGTGAAGAAATAAATGTAAAAAAAAAAAGACTGTTTAGTGAAAGCATAAATATTTACACTAAATATTAATATTAATTGCTAGCAACGACACAAATAACAATTGATCATTCTTTTACGGTGAGTGAAAATGGAAGGGCAAGTAATAATTAGAGCTAGCCAGCTGAAATAATCATTATTTATCATAATCAGAAGTGCAAACCACATCGAAGAAATACAAATTAGCTTTAAAAAAGCTTTTATTCCAGGTGGCAATAACCCACCAAAATGAAAATCTAAGAAACCAAATAATGGCTTTTGCTTCTTATGATGGACAAGCTTAATTCGTTTGTAATATGGACACATTTTTCAATAAAATCAATGTGAAACACAGCTATACGATACGTAAGAAATATTTATGGGCAGCAGATTTTTACCAGAGCCATGTGGCAGGTGTGGCAAAAAAGTTAATTTTGGAACGCAACCACAGAAGACTGTAGTGCATAAAGCAGGCCTTGTTTTGATTTGAAACATAAGGGCATTGGGCTTTGACTAAGGGGAGTAATTCTAGCATTCATATGTTGAGCAGAAATAGCACATCAGCAGTGGTTTAAACTCTTTTTGGCAGGAGTGATGATGGCCAAAACAAGCTGGGCAGCTGTGTGAAGTCTATAACAGTGTGCTTATCTTTGAAGAGCATATCAGGGCTCTTGTGTTCCAGCTTACAAAAGGTGGAGCTCAATTCCACTCAGATTTAGAGCTAATTCAAGACATTTTAATTCACTGGGTAACCAGTAACATACAGGCATACTGGATAGTTAATCCTGTTTAAATAACTAGAAATCACAAAATCACTTTTTTAAAATCCCGTTTAAAAAAATAGAAATCATACTAGCAAGCCTCATAACTGTAGCTAATAATTTTAAAGCTTAAAGAGCTTGTCAAACTGAAAGAATAAAATTTAAAAAAGAATCACTAAGCCAACATTTAAAGGAGGCCACCAGTGACTGTAGATCACGAAGGCAAATATAGCCACTGTGATAAAGAAAGGCGCTTGTCTCACACAGCCACCATTCTGAAATCAATGAGTTATTTACTCACATGATATCCTGTCCTCTGACATGGCCCAGTTAATAGGTTCTAGTCTGGGTGTGTATTGGGTGATCAGTATATTGGCCTGGAGATGTCTAGCCACCCTGTAGTCCATAAACCTTAATGAGGGAAAAAGCCCTTTAAAGAACACCAGAGAAACCCACTGGAACAGCCATCCTTCATTTCCCCCCATGAGGATATAGCGACTAAGCACACAGGCCTTTTTTACTCCATCACTCTATCATGGCAACAGTGTGAATCCTCATGTTGTGTCTGAAACAGATTACAGCAGGCTATTGCATAACATTTATTTCACTCTACAGGCTTCGGCGAGCAGATGAGTATTTACTCTTTGTAAAGAAACCAGCTCATTGAACACAGATCATAAAGGCATCATGTTTCAATGAGTAAAAGAATAAGCCCTGTCCCACTAGGGCCATGAGACCAGTGTGTTTTCAGATGCTATATGTTTAAAATACTTTGTTGTCCAGCAGTTAAGCTTTTGAGTCCCCCCAAAATGACATTCATCATAACTCGTTTTAAATCTATAATGGGATGTATTTCTGAGGGAATGTTCACCCTTTGGCGTCTTTATGTGACAAATATATCAGTTTTCAATTTTAAACTTAAAACTCCATCAAGATGTTTACTTTATTTTTTTAAACTAGCTTTTCACTTCACAAGACATTAATCGATTGCCTGGAGTCATGTGGATCACTGTGATGTTTTTATCAGCTGTTTGGACTCTCATTCTGACGGCACCCATTCACTGCAGAGGAACCATTGATGTGCAATGCCTTGTATAAAAATGTATAAAATGTTGCCATATTTTATACTTCGTAACATAGTCTTAAATATGCAAGCTCCTTAAAAATACAGCACCAAAGAAATATGTCTTACAAATATTTACACAGACCCGCATAATATACAGAAAGTACTTAATATAAATTAAAGCAGTGGTTCTCAACCCGCGGCCCGCGGGCCGCATGTGGCCCGTCACGAATTCAAATGGGGCCCGCCATATGCTGAATAAAAATAAATAAATAAATAAATAAATAAATAAACTTTCAGTTTTACAATTAATTTTATTTTTTACATTAATTAAAAAATGTAGGATACTAATAAAATATAAGCTATATCCTAATGTTTTTATGTGAAATTATTTTGTTTTTCATATACTGTTTTCAGACATGAGCAGACCTACTCACATAACATTACGCATTTAACGAACACATACAAGCGCACACGTTGGCAGAATTCAATTCAAATAGTCATCAACAGCCATTAGTTAAGGTAAAATTGAGCATCAGAATGGACAAATTTGTTTTTAAGGGAGAAAAAAAGAAATGTGAAAAATGTCAGCGAATGAACATGTACAAACAAGAATAGTCGCAGTATCAGTAGTGAAGGAGAAGTGCTGGATTTTCGGTTTGACCCGCAACACACTTGAAGTTCAGGCAAATAACACCATATACTACGTAGCAATCCTTAATTGAAGAAATGTGGCAAAACATCTCAGGAGAGAACCTCATATTATTAAATTCGAAAGTGCTTTCCATATTTGGATCAACATAGGCTACATTTGTGAACGCACATTTTCTGCAATGTCTTGCGTCAAGTCATGCTCCCGTGCGCATCTTACAGACTGCCATCGGAGAGTGTGTGCTGAGGCTCTGAGCAGACGACCGCGGGGACAGGTGCGCGTGGTCAGTAGGCTTCAAAAGCACAATTGCACAAGTGCAGGCAGTGTGAAGAAGCTCATTGCTACTTGAAAATGTGCAATCAGTCAATAAATGAATATAAAGACAGCGATGTGCAATAATTCTGGGCAATTGTTTGTTGCAGAGCGGACCATCAGCCTGCGCATTCAGAAGTGCCACACATGAACATGCCTGCACAAACATTATACACCACTCCAAGAAGTCAAATAGTGGGGAAAAACCCACTAAGCCCATTGGTTATGCTATCATGTCAGGCCAGAATAACTCACTTGTGAATCACAGGCAGAAGACATGCTGGCCAAGGGTTTATAAAGGACTTATTGGTATGCATAGAGGAGTCAAGTAATTTTTTTTTTATTATTAGGCTAATTTGATTAAAAAAAAAAAAAGATATAAAACTATGTGTCCCAGTGTTTCCCAAATTTTGTCTATATGAGTTGAAAAAGCAGGTTAACCTGGTAGCACATGCGGAGATGACAAGCCGATCACTGAATACACAGAATTGTGAATCGTGCTCACGTGAACACAATGCCGAACTGAAAGAATTATTTATTTAATCAAATCAACACTTTTTACTACTTTTAGCTCGGTTTTACTTTGACTGACAGATGCTTTCCCAAAAATACAGGTGCAAAATACAACATTTAAGAGATATTTATATATTTACAAGATTATGAATCTGTGGCAGGACAGATTAGACCATGGTAGGCCACCAGAGCCTAAGTAATCAATCAGAAACGCTGATCAGCACGAGTGTGTAAATACATAAACAACACAGGAGAGTCTTTAAAAGCCCTCTTTTTTTTGCAAAACTTCTTCCTTCCAACAAAGATACAAATCTAAAGTTAACAGTTGAGCCCAAGCCTCCATAACTAATTCGAAAACATTTTAGAACTAGTAAAAACTGAATTTGCTTCATTAAAAACTTATTGTAGCTGCATGAGTGCTGGAGCTCACATCTTCGAAAACGTTGAAACAAATTTTCAAATAGATGTTCTATTTATTAGACGTCATCTCTTAGGCTGGTCCAGCTAATGCTGACAAGATTGGCACTTTTAAAAGAAAGGTTGGACTTGCTTTGAGACAGTTGTTATATTGAGCAATGTATTTTCTTCTGTTAACGTTTACAAGTTGTCCATCTCTTCCTCCTTATACTGTCTCTGACCTAATCCAGACAAGCTCCACAGACAACAGTAAACGTGACATGTAGGGCTAAATAAGAACAGAAGCTTCAGGGCTTAGTTAATTCATTCCGGATCTGTTAATTAATGAGTAAAGAAAGTGCTGACAGGACAAGGATGTCTGGTCCAACTAGGCTGAGCTCATTTCCAATGGCGGTGGTGGCTGTAAGTCTGATTCAAAATCTTACACATCAAACTGCTTTTTTGATAAATTATGAAACATGTGACTGATTCAGCACACATTCCATTTGAACTAGAAACTCCCTCTGATGTCGAAATATTATTTTTGTATTGTTAACAGCACTCTTCTCTCTCTTAACCTTCCTAAACACATTTATTAGAGTAATTCTGTTTTTGCATTTCCATCTTCATCAGTCACCTCTCGTTTTTCAGCTTTCCTCTCACTGGCACCTCTTCTGTGGGGGCACTGCAATAACACCACCATTACAATGGGCACCACACTGCTCCTTTTGAGAGGGAGATTAAGAGTTTTAAAGAGGGCAGGAACGAGGCTGGAGGAAAAACGATACAGAAATTAAACCTCACATCCCGCTGAATGCATTATTCAGGTTTTTTTTCACCCTTGTTCTCTTTTGCTGACAGGAATGGATGCCGTAATTGTCACAGATGCTAATGAGAATGTGCGGCAAGAGGGATGGGGAAACATCAGGAAGAGGAGGGGGTGCAGGGTCTGCCTAAGGAGAAAGAGATCACATTACATTCATATTACACCACAGTCACTTTGATTTCAAAGAGCCACATGCAATAGCGTGTCAGCCAGAGCCTTAAGGTGAGCGTGCAGTGGAGACAAGCAGACGAGAGTGACTCACTCATCAAGACCTGTGTGATACATCAAATGTGACACATATATGTCTAGATAATCATCAAATTTGCAAAAAAAAGCATGCTGATGTATGGATGTCTCAAAATCCCCAGCAGGTGAAAATCGACTGTATTTCGCAAATGTTTATTTAAAAAAAAAGTGTTGTTTATATAGATTTTTGTCTCTATGGGACACTTCATGTGTTTTGGTTTAATATGATGTGTTTGGTTTAATATTCCTCACATAGGCCTACATAGTATATTTTTCACTGAGGAAGTTAGAAGACATGAAAGTTGCCACAGACTTTTAGTACAGAGTTTGTATATTTTTAATCACTCATGACTTCCATCAGCGAGGGCCAACTGGCAAGAAACTCTCCAAATTTTACTTCCATTTGGCAACTGGCAAGCAAATAAAAAGTAAATAAGATGCCAGTGCAAGGTCACACTAAACTCAACAAGCATCTATTCCTGTAAGACACAGAATGAAGTAGCTTTGTAACTCGACAAATTATTTGATGTGGATCAGTTTTAAACTAGTTTAAACAAGTTTAATTTGTACAAGTGCATATATTTTATTAATTCTATTATTTATTATTTATTAATACACATTTATTATGAGCTACATTTTATGTATTGTGAATCTAGAATTTGGTGCGGTGCACAATACCTGTGAACAAAATAAAGGCCCTAAAGAACAAAGAAACAACAACCGCAAGATAAATAAGCCAACATTATACTGCAGTTGAGATATTTTTTGGCTCAGTGATGGAATACAAAATGAAGTGAGGTGAGGCAAAATGTTTAACTTATTTTCATATCAAATTGAGCAAATAAACTAAAGTGACTGGTCTGAGTAAATTCAATCTTAAAACTAAATCTGCCTTTGTCCTGTTTTACTACACATCTAGCTCATGTCCTTCAGGGAGATGAGCTCTAACAGATGAGAGCACTAAAATTGGCGAGATGCACAGCAACAAACAAATAAATCCATTTGATCACAAAATACATGTCCATGTAATGGCCGCCCACATTCAGCCCTCTCAGTGGAGTCACACAATGAGTCATGCCTTATGCCATATGTCTTCATACTGATTCACCCAGGACCAGTTTCTTGACCAGGCTCCCTCAGAGAGAATGCTAATTAAAAGTTACTAAAGCAATTGAGGACCATATAACAAACAGAAAAGGAAGATGCTTGGCATGTGTTTGGACTGCCACAGGGACACAGGGGTGCAAAAAGGATAATTTTCAGTTACACATTCTCAGCGGGGGAAAGAAAGGCTTAAAATCATTATAGGGTTTCAACAGGGTCAGGCTGTGAGTGGCTGGTCAATTGCATTTGGGTATAAAAGTGTGTCGCATTAGGCAGTTAAAGTTTTCTAACATCAAGATAACTGACAAGCATGAGTGAAAGGCACTAGAAGAAACCAAAAACAAGATGAGAAACAGTTAGTGGTCAAAGGTTTGGAGATTTTTATGAAAAACAATTGACAGTTTTATTCAGCAAGAATGTTTGAAACTGATCTGAAGTGGTCTAAGTGACTTGAATGGTCCAAAACGGCTTCTAAATCATATTTAAAATAATTAATTTATGAAGCTGTTAAGGAACTGTAAATGCAATTGCTACATGCCTAATGATTTCTATTATTGTACTGTATCCCAAATGTAAGAATGAAAAGTAACTCTTTTGTCTGCCTTACAGATGAAAGCATCTTCAAAGAGCTGGAAAACACTTTTCCAATAGAGCGTTACATGGATCACTTGTTAAAAATTCTTCTTGAGTTGTAATGGTCCACATCCAACAACATCAAACCACTTCTTAAAAGATTCATTAAATCTATTCGTACACAATAAGCATTCCAGATAGTAAATGGGAACGGACAAGTGGAAAGCAGAAAATCAATGAAAACTCAATAACTGGCTCTAAACTCCTTCTTGAATAAAGAATGAACCTCTTCTTAAGATCATCTGAGCACCTACAAAATACTTCCCGACCCAAAATGGTCTGATAGCCCAATACGACAAAAAGATCTGGACAGTTGATGTGTTTCTGGAAAATGGGAAATGCAAAGAACATTTGTGTGTGTTTATGTGTGTGTGTTGTACACACAGTCTTGAAAAACCAAGCTTTGAAAGTTTAGGAACAGAACGTGCCAAGCCCGTGAGCTCATGCAGCAGTCTGTGGCCTTTAGCTAGACAGCAGGGTTGTTTGAAAGGTTGACCTTTGTTTTATGAACAGGAACAAGAATTCGACAGAGAGAAGACTTTGATAAGAGAGTGTATTTGTTCAAAAAGGGCTGGGCACACTCCTTAGCTCATCAACTACTCCTTTTCTTTCTGTGTGAATTTTTTTTTTTTTTTTTTTTTGTAGATCTGCAACGACTCTCTGAGCTCTCTTTGGAAGACTGCTTCTGTATAGAAATCCCATTAAGAGCATACTGTAGAAAAGCTTAATAGGGATTAGCACTATGGAATTGCACATAAAGGAAGTCTGCAGTAAATGCATGCAGTCTAGGGTTGTGCCGATAGACGATAGTATCGTGTATCGACGATCGTCAGAGATATCGACATAAGCAGAATTCTCTGTCGATAATCAAGACGATATTAGGCTCATTTTCCTATTAATGTATTAGATTATAATAATAATAACTATTATTTTTATTTTTATTAGGCTGCTTATTATAATTCGGCTTTTAAACTGCCCAGCTATTTCACTTAATTTCACTGCCCGCATTTTACACACACACCTCGCATGCGCAGGAGGATTAGAGCATGTAGTCGGTGAAGTTGTAACGCTTTGACTCGGATAATTCGTTAAATCCATGAAATGAAAGAGATAGAAAACGTTGAGATGGTGTCCCACACATTTAATGGCTGGTATACGGCAACGCGCTCTACTCATACATGAGAGATTAACTCTTTCTTGGTGTCACAAATAAAGTAAAGACAAAATAATTAACAAGGCAGCAGAACGAATTTATCATCCATAGTGCATGGTTCTCACGTTGTCCTTTTCTTAATGACTGATCACTTAACTTATAAAACACACTATGTAGTGATGACGTAGAAGGACTACGTGAGAAGCACTATGGATAATAAGTTCAATCTGCCGCCTTGTTGTTATTTTCATGCACACCGCACTATAATGTGATGCATGCCAAATACATTTTACATGCATGCAAAATACAGTTTTGGCTGTTACAAAGTCTCCATCCACAAACAGACGTACATCGTCTGCAGCTATAAGGTATTTCATTGCACTTTAACAAGTAATCTAAACGGCCTATATACTGTATGTGCAATATATTAAACGAGCCCTCACTAACTAAGTTTAATGCCAGTTATGTTAGATTGCATCTCATTCTTGTTTCTGTGACGGTGCGTCAGACTCGTCATGAGGCGCGCGGTCCGGAGCACTGTATGACTGATGCATCAGTTCAATTTTAGTGAGTAAAAAAAAATTACAATTATTTTTACAGTACTTGCAGGGAACTTTACCATTCAAATGGACAGAAAAACAATACTACTGGAGGAGGATTTTTAGTTTAGCCAGAAGCAATAGTTCAGATTTTCACTTGACAAGCTGTCAATTGATAGACTGGAGTCATGTGGATTACTGCAACAATTTTATCAGCTGTTTGGATTCACAAAAAAATGGATCTATTGGATCTAAGCAAGTGATGTAATGCTAAATTTCTCTAAATCTATTCTAATGAAGAAACTAATTGCACAGATGTTTCATTTCATTTACTACACATACTTAAGCACATGTGACCCTCGCCACTTTATATGAACAACACCACCAGTACTTCATGAGCACTTTGCCATTTCATTTGAGTAAAACTATCATCATATACACACAGAAACTTAAAAGGTCCTCATGGAAACCCATAATAGTAAACCCCTGTCAAAGGTTATTTAGTTTGTTTAACATTCATTTGATTAAAAGTTAAATCAATGTTTATTGCCTTCATCTGATAACCAGAAAAATTAAAATACACATTATGCTTTCAAATAATTACATGTGATTAGACAGTATTTGGCAACACAGAAAAAAATAAATATAAAACAAAGGAAAAAATAAAACTTTGCATATTAACCCATTTTTAATTAATTAATGTTGTTCATATTTTAATAAACTGATGTTAAATAGTATAAGTTTCATGATTCAGGCATGCTTTTTGATTAATAAAATTATATTTAACCATTGAAAAGCAGTCCAGAAAAAAATGGAATATGGGAAAAATAAAACCGATTTCATAGGGCCCTATCTGAGGGTAGTGTTCAGCAGATTTTCATTTTGGTGAACTATCCGTTTAACACAGATGAAAACAAGGCTGTGAGGGATAGACTCAGTTTTGGCAATGTCATTCAGTGTAAAGGTGCATCATCGGATAAATTCAAACTTTCAATACTGTCGCCTCTTTGTCTGTGACTACAACATGTGAGATAACAGCAATGATGCGCAGCAGTTAATTTTGTCAACCTGATGCATAGGTTCAGGTCATGATCTTTATGTCCAACTGGTTGGGTCAGGTATGGAATTAAATTAGTGCTTCTGTCGGATGATGGGTTGGGTGTTCTGCTAAGTACTGTGGGTGCGGGGCAGGTGTGGGTTATCAAACAGTGTCAAGGCCCTGCATCACTTGCAGGATTTCCCAAACATTGATTTATTTGTGCCGGGCCACCACAATATCAAAACTGACTGCCACAAATAGATTTTCCAAAGGGCTTTGACTTCATTGAATGAACATGAGCACTGCAAGTTTCAAAATCAAAAAACGGTGTGGGTGTTTTTATATCACTGTATTTCAGAAGAAAAAACTACTGGTTTCAGAAAATTTCCGATGTCATTTTCATTCCATCTTGCAAGGAAATGCCTGATAAATCAGCGTTTGTGAGCTCAGTGCTGCTTTGTATACAGCCGTTACCGGAGAAACCTCTATCTCTCCCTCTCTAATAGCGCCTAATATAGAAAAATTATTTGCATATTTATATATGGGCCACAAATAGTGTGTAAGACTGTGGGAAACACTGACTTGGGTTATGTATTAAGGCAAAAGTTTATTTTCATGATATTTTCATGACTTCTAAATTTAAGATTACGGAAATTGTGTGTGTGTGTGTGTGGGGGGGTTAATTAATTAAGGCCATAACAACGCTGTACAAATGAATCCCTAAAGAACCTAGCAGTCAAGCACATGTAATCTGATTCAGTGTTTTGTAACTCTTAGAATGGCATGGTTTGTCATCTGAATCAAAGACTCAAATCTACTGATCTAAAATTCTGCATGAAGCTCAAGCTCTGCTCCCACAGGAGTTGGTCTGATAAATCACACTCTTCTGGGGGTCAATGCAGTCCATTAACATGTAGCACAGAAAGTGGTGCTGTGTCAATATGGGCCATTGGAGAAATGCCTTTCCTCTCACATAAAGGCCGTTTTGTTTCGACACAGAGCAGTTCCCTGGCTAACATAATAGCACGACAAAAGAGCTTTCAGACTACGCCGAGGAGAGAGAATATATCACTGACTGTGCTAACAAGAGAACTTTTTCCAAGATTAAGCAGTCTTCTCCATCTGAGGTCAACCAAGCTATGTGGAAGGAAGGAAGGCCCACTTCCAGCAACCTTTATTAACTTCATAAATAATGAACTCCTGAAGAGGAACTCTGTAACTGCCCCACAGCAATAAAGCAGCAGGACATTGCTCTCAGATCCCTGTCAGAGAGAAAAGTGTAACGAAGTAGAGACAAGGTATTTCAGTATGCAGCCACACACGTACAACCGACCTCACCTAAAACATTAGCCCTGAACTACTGGATTACTGCTAATACCCAGAAGCAGCACTTCTTCACCTTGCCTTGAGCAGAATACTAAAGTAAAGAAGTAGTTAAAGTGAACAATACAGCACATGTGCAGTGGACTAATCCTGCTTTATGCATGTTTACACAATTGTAGATCCACGGATTTAGTCCCTGGATGGATAAAGGTCAAGGGTCACTTGGGTGATCATGGTCATTAAGCATGCAGGGAAACAACGCATTTCTGATGAAACAAAATCCTCAAGATCTTTTATTTACAGACTGGTCAAATCTACATGGAGTTCTTTATGTGGTGTTCGTAAAAATGCACTGTGTGCAAACTGTGGCATTGACTAAGAGTTAAGTCACAGAAGTGCAAGTTAAGGTAAGCGAACATGTAAGAAGTAAAAAATGTAGTCTGGAAAGGCAGGAAGCAGTATGGTACAGCGCCTGCAGTCCTAGAGCAGTGGCGAAGCAGAGGCTTACTTATTTCTCTTTAATCCCTGGTGGTTGGCTAAAGCTAAGATTAGCCCACATATACAACAGATGGGTCACACCACTGCGAATCAGGACGGTCCCAACCACAACCTCAACTTTTAATGAAACGCTAAGGGACCCCCGGCTCAGTACCCAGCTTCCATCTACAGATCAAAGAAAACATCCCTTTGTTTTCTTAGGTGCTATGCCACGCAGTTTTGGCACAAAGGTTATGAAAAGGGATATACTTTCAGCTAAAACTCTCAAACAAATCAGAGCAGCAACTGCTTCAATCAGAGGCTTAAACTGAAGACTGTGGAGATTAATTTAGGGAGATGAGCTTTTATATTGTTCTTCTGAAGAAACACATCTGTCAGAGATTGCAGTTGACTCAGATCTGGTCTTTCCACAATGACTTTGACAATGTCTTACTTTTACAATGAACATACTGCAAATCAATGCGTATCAATGCATTGTCAATGTGACACAATGAATAAAGAAAAGAGATGATGCATTGCAAAAACCCCCTTCGACTCTCAAAACACCCATCTAGTCCTGTCTGCCCCTAAAATCATAATGCCTGGTGAAGTAAGTGGAAAACTATAAAGGGACACTGGAGAATACAGCAAATATTATTTTTGTGTCCACAAGGGCATTTTTGGTCAAACCGCCCAGCATATATATATTAGTGCTGGGCGGTTTGACCAAAAATGTATATACCGTTTTTTTTCAAAATTATACCGGTTTTCCGGTTTATGACGTTTTTTTTTTTCATGCATAATCAGGTGTACAATGCATTTTCTGCTGGTTGATATTCCAAGACGTGCTTGCGGCTAAGTTGCTGGAGCAAATTGCTCGTGTTGCCGCCTTTGGCGACAATTTTAGACCGACAGCACTTGCATAAAATGTATATTATATATGCATAATCTATATATATATATATTTTTTTTTTTTTTTTTTTTTTCAGTATATAAGTCTTTTATCACAGAACAGTGACAATCTTTCATATAGACATTAGTTTAAACTCAATAAATATAAACAACGCATTATTCATGCATTATACTTCTAGGTTGGTATAATTAGCTGCTCAAGCAAGCGGCAAAACATTTAAACACAATAATTAGCCTACTTTTCTTGTTAAAATTTTTACAATTAAAACACCACAGACAGAAACAGTCTCCTGCATTTTGCATTTAAATCTTTATCACAAGCAATCCCACGGGTCTTAAAGAACTTTGTTTTTCTGCTGCCATAAAAGTGAACATATATATTGTTTTCCTTGTATATCTAAAAGTGCTCTTTTTCTTGTTTTAAAACTAGCCAAAAACACATGTGACTGCGTTTCCATGTCAATCCATGTTCATTTTTCCCGTCATTATATATATATATATATATATATATATATATATATATAATTTAATATATATATATATATATATATATATTAGAGCCCGACCGATATATCGGCCGGCCGATATTATCGGGCGATATAAGCTAATTGCATTTAAATCGACATCGGCATTTATAACGGCCGATGAAACATGAGAAACAGAGTCTCATGCTTCACTCATATTATGAGTGTTGCATAGTGTGCCCACCAGAGGGAGCTCTGCAGCTCCAGAGTTAACAGCAGCGCCAGAAGTCCACTACAGAAGAAAGCGATTAGCCAAGCCACGGAGATGTAACTTACTGTTTTGACGGTGAGTCTGTCGTTCGTCATGTGAAATGATTGTAGATTTAGTTCATACCCTGTATATAAAAACTGTGTGGTAGTTCTAGCTAACGGTCCTATCATTATTACTTCTAAATATTCTGTAACATCACTTACAGCCGCTAATGCATTGCTATATTAGATTAGCCACAAAGCTAATACCATGTTTATCAGTGGAAGAGCGCGAACGTTAATAGGAGGTCAAACTATAACGTTAGCGTTTAACTTATTCTTATTCTATTGCGGTGTGTTTCCCACATAATGACCGCGTAATTGGGCCTTTCACACAGGACGCGGTATGCACGGCGCTTGCCGCTGGGTTCAGCGTTGCCGGTCAGATACAACGCGATTTGCGCTGCGCTATTGCATAGGCGGAGTTTTAAAAACGTTTAGCGGGAGCTCTTTCATAGTCTGTTCCTCCTCCTTTCGGTCAGCAGCAAACATGTATCTGTCCCGTTGTAAGAAGCGAGCGATAGCGCTAGTCCTGCTGATGAGAATTAAGAGAGAAGCAAGGAAGAAGAGGCTACCCTCAGGTCCAGAGAACAATTTGGTGAATTCAGGCTGGTTACGTTATTCTAACGCTAATAGCTTCCTTTTTAGCAGGCCCCTTAAATGCTTGCTATTAACTTGTTTGAAGGTGGTTCTTCTCAAAATTGACAGCGGTGTGTTCATGACACTAACGTTAACCATTCAACTTCGAATTGATTCCGTAATCTTCCGGTAATAGTAGGCAAGACGATGTTTTGATTCAGACTGCACAAAGAGAAGAGGGGAAGATATACGGGTCTGTTGTGAATGTGTCTGTGAGAGCAAATATAGTGTAGTTACAGTAACTACAGTAGGTGCGTCAGAAATGATTAAACCAGAGGGGACATGTAAATAAATGTGAGCTGAACAAGCGCTTTTTTTTTTTTTTACATATTGTTTCAAAGCAGCTTTACAGACATAACAGGAAAATGTTGAAATAATATTGTTAAATATAAGTAGGTAATACCTATTGCTTGACAAATAAAAAAAAAATATATATTTCTCATTTTTGCCTATGTAGGAGATCCCTGTTTATTATTATTATAATTCTAATGATGACATGAGTAATGATACATGGTGATATTATTAATACACATGCTTATTCTTTCTCCGTCTCTCTTTCTGCCTACAGATGGCTGAAAAAGGTGAATGCTGTAGCAGCAAAGTGTGGGACTACTTCTGTAACTTTAGTATTATAATTTATTTACAGTAAACACACAGACTGTTAAAACCAGCTTCAACTGGAAGAAAGTAAAAGTGTTAAATGTTTAAAACCAGACTGTTTTTTGATCATTAAAAAATATATACTTTTGATGTGCAATTGTTTAGTCATTGAGACTGTAATCTAAGGCTTTTTTTTAACATAATCCATTCTGGAAAATGGTTTATACAGCCCACATACATAGAACAGGCAGATATTTTGCTATTGAATGTTGTGTAAATGCAGTTTATAGGAAATGGGTCTAATATCCAGATTATTTTTAAAATCAAAATATCGGCTTATAAATCGGCTCTTTTCGAGTTAATATCGGCATCGGCCCCCAAAAATCCATATCGGTCGGGCTCTAATATATATATATATATATATACACACACACACACATATATATACACATATATACACATATCTAAATAAAGATTCTGGCAGTGTACATACAGTGACAACTGTGAGGGGGGTGAATTTTTTTTATAACTCATCCGTTTAAATTATATTCAGCCTTAAAGTTCTCGGTGACGCACTGCCAAGATGGTGACGGCCGCCTCTGCCCCCTTTCTCTACAAACACGCTCTTCGGAAACCAATGGGTGACGTCACGGACACTACGTCCATGTTTTGTACAGTCTATGACTGTCCCTCAGCAGCATTTTAAATCACAACGCTGCTGACTAGTTTTCCTTTTTTTTTTTTCTTTTTTTTTTATTAATAAATAATAGAACTATAATATTATTGAAAATGAGATAATTAGTAGTTTATGTTAATTACTCTGAAAATTAAGTAAAATCCCTTTTGCCATCATTAACTTTATGCAAAGCATCCGGCTTTTCCATCACGTGAAAAGACCACAACACTCGTAAAAGGTGATTCATACCGTGCGCCTGTATATTGCTCTCATAAAAATTGAACGATTTACAACACAGTAACGATTTTATAGATAAAATGTATACAAACCTGTATTTTCCAGACAAATGCATCAATTTGATGGCGCAAGTCATACCACTGGGGTTGAGATATGCTATTCGTATAAGATGCTTCCACTTACATTTTTATTTAGCATTTTTTCGCAGCCTGCAGGTTAATGATGACTAGGGTTGCTAAAAGTTCAGTATAATACGGAATCATCCTGTATTTAAAGCATCAGAGAAGTGTCCCGTATGAAAGCTATAGACTAGGAATGCACGATCATGATTTTTCATGGCCGATTCCGATACAGATTTTTTTTATTTTTTATCTTTAAGCAACAAACAAGAAAGAAGGAAAGTGTGCATAAACAAGATGTTAATTTGGTATTTAATAGGCCATACTGGCATTTGGCTATTGAAAACAATAACCGTAACCATCTGAAATTAACGGCAGTAACTGTACAGTAAGTAGCCTACATTCAGTACAAACACAGATGGTTCAGACATCAGCATTTAGCTTTTGTTTTTAATCGGGTTGAAACTACATAGAACTGGCCTTTAATTAAAAGATTAACTGTAACCATGTGAAATTAAAGGCAATAACTGCATAATTCTACAATCCAAACACCACAATCAAGACACATTCAATAAGAGGTTTCTTAAATCAGCATTCAGTATTTGTTTTAGTTTTTAAATTTGGTTTTAAATAAAAAACAACTTTTAAAAAACTGGTCTTTACCAGTGAGACTAAATAAAAGTATGCTAAATAAATACATTATTCCAAAATGTTAAAATCAAATAATGTTGGTGCGAATAAAACAAAGATTCAAAGTGTTTCATTCATCCAATTAAAAAAAAAAAAACTAGGGTAATGATTCACATCTATATTTTTTTACTTGAGCCAATGAAAAATTTATAACTATTGTCTCAAGTAAAAAAATAAATATGTGAATCATTACCCTAAATTTTTTTAATTGGATGAACAAAACACTTTTTTTCAGTGTGCTACAGCAGGTGATTTTTTTTATCAAATTAAGTTGATGTAAATTTAAGGTAAAATAAAAATACATTTCAGTTTTGGCAGTTTAGTCCGTTTCGTTTCTCATCCAACACGTGAGATGTTGAGCTGAACATCTCTTCATGGTCCATGCGTGTGCAGGACGCGGACAGGTACAGTACACTCGCGCAGCTTCAGTGAGCAGGAAAGGGACTCTTATTTGTGCGCCAGTACACCAAAGGCTGTTTGCTTCCTGTTATCTGTGCCTCAGCCTCAGACATGAAGATCTGCATTTCCAGTGCTGAACAGCTGTTTGGAAAAACGCAAACAACTTTTTGATCATGAGCTCAACATCCAGCAAGGCAGGAAAACATTAAATTTTCCTGAGGGAAGACGTCTTTCACTATTGCTAAGTTAAATAGAGAGAGAAAAAATTACTTTTCATAAATGTAACTTCTATCGTATTTTTAAACCTGGACCTCATTACTCAAATCCAAGCATCAGAATTACCAAAAACTCTCTCAAATTGTTCTGTAATTGAAAAATATGCAGTTTAATTCATTCATATGGTATATGGTTACAATTAGGGCTTCACTAGGAAGGAACAGCTGATCATAGCTGTATATGGATTGCCATTTTTTAATTAATTTAGTAGCAGAGCTACTGCAAGCAATTTTTAGTGCTGCAAATCCATTTATCCATTGCTGAAATTTCCACATCTTCATGGAGAGAGCAGGTCATGGTTGCTTAGCAACGGCAGATGCCTCAGGAGCGCAAGTGCCCGAAGGTGTTTTCCACGCGTTTTTAGGCACTATATGTGAACGGCCCCTTAGGTCGTACATGTTTATATCACGGTATATCATCATACCGGTATATCGTTACAACCCTATTTGCAAATATGATTAAAAGATGAATATTAGAGGTATTTGTATATTTGTCATTTTTTAATATATCGGCATCGGCCGATATCCGTGTTTAGTAGCGCCGATTTAAAGTCAGGCACGATCAATTAATGCTGAAAAATGCGTCTGCAGCGGTATTATTATTATGTGCAAAAGACACTTGGAAAAAAAGCTTTCTCACCCGAATTAAAGGGGTTTTAGCATGAATAAAATGCTAGTAGCAGGACCAAAGAGGTGTAAAACCGTGACGGTGCGTAGAGCCACGTTACGACATCCCATCGTGCACCCACTTCAGCGAAAAGATTGTGCCAGATCTTTATGAACAGGAGAAGAAAAAAGTTGTGGATGAACTATCCCGAGCATCCTCTGTTGCGCTCACGACAGAAGGGTGGAGAGCTCTGTGAAGATAACTGCTCACCGTCACAGCAGACTGGGAGATGAGGCCTAAAAAAAAAATTTGTTTGGTTCCGGTTTCCGACCGACCCTGTCAATTTATGTGCGACCCAAATTTATTTTATGAGACTGGGGAAGAACGGTCTTTCACACATCGTTAATTAAATTACAGTTTCCTTTAAATGCTGTTTTACACTTAAGTAATCCGTTAAAAACCATTAAGTATTGCATCAAAACCCTTTAACTGTCAATTCCTAAAGTGAGCTATAACTTAAGGTTTGGAAATCGTAACATTAAGAGAAACACGGGGGGGGGGGGGTAGTAAACAATATATCGCGGAACAGAGAGGGCACTGACAACATGCTGACAGACAGGACATTAACATTACCAGCTTACTTTTAATATGAAACAAAGTCTCATTTGGTTATTTCACCTTTCAAATGTGGTCATTTTTTAAAGAAATGTAAACAATAAATACCGTTTTGTGCCTCTTGAATGTGTCGAACAGATCGCTGTAAGTTAGATCATCAGTTAAAACTAACTGATCGTCTCTTGCTTCTAGTTAATTTATAGCATCAAAATCAAATAAACCACATAAATGAACATCATAAAGAATGTTGTTTGACTACAAAAAGATGTCTGTACACTCCGTTTTTCAAGTTCAAATCCTCCATGTTAATCTACTATGAGATCGCCTGTCAAACTCCCGCGAAGGCTTTTTGTGTGTGTGTGTGTGCGTTTTGCGCGTCTATGGCAACAACAGACTTTAAACGGGAATACAGAATCACTGTCGTAAAAGTACCGGTACACACATTTAAAATCAGCGCGCGTGTGTGTAAAACTGCCACTGGAGAAAAAAATAAATAAATAAAAAAATAAATAAATCCCTACCGACCAATGACCTCAACTGACAACCAACCGGAACCAAACTTTTTTTTTTTAGGCCTGAGAAGTCCGGCTATTATGTTAAAAAGAAGATATTATGCCACGTGCACTTTAAGTTGATTTCATATATTTTAATTTAATGTTATCTACAAATTTTATGATAATGTTTCAAAAGACGTATTTGATGAATAATATTTTAAGTATTAATGCAGTTTAAAATAACTTTTTATTTTAATGTATTTTAAAATGTAATTAGTTCAAATCATTGTAATATGCCAATTTGGAGCTCAAGAAAAGTTTCTTTATGATCAATGTTGATAACAGTTGTGTAAATTAATATTTTTGTGGAAAACATGATACATTTCATGATTCGTCGATGAATATAAGTCCAAAAGAACAGCATTTACTTCCAATATTTTAACTGTAGTGTATGATCACAATTATTGCTATAAACTCTAACTACATTTTAACTGAAAAATTATCTCCAACAAACTAATGTGACCTGAATCTGGCACTTATGTAGTGTAGGTCAACTCCACAGGCACGTAGAGAGCTATATGTAAGCCATCCATCAAGGCAAGGTAGTATTTCGCATTGTTTTCGGACTATCCCATTTAAAAGTCAATGGGCACACAGCAAGCTGTGAGTAATAATACAGCTTGCTCCACAAAGTCAGGTAAGGACAAGAGAGGTTAAATTACCACTGATAAGCAGAATCCACATCATGAATTTCAGGCAGTGGTACAAAACTTGCATCGGTGCAAACACACACACACAAACACACACACACACAAAGAGCGAGTGGGAGATGGGGGACACGCAGTCTGTTGTGTTTAGCAATGCAAATGAAATGGTGAAGATTCAGTAACATTTGAGTAAACAAAACATCAGTCGTTCAACAGCAGCCCCAGTGAGCCTCAAACCTCCTTCACTCTAAACAACAGAAACACAGACACCGGTGCCTGTTTGACTCTCTGGAAGAACAGAGAACTGTTTGTCTTCATAAATAACAAGTCAAGGATGTATCCTTTGAGTAAAGATGCCACATTACGGCAGTGAAACGCTCCCTGACCTTGATGTAATGCTCAGCATTTGGTGGTTTAAAATTCCTGCAGACTGTGGGACATCAAACAGTGCATATCAAATACTGATGATTTTATTCTATTCAGTTTATGCTTATGCTGAAACCATATTGGACAACAAAAACATATGGAAATCAAATGGCAAGTAATACTTGTAGATAGGGGTGCTCCGGATCAGGATTTTTGAGGCCGATCGCAGAAAGCAGTATCTGCCGATCCGATCACTGATACCGATCTTTTTAAAGCCTTCTTTTTATCATGGAGAATTATTTATAGTGATGATCCAATCAAGATTTTTAGACATTTATTCAGGGCCTGAATTTAATTTTTGAAAATTAATTCCTCTCTTAGGTGACTCTAGTGAGAGGGGTTTTTTTTTTCATTTGAGGGGTGAAGTGGGGTATTTTTTAGACATTTTTCAAAAATATATATTTATCTCACCTGAATATTTGATCATCCACTGTATTTTTGTTTTTACAATCGCATAATTGTTGCACAATAGCTTAATTGTTGGACAATAGCAGTGCAAGCCTGATTTTGTGAGCTGTATGTGAGGTTCACACATACTCTGTTTGCAGTGTGTAGTCCATGTGCAGTACAGAAGCAGCACGGACTGTGCTTTCACACAGGAGTCTGCTCCTGATCCATGGCTGTTCACCACAAACACAACATTTTTCCATTATTTTGATTTTAAATCCAAACATTGTTATTCATTTTTTACACAGTACAGTAATAGAAACTTTCATCAATTATTCAATGCTTTTTACTTATGCATTTACTTCTAGATTTACATATTAAATTGCTAAAGCAAAACATTTAAACTACTTGTCTTACGTTACAACAAACATTCTAAATTAAAACTTACCATTGACAGAAACCGTCAGCTCTACTGCCTTTTCTTTTGCATTGAATTATTACAAGCAATCCTGTGGTAAAGAACTTTAAGCACATTAAAATTATTGCCTTGTTTATTTAAAAAGTTTTTTCCTTTAAACCTAGCCAAAAAGCCATAGCCTATGTGTTAGCTGTTAAACTCAGTAGACTATAATTATATGCAGTTATGGTGTAATTGCTAAATTTTGTCAATGCATGTTCATATTCACAGACGATGTGCTGTTACTTTAATTCAGTGCGCGCAGCACAGCAAAAATATAGACTCTGTACGGAAACAATCCCTGCACTGCTGCTGACGCACCTCTCCTAAACGCACTGCCATACTGCAACACTTTAATCCATTAACAAGAGCACAGAAAAAATACGCACCACACGCACTGCAAACAAAGTAATGTGAACCTGGCATTATTATGTGTGTGCGCTGCAAGTGTGCAGGAGTGCGTGGTCTCCAGGAAAGCGTTGAATGATTTAAACACTGGTAAGAATTAAAAAGAAAAAATGCAGTTTATAAACTTTAGTGATGACGCAACACTGCCTTGATAGTGCAAGTGACCTTTCCCATGTCAACTGTGCAGTGTGCAGCTCGCTTATAAGGCAGATGCGATGTGATATGAAGCCATTTGCTTTTTGAGAGATAAAGAGAGAGCGCACAGTGATTCACTCATGCTGTTTGTGAAATTATGTCTCAAATTACTTTATCAGTTTTTTAATGAAGAAATATGAATTGTACCTCACCTAAAGCATTATAATTATTTCACCCGCGCCAGACAGAGACTGAGATCTTAAAAAATGCAAATCCTGCCTTTAATAACCAGTGAACTGTTAGTCTGAATATTGTAAAATCACAGGTGCTTAAGTATAGTATGTACACATAAATATTTTCAATATCTATTAGGGGTGTAATGGTACGCAAAAATCACGGTTCGGTACGTACCTCGGTTTTAAAGTCACGGTTCGGTTCATTTTCGGTACAGTAAGGGAAAGAAATGCAAACATTAAATTGCAGGTTGTTTATTACTATAAACTTTTTTTAACAATTTGTTTACAATTTGTATTTTTTTTTTAAACACTTTTTAATAAAATATATATAAAATAAAAAAAGAATAAGAAATAAAATACTGCTGCAAAGTTCTCCACTAAATAAAATACTCAGTCTCAAACCAATATCATATAATAAAATATAATGAAAAATATAAATAAATAACTATGATTACCGTGCAGCATTACCAATCCCAGCTTGTAGGCCTGCTCATATTTAAAAAAAATATATAACTTTTCCAAAGTGTAAAGTGCAGCATCAACCGTTTCAGTTTTTAGACCTGCTCAGATTTCGTTATTGCGTTGGCCCGATCGGAATTAAGAGCAAAGGTCTGTTTAAATGCCGACGGGAGCTGCGTTTGAATTACAATCGTTTTTTTCCTAGTTGTAGTGATGTTCACACTCGCGTGATGCCTTTTGAAGACCTTAGGCCGGTGACACACTGGCATATTGCACCTGTCAAACACCGTCAATACTGTTGACGGTGTCCTTTATCAGTAGGCTTTATATTTATGCTCAACATGAAGTATAGATATTGTTGTAGTGAAGACAAGATCCTTGTCTGTCGGCGGTCTCCCTCTATGTCACCTACAGTAGCAGCAGCGCGCCAGCGCCGTGTCAGGCACGATACTGGTGTGTAAAGACACAGAAAACGCGAAGCAGGTATCACGCAACTGACAAACAGCAGAAACACCACGCTCACGCCACGCAGCCAGTGTGTCACCGGCCTTAGAATCAGCTGCAGGGTGGGATTTCCGCCACTTAATATGTTCGTTTGGAAACACAAAAATGTATATGTTCCGCAAACAAAATATTGCATTCGGTCATTCGGTACACACGTGCACCGTACCGAAAGCCCTGTATCGAAACAGTCCGGTACGAATACACGTACCGTTACACCCCTAATATCTATGCTACCCAGGAGTCATCTTATCACTACCTGAAACTAAAACCCTCTCTCTCCCTCACTCTCTCTGTGTGTGTGTGTGTGTGCAGAATCAGGTTAGTGGTGTGTTCAAGAAACTGACCTCCACTTGAAAGCTCTTGGTTTGAAAAATTCCATCAATTATAAAGGATAAAACAGTTTCTGCCTTATTGCTACATCTGAGAAAAATGCAGCAAAGAAAAATTATTAGCCAAAGATGGAGCACACAGTGTGGAGCAGTTTGCCACCGGGAGAGGAGCTTCTCGTCTGATCTCAGAAGAGGATAGTGAGAACTGCTGAGCGGGCCTGTTAGCAGTGTGTTAATGTTGCTGAAAGTATTAAATAATGACCGAAGCACATTTCATACTGACCTCATGCAAAGAATAGTCTATTCAAATGAAGTTAGCCTCATTTTAAATATACTATTGCATAATAGTGAGCCAAAGCCAAAATGAGTGAGTAAAACAAACAAATAAATAATTAAATAAATAAATAACAACCTTTCTAAAAGTGACATGAGATACAGCCAAGTATGGTAACCCATACTCAGAATTTGTGCTCAAAGCATGAACAGACACCCGGAGCAGTGGGCAGCCATTTATGCTGCGGCGCTCGGGGAGCAGTTGGGGGTTCAGTGCCTTGCTCAAGGACACCTCAGTCGTGGTATTCCCAGCCCGAGACTCAAACCCACAACCTTATGGTTAGGAGTCAAACTCTCTAACTATTAGGCCACGACCCCTAAAACATGAGTAAGCTGACCTGAGAAAAATGTGCAATCAAAATGTTAAGTTTTTCTTAAATAAATAAACACAATATAGACGTAACATTACATTCTAACACTGTTACATTGCTAAAAATAAGCAGGAATTAAATTTACTAAACTAAATAATAAAAAAGCACAGAATAATTAAGTAAAACGGCTGTTTTTATTGTCACATTAAAGTCACTTTACAGTTATTGCTTTCATACAAAAACACTTAATTGTAGGTTTAAAATTTTACCACATTTATTGTCCAATTACAAATATTTAGGCACATTTTTAGTTTTAGGGTTGCAGCGATAGAGGGTTTTACCGGTGTGAAGCTGCAACACCGGTTATGTCACTTGCTCACTGTGGCACCACCTCCACCTTTGTTTTGATTTTTTTTAATAGTAATTATAATAATTTAGTTCAGTTAGAGAACAGACATCACAATTAACCGGTGGGAAAAATTTCCTCACCGTCACAACCCTTATGCACACGGCGACACATTCTAAATGAAGTCTGTGAAGTTTAGTGGAAAGCACCGCAAAGCAGAATGCTCATGCATCTCTGACAACAAAATGGAAATATTTCCAAGGCTTTCTAACATTTACAGATGGAGAATATGCCTGTGAAATGTAAGTAATGGATTTTAGGAAAACAGCACATCTCAAACACTTTAAACACATCTGTCATCGGCACATGAAGACTTTCTTTCAGAGCATCTGACGGGCCGAGTCGATTTAAACTGAAACTATAAACTGCTATATCTTACAAGTTTTTTAAAGCCCTTGAAAGGTTGTCACATGTTTAGAACAAATTGTATTACACAGTTTCTCCAGAGCAGTTCAGTCTTTGTTCTCCCTAGATATTTTTTCAAATGCGATTCAATCAAACTCGATATTGACGGTATTGCTTCATAACATATCTCTTATTAAAAATATATTGACATTGTACAAACTCAATATACCACCCACCCCTAACAGAAAACTAGAATGTGTAACACTGTGACACCAAGTCACTTAACTTACCTTTACTTGTCTTAACAAATGATCTATTTTGAATCCAAAGGAGCCATTTTTGGCAAAAGTCTAAGCCTAAGGATTTTTATTTTTTTATTTAAGAAGGTAGACACATGAAGCAATTCTGCATTGACATACTCACATGATAGGGCTGGTCAAAAACAAATACATCAATTAAAATGACTACTTAAACTTTACACAAAAGTTTACATACTAATTTCCTGTAATAAAGTGCCAGTGTTGGGTATGATATCTCTTCACCTTGTTTTCTGTGACTAGCGAACCCAAAGACAGTCCTATGTCTTGTTCATCTGCTGGTTAATAAGGCCTGAAGCAACTGACTGCAGGAGCTCCATCTCGACTGATAAGTCTAAACACACGTTTTTCTAGATCTCAATGAAAGAGACAGAGAAAGAGAGGGAGTAAGTGATTTGAAAATGAGGAGCGCACTGGCTCTTGTCTGCTCTCAATCCCATTTGTAAACAGAGTGTCTCTATCTGAAGAGGGAGAGGAGACTGCAAATATTTGACAGAGACATGTAAATACTATAATGCTGACAAGGAAGTCTGTATTTACCCATGTGGTGCATCGGTAAAAGGAAAATTAGGTGGTAGTGACCTCACTTTCCAGATGACACTGGTTCAAAAAAATAAATAAAAATTGAGTCTGAGTTTGCATATGGTCTAGGAATGAAACTGATATGTAGAGACGTTGAGAGGAGATTTGATATTTGCATGAGAGGGAGCGTTACCTTCAGCTCAGCTTTTTTTTTTTTATAAAAAAAATTTAAACAGGGCACAATGTACTGTATTAATATGAAGGAGTTTATCTGTATTCTGAGTTCTAAACTTCATTGTGTTATGTTTTAAGGTTAACAGAAATGTATGGGAAATTACTGGATGATCTGATCTTCCATTATTTTTTACTTTTATTTATTTATTTATTTGTGGCAAGTTATGAATGTATGAATGTTTTGTGGCAAATATGAACAGCTTTTTATTTGTACATCTACAAAGGACAATCATTGTACTGAGGTCAAGTCATTTCCTGTCCTGTCCAGGAATATTAAGCCCTGGTGTCTGACCTCTTACATCCTACACACTATTGTGTTAAACAGAAGGAGGATGAAGGCATCTCATTACACCCTCTACTCCATATGGAGACAAGACCCTGAGCTAAAGAGCTGTACAATCATATGTAAGTATATATTACTTTTATTATGATTATTATTACTATAAATATAGTAAACAAATTAAGAATTCATGTAAATATTACAATTGCAATATTTCACTGTAATATTTAAAAATGTACTATAAAATAAAAACAAATATTTTACAGTACAACTAAACTAAAATTATAATACTAATATTTTCGGTCTTCATTTCTTAAATTTGAAAACATTAAACCATCAAGTTTTTATTTTGGTAGAGAAACACAGGGAGCCCTTAAAGCTCCTCTTATGTTGGCAACATCCAGTTTATAATAGCTTCTCATTAGAAGTTTGGGAAGATGGTTTGCATTCCCAAATGCATGTTATAAGTGACCCAAACCTGTGTGAAGCAGCATTTACTGCAAAACAAGCCACTTTTAGACACTGAAAGCACCAGAACACAGTATGAAAGAACCTAGTGCCATATGTGATAAGATGAGAATCTAGTAAAGAAGGAGGAGGGGGGTGGGGTCTACTCCGGACCTGTCGAGACATGCTTTGCTCCAGAAGAGAAACACTTAATTACTACATTCACAAGCCTGCCAGCACTGACTTAGACACAGCTCGATAGCCTCCAGATAAGTGTGCATTTGGGCCGAGGCGATAAACCCTGGAGGCTTTGATTGGGTTCAACTCAGCACTCTGCCATATTTACTAAAGATGGGCAAGCAGCCTGAGGGGCCATCCTCAGTGTCCATGCTTCTACGTTTAAAAAAACAAAAACAAAAAACAATACATAGCACAGGGAAAGCAGAATACAGGTGTCCTGAGGAGTCTTTAACATTTAAAAATGCACAGCGCTTGTGGCACAAGATGTGTTGCAATCAGTCAAACAAGCCTGTTTAGTAAAATGTTCAAAACCATAGACAAATGAAAAAACTGCTTGGATGGACACAAGAATGCAACGTATGGAAAAAAAACCACACCTGCAACAACAGCAAATGTTTTTAGTTAAAGACTTAAGGGAAGCTCTTCTTTGCCCAAGTAATCCTCACCTTTCCTTTCCTGGGTTTGGTAAATGTGATTACAAGCCTATTTTTGACATCCCTGAAAAGATAAATATAGGTTGGAGTTGTCTATTTCTTGCGAGGCTCTGTGTTCAAGTCACTGACAGGGATAATGGAGAGATCTTGCTAATAGGAGCAGTGAAATTTCTAATCCAGGTTAGACTGAGAAGACAGACCGGGAGCTTTGCTGTTATACACCTGACATTCAGTAGCTTGCCATATAACAAAAGCTCTTTAGCCCAAGCTGCTCTGACAACGAAGACCTGCTTTTCTTAAGCCACACATGAAGTTACATCCAAGAAGGTTGGCTTCTTTTTAGAGAGAAAAGGTGCAAAAGACTAAAAAGGTGTAGAGGAAGAAAGAGGCTCCCAGTGAAAATTATTTAGAGGGAAACTGAAGCACTGACAAAAGAATAGGAAGTGACATTGTGTGGGTAATGAGCACAACTGAGCGGTTAGCCATATATTTGCTGCTGTGAGATGCTGACAGCAGAGAGCGGGCCAAGAAACATCTCTGCTACTGACTAAACTGTGTAAAGGTATGTCTTCAGCAGTACCTTTTGTGTCTATCTCCTGAGAGAGAAGTAACAACAAACAACACAAGGTGAAGACCATTTATAGGATCTGAAGATGCAATTTTGCCCAAAATATGAAGCAGGAGCTCTATAATTTTACTGTGATTCTCACATTTGGACAATCAAGCAATCTTACTCAAAATGAAAGGAAGATGAAAGAGGCAGAGGAGAAAAAGGATGATCTGTAAAAGATGAATGAGAAGAAGGGAGATATACTTACAGAGGAATGATAATAGGAAGGGGTTAGCCAAGCGTGAGCGTGATTTGTGGGCAGAAGGGAGTGTCGCAGAGCTATTTGTCTCTGGATTTTTCGCATCCAGGCAGATTGTAAGCAGCACTCCATCCGCTCAGACTAATTATGCACCGTGAAAATATGGTTCACAAAAGTAGCAACACAGACTTCACAGCTGAAGAGATTTTACTGGCAGTTTGAATTAAGAAAAAGTATTAGCCTACTGCGAAAATATTTACATGCAAAAAGGTTGAAGTAGAAAACGTGACTTCATGATTCATGAGGAAGGGGACACAATACTCAAACTACTCATGAAAAGGGTGAAATTTAAGCTAAGAGAATAAGTCTTATTTCCATGCAACATGTAAAATCCACTATTTTTTATTAGCATTCATCAGTCAGCTGATGGTAAGTCCTAGAGTATCTGCAGTCAGACTGAGCTCTGATTGTAGCGATAGTAAGAGAGGCAGGACATTACAGGCTATTTTTTCCTGAAGAATCACTATTCCAAACAGGAAGCAAGTGCCCATGGGATCAGCGCTAAATAATTTCAGTCCGCTCTCTCCGTAAGAGGATCTAAAGGTATTTCTGCAGGCACTTTCACAATAAATAGATAAATACACATCTAAATAAGCCATATTAATAACAGAGGGGCGAAGATAAAAGGGGACCGCAAAACAGTTTGGTTAGGGGTCTTAGGAATGCCTAGAGTTTCTATGCTTATTTAAAGAACTGTTTTAGGAAGTGTTAGCAAAGGTGCTGATTGACTGAGCTACAGTCTTTATCTTAGTGTGAAAACTGCCTGCCAATTTTCACATTAAACAGTTCAATTTGCTTTCGCTATCGGGGGTCTTGTGAGGATCCTCCATTATCCGTTATAGCTTTGCAGTTAGGTCTCTTGAAGCATCTTGGGCTGCGTATACACTTGGCATTAACAAGCAATCACTATGATCCGATCAAGCAGATTGGATCATCAGCCAATCAGAACACGGCACGTTTACATTTTAAAAATCAAAGATAAGTGTAGGAGTCTCACTAGTCTCCACACGAGTGTTCTCTCTGTTTTTTTCTGACAGTTCGCGAGAGAAGTGAAGGGGGGGCGTTTTGTGTGATGTCGACCTGGCAATGCAAGATACGATGGCTGGATTGCATTTACATTACACTGAGATCCAATCACAATCCGTCCTTGACTACCTCTGGACCAGGACAAGCTGATCGGATAACATTCAGATCAGAAGTGCATTTACACTTGTCTTTTCAATGTTTATATGGACAAAATCTGGATACAGGTCGCATGTTAATGCCAAGTGTAAACGCAGCCTTGGAGACAGTCTGTCTCAGTTTGTTCTGTTTCTTTATGTCATTACAGACACACTGGATGATGATGAGATCAGATCTCTGTGTGGAGCACTGGCTGTTGCCAGACTCCTTGTGCAAAAATTTTTTTAAAAATAAAATCATCTCACTGGATTATTACAATTAATGGCAAAATGAATGTTTGAAAATGTAAACTGATATTTCTTACTGACACACTACAGCAAAAGATAGGCAACTAACTTAAAACCATTTCTAGCTGGTGAAAATACTATAGGTTAATATTCAGGTTATCAGAATAAAGACAGTATGATAACTGATTTTTGACCTTTCTTTATATATCTATTTAATCTCCAAGCCTTGCAGCTTTTCACCAGGGTGTCTGATTTACGTACAGTGGTCAGTCAGTGACAAGAGTTTTATTAAAGCTATAAAACTGATCTGAGAACACAAGAAAACACCCCTGACAGCAAGTGCAAATTGTAAATTTTGTGGAAGCACATTAATTACACAACAGTAGGGGTTGAAAGGGTACAAAAATGCAACCATTTAGCACAACCAGACTTTTTGCATTTAATGATGTACATCTTAATTTAAATGCTTTTGTAATTTCAAATACAATTTTATATTTTTTGTGAAAGATAAATATTTAATTTTAACATAACATATCTTGTGCACTAAAAATGTCTCAATGTAGATTTTGGTGAGTTTACCCTACTCAGAGGAAAATACAAGTCGCAGGTCACAGTAGTCTGACAGACTAACAGAAAGACAAAATACACAATATAATGCAACTTAATGTAAGTTCACACATCCTTTATCTGACTTTCAGCATTCAGAGATGAGTCCCTATCCAACTAAATATATTGCTCTGCTCTTTACTGAACTGAAGTAACATTTTTCATTGTCAAATGGAGCTGTTTATCATCACATGGCATCAGAACTTCACAATTTTCATGAAGTCTGAGCAAGCTCTCCTTGAAAAGAGGACACAGGAGAGGGAAAAAAAACAAAGAAACTGCAATATTAACCTACAAACTTTAAAGCCGAGTAATCTTTTTGAGTGCAATTTCAGAAGTTTCAAGCCACTGTATTAAGGTTAATCAAATATACATTTATTTTTTTTACTTCTTGTAAATACAGAACACTGTACACTAACCGATGCAGTGTTGTGGCAAACTGCACAGCCTGTTTTTAGGGTCGGAAAAAGTCATATGAATGTGCGTCTTCTGTATCATCTGGTGTTTAGCAGCCTATGAAATAACTACGACCAGTTTAAGTGCTAGCAAAGTGTGCTTACACCACGCAGAACTGATTGAATGATGGATGGGGCTGGGGTACAAACCCAACGCACATCACATGATCAAGGATCACTGGCACTTTGAAAGGGGCAGGCATAACGAAAATGGAATATAGGGCGGGAGAGAGGGGACTGTGAGACAGGTGGCCTGAAGGAAGGAAATGAGGATAAGAAAGAGAGAGAGATAAAGAAGGGACAACCAGAAGGACAGATGGAAGAGAAAAAAGGAGTAATGGGGAATGATGGGATCTCCTCCATATGGGCTCGCTGGTGGCTCACATACAAAAGACAATGGCAATCTCATGCCAGCGCTCAAACACTTTTATACAAGCTACATTAAAACCCCTGTAAATTATGAGTGAGCCATGATCAAGATGCTGCCGTCCTACAGAGTTCAGCTCCAACCTTAATCAAGCACACCTCATCCCCTTGGAATTATAAGGTTCTATCTGACATTTTTATTCACATATTCTTATTCTGTGTCAACATATTTATATTAGCCTATGTGATAGATTTTTTAATGTTGTTAAGCATCGATATCACAATGTACGAATCAACGATAGACAAATTCTGAATGATTTGTCATGTATATTTATTCACGGTATTTAGAAGTGCCCACGATAACAATATTGTGCATATTAATCACCGCAATATATCGCATTACCGAATACTGGCACAAGTCTACCACGGACGAGTAGCTGATTATCTTCAGCAAGCTGGCGTGCAAACTTCCGTGAATGAAACTGAAAGACACAGATGCTCAACACACAATCATCTTTACTAAAAGTAGTGTAACTAACCTATCTTTCCAGTGCTGATGTTGCACGCTCTCCTATTGCAGGCTTTGATCTTGAAATGAGCTGTTAATGAATAGAATGCAGCATTTATCTTTTGATTACGTTGACGTAAACTACGCTAAATTTACATATAGATTTACCAACTTCCCCTGAGCTGTGGCTGGCCAAAAGTCACAGCATTATTGTGCTTCCTCTTATCATGGTCCACAGAGAATTCATAATTATAATAATATGATTCACACATACACAGGATAAAGGCCACTTTCCTTGTAATGTGTGAAGATCAAGAGTTACCCTCATAAAGAACCATTATAGATGCCCTGAAGTTGACATCCTTCACATTGGTTTGTCATTGTGAGATACCAGATCAAAGCAAGCACCACTTCAGGTCAGGGACTACTGTATTCACTTTGCCTCTGACTCACTGCTGCATTAAAATAGTGCTGAGTGGTTACCTAGGAAATATAGTTAAATTTAAGCCAGCCGTTTTTGAGCTGATGACCCAGGCTGCTGTGTATCTTGGCAAAGCAGCAGGAAATGACTTCAGTTCAAAAGGCCCACCATGAAAGAGAGAAAGGGGGAAAAAAAGGAAAGGACATTTATAAAAGCTGAAAATGGTAGTGTCTGCCTCAAAAGCTCCAGTGGGTCAGTTTGGAATGTCTGTGTAGAGTCAATAAGGCAAATGTCCTGTGTAGCATCCAGACTGAGATAAGGGCTGGGGTCTATCAGAGAGCAGCTTCAGGGGCAGTAGACACAGCAGTGATTGACAGGGGGAAAGAATGAGCCTAAAGCCGACGCAGTCAGAGAGAGACTACGGCCCTCACAGGTGAGCTAGAAATATGCTCTTTACTAATATAATATGAAGGGCTTTGTCTCATCAGTTGGAGACATTATAATAAAATAGAAGGATATGTTATCAAGGAAATCAAGTGCAGAAGGCTTACTAGGGCCAATTAAACAATGCAATAGAAAATAATAACAAATAATGTTAAGAGCACAGGCCAACCCTCTACATTGCTAGTAAATCACTCGCACATGCGACTAAATCTTCCTTCTGGCTACTAAATGATGTCTAATATTAGCCAATGACTAATAAATTCTCAGATTTTACTCGCCAGTGTGTTAGTTGGAGGCTAAGTATAAGTTTAGCACAGATATATTTTCACTCGCGAACACTGACTCTCCGTCAGACGATCTGTACTTTTTTTCCTAAATGGATGCGCAGCGCACCTGTATTTAATGTACCATAAACTCTAGTGTGAAAACGCACAAATCGCTGTCGCTTTCTCTCACACTCATGTAGAGAAAGAGAGAGAGAGAGAGAGAGAGAGAGAGAGAGATAGAGAGAGATAGAGAGAGAGAGAATTGACGTGCTACATTTAAACAATATTATTTGTTGTATTTCCCTGTCAAAATAACGGCGTTGCAGAAAAACATTGGAAATGTATAAAATGGCGAGTTGCACCCAAAGTTAAAGAAATGCAATTTAAAATTCTTAACAACTACTATCCATCTGCGGAGACACTGAGGGGTAGATTTGGTTTTGAAGTTGACCCTTGTGACTTTTGTCATGAAAACCCAGAACAAACAGAGCATTTATTCTTCCTTTGCTCAGTTAGTAGAAAGTTCTGGCAAGATGTCCATAGCTGGTTAAATAATAAAATTAGTGAACTTGAACAACTTACAATAGAAGATATTCTTATTTATAATTCTAAACTGACAAGGGATCTTTCACTTTTGATTAACCTTATCATCATGAGTAAATACCACATCCACAAAAATAAATGGAAAAACAATTGCCAAATGTAAACTGTTTTAAAGATGAATTTCATATGTTATTATCCTCCTTGAACCTTGTAAAAAAAAATTTAAACAAACTGTAGAAGTTTGTTATGCTGCTGAAATTTTTGTAATCCTGTAACATTTATTTTGAGAACATTTCAATGTTATATAAATTGACCTCAGAATAACCTTTCGGTGTCCATAAGCTCATCAGTCAGCTAGAAAAATAACTATAAAGAGGAGCATTTTGCTATAGTTATGCGCTATTGCATTTTAATATTTTTACTTAACCTGTTGTCTACATGATTCAAAGAACCATCTCTTTCACAACTTTTTATAATATAAGGAACCTTCTTTCTCCACAAATAGCCTTTTGTGAAATGTAAAGGTCCTTTAGATGTTAAAGGTCCTTTATGAAGCCATTTAGACAAAAAAGGTTCTTCTGTGGCATCATGAAGCCCCTTTATAAGCGTGTATGACAACATTTATAAGATGCAGTGAGGAGGAGCCCAAACTACACTCGCCAGGTGATGCTTAAAAGTCTTCTAAACAAACTACATTAAACAATGCAGTTTAAACTAGTCCAGAATGTCCATGAAAACACAAGAAATTTAAAATTCAATACATGGTACAAAAGATAGTGTGCTGGAAGAAGGAATATGACGAAATGCAGAGGAAACTGTCTCCGTTCACGTTTAATTTCACAGTGCATCCTAACAACATTAAAGGAAGGTAAAATTTGGTAAAACCTGAGGGACAATGCCTTCACTAAATAACAACCTGCTGTCTGCATCCACGGTGGCACAGATTGCCAAAACTCAACTCATAACAACATGAAGCTGAAATAAGTCACAACACTGTCAAACTTAATCACACTCCCAAAATTTAGCTCAAAGCTAGATGCTCAAGCAAGCCGATTCTGTGATCTTACCCTCTCATCTGGGTCAGTGTGTCAATCAGCCTCGAAACAGTCAGTGACACACTCTTACTGACCTCATTACCACCCCTCCCATGCTCATAAAAAAACACTATTAAAGACAACATGCTTATAAGCATGCTGTTAATTAACATTTTAACACTTGTTTTGAGGGGTTGAGGTGAGGTGTGGGGGGAGCTTGCCTTTATTACAACATTTTTCTTCTGCAGCAAATGAAGGTCAATTACTAATGGTTTGTGTTGATCTCACAACAGGATCCAGAATCCTGGGGGTTTTATGAGACCGGGATACTTTGATTTGTGCTCAGTGGGGACTAACCTGCAGGAAACCATGTCAGAGTTATCTATGGCTCTCACTCTCAGTGGACAAAAGAAAACTGTATGAAAAGGTTTCTTAAGGACAAATATGTTATATCAAATACCTGGATGTATGAAACCTTTCCTAGACTCAATCACACAGTAGTCTTAAGAATTTAAACACTTGAAGCGTGTTTTGCTAGGCTGCACTGCCAGGTCTAACAGGGCTAAATCTGCTGTGCAGCACACTGTGGCCTAAAACTCTTGTTCAGGCTGCTTGATGATGGTTTCATGCATCAGCAAATCTCAATCAGACTGCTAAGATGCTCTGGCACCATTCTGAGACTACTAAAGCAATAGTGCCTAAACAACACAATCACTCTGGACTTAAAGCCCACCACTTGGAAGTAGTACATTACAGTAGATGACCAGTAACAATATATACCGAGCCAAATTCAGCCACTTAATCCAGCTCTATGCTTTGGCATACTACTAGTGTCCGCACCTAATATTTTGCAAAGCCATCTGCCATGGCTGTATGAAACTTAAAAAAAAAAAACAATGAATAGATTTCCAAACATCTGTCCTGAACATGAGAATGCAAAAAATAAACAAATGTCAGTTTTGCTTTGAATAACACAATATAAACGGCTACTTGGAAGGTAGCAGCTTTCAGTGTTTAACAAACATACCGAGAGGTCAGACAAAATATAACAGTGAAATATGGCACTGCAGGCTGGTTCATCTACCCTGACCCTTTCTCCTGTGCTGTATTAGCAATCTGTGCAGTTTATAATAACAGACATAAACACAGCACGTGCACACACCCACATCTTTTATTGAGCTTATGGCAAGCTCATGCTTAATGACTGAAAGACTAGCCGAATCACTATGCAACAAGATTTCTTCTCACCTGTCGTCATCTTGTCATAGCTGCGCGCATACTACACAACACAATGCTAACAAGGTGCACACACTACAAAACATTCAGTAAAGAGGCGTTCCCAATAATCAGTGAAAATACCTTCTCAAATTTTCTCGAGAAATTACAGCGATTGTAGGCCATTTCTTAAAGCATGGACGATCAACTGGCCCTTCAATTGGTCTGTGCACTTATTTTATCCGAAAAAAAAAGAAAAAAAAACACAACAAAAGACAATATGGCAGAAACAATGGCTTGGAAGATGTGGACAATAAGGACCGTCAGTACTGCAGAAAGAGTAGGAGGTAATTAAACAGTAGAATGAAACGTTGTTATATACACAGTCTATGCGCATTTGTTAAATGTATTTCTAGTTAGTTGATTTTAATTAATTTGTGTCTTTTCGTTTCGGTTCATAAGGATGCATGATAAAGGCTTGTGCACATCGGGATGATTATCGCGATTATCGCCGACTTTAATGCCTTGTGACTAAACAAAGGGTGCCAATGTGAGTGTGCACACTGACAGATGTGCAAAATGTCAGGCATAAAAGCATAATATTAAAAAAATGCCTCTGGCTTGTTTTTTGGGGGGAGTTAAAAACTGGCCGACCAATGAGATTGCTGCTTTTGTTCACATGCCTGGAGCTGCTGAAGTTACAGTAAAACACACAACTTGGTGGCGCTCAAACACAAAATGGTCTTGCTGCGCACACATTGATACCTAACCATAAAGAGGAAGTAAACATAGACGAAGATGCATTGAGGCAAGATGAATGTAGAGCTGCTGGTATCATAGGTGTCTGAACACAAAGGGCTTTATGACAAACGCGACAGCGACTACAAAAATGCGAGAGGCTGTGAGTGATGTGACGGTATATAAATTAGAGCCCGACCGATATGGATTTTTGGGGGCCGATGCCGATATTAACTCGAAAAGAGCCGATTTATAAGCCGATATTTTGATTTTAAAAATAATCTGGATATTAGACCCATTTCCTATAAACTGCATTTACACAACATTCAATAGCAAAATATCTGCCTGTTCTATGTATGTGGGCTGTATAAACCATTTTCCAGAATGGACTATGTTAAAAAAAAGCCTTAGATTACAGTCTCAATGACTAAACAATTGCACATCAAAAGTATATATTTTTTAATGATCAAAAAACAGTCTGGTTTTAAACATTTAACACTTTTACTTTCTTCCAGATGAAGCTGGTTTTAACAGTCTGTGTGTTTACTGTAAATAAATTATAATACTAAAGTTAAAGTATTTGCAGAAGTAGTCCCACACTTTGGGGGATGCTGCTACAGCATTCACCTTTTTCAGCCATCTGTAGGCAGAAAGAGAGACGGAGAAAGAATAAGCATGTGTATTAATAATATCACCATGTATCATTACTCATGTCATCATTAGAATTATAATAATAATAAACTGGGATCTCCTACATAGGCAAAAATTAGAAATATATATATTTTTTTTTATTTGTCAAGCAATAGGTATTACCTACTTATATTTAACAATATTATTTCAACATTTTCCTGTTATGTCTGTAAAGCTGCTTTGAAACAATATGTAAAAAAAAAAAAAAAAAAAAGCGCTTGTTCAGCTCACATTTATTTACATGTCCCCTCTGGTTTAATCATTTCTGACGCACCTACTGTAGTTACTGTAACTACACTATATTTGCTCTCACAGACACATTCACAACAGACCCGTATATCTTCCCCTCTTCTCTTTGTGCAGTCTGAATCAAAACATCGTCTTGCCTACTATTACCGGAAGATTACGGAATCAATTCGAAGTAGAATGGTTAACGTTAGTGTGATGAACAAACTGCTGTCAATTTTGAGAAGAACCACCTTCAAACAAGTTAATAGCAAGCATTTAAGGGGCCTGCTAAAAAGGAAGCTATTAGCGTTAGAGTAACGTAACCAGCCTGTATTCACCAAATTGTTCTCTGGACCTGAGGGTAGCCTCTTCTTCCTTGCTTCTCTCTTAATTCTCATCAGCAGGACTAGCGCTATCGCTCGCTTCTTACAACGGGACAGATACATGTTTGCTGCTGACCGAAAGGAGGAGGAACAGACTATGAAAGAGCTCCCGCTAAACGTTTTTAAAACTCCGCCTATGCCATAGCGCAGCGCAAATCGCGTTGTATCTGAAGAGCAACGCTGAGCCCAGCGGCAAGCGCCGTGCATACCGCGTCCTGTGTGAAAGTCCCAATTACGCGGTCATTATGTGGGAAACACACCGCAATAGAATAAGAATAAGTTAAACGCTAACGTTATAGTTTGACCTCCTATTAACGTTCGCGCTCTTCCACTGATAAACATGGTATTAGCTTTGTGGCTAATCTAATATAGCAATGCATTAGCGGCTGTAAGTGATGTTACAGAATATTTAGAAGTAATAATGATAGGACCGTTAGCTAGAACTACGACACAGTTTTTATATACAGGGTATGAACTAAATCTACAATCATTTCACATGACGAACGACAGACTCACCGTCAAAACAGTTGATCGCTTTCTTCTGTAGTGGACTTCTGGCGCTGTTGTTAACTCTGGAGCTGCAGAGCTCCCTCTGGTGGGCAAACTATGCAACACTCATAACATGAGTGAAGCATGAGACTCTGTTTCTCATGTTTCATCGGCCGTTATAAATGCCGATGCCGATTTAAATGCAATTAGCTTATATCGGCCGATAATATCGGCCGGCCGATATATCGGTCGGGCTCTAATATAAATGCATCATAATTCACTCACAATGTACAAATTAAGCTTTTAATGTGATTTAAACTTTAAAAGTACATTAAAATAGAAACAACACAAAAGTTCTTCAACATGGAAAGCAAAGGAAATGTAGTAACTAAATTTCCCCAGATAATTGTTTCATATCGTGTGCTTTGCAGGGCTGCGGGACACAGGACAGAAAGGCTATCCTTGTTAATTCATTCCTATGACTTATTAATTTGTGGCAACTGTCCATGTTTCATTAATTTTGTTCCCTACATAACCCATGATTTAACTGAAATAAGGGGAAAAAATAAATAAATCGAGCAAATTCTTAATTCATGAAATCTTTCATTTGCCTTCCCATGTTTACCACAGAAAGAGATGCGAAAACCGTGATTAAAAGTGAAAGATGATAAAATAAACCTGCGAAATTAGAGGGTTAGACTGTAAAGATTTAGGAACAGAAACAATGCCTAAATGTTATTGAATTTGTGGAAATTCGTGACCAACCGGCCAAAACAAAGCCACAGAAGTGAAGGCTATAGGCTCGAACGGCATCCAGAGGCATGGTCGCGATCTAACATTTTCCAGTTAACCTATTATTCCTCTAATAAACAAAGCTTTTATACCACACTTGTTATAATCAGAGCTTATAATTTGTAAATAAATAATTGCTGGATTCAAAACAGCAATTAAAAGGCACTGTGACTGACACTGACAATACGTTTTCCCGGAGCATTCAATGATGTCACTAAACGGTGATGCCACAACAAGCATCGTTCACAAGTTTCTGCGTGTACCTAACTAGGGCACAGGTTCTCAAGCCCTGGGACAAAATGGGATGCTTTGAGTAAAATGTATAGCTTATATAAGTAATAAGCCTAACATAAAAATAAAAAATTTTTTTAGTTTCATCATTTATTATTTTTCACTTGCCGATAATATCAAACAGGTTTGAAAATGTCATAGCGTCTGTTATAGTTCGAGACAGGTTCGGATCACATTGCTGACCTGCTCATACTTAACGAGCACTGATTTCGTCACAATCAGGGGGTTTTGTCGCAGACTATGGAAGTCTGTCCGTGACACCAAATTCCAGCCAAAAATCCTGTGTTGTGAGCCTGGCTTCACATTGGCCTAGGGAGGGAAGCAGTGTCAGTCGGAGTGTACCTGCTTAATGGACAGCATCCTCTTTCCTTTCTTTACCTCCAAACACCACTATGGGTAGCCACGAAACAAGAAAGTGGATCACAGACAGTGACAGGCCACAGAGACAGATAAAAAGGATTTCAATTTTGTGTGTGTATGTGCATCACTTTGAAAGAAAATGAATCGGTCCATGGCAGAACAACCTTGTAAGGCCCTGTAAACAAAACTTACAGTACTACAGGTATTATTTTTTTTAAACATGGCAGAGGTAAATATATATCCTTGTATCTAAATATTGAAAAATTTTGATTGTCTGAATATTTTTAAACCCAAATTTTTATAATATGCACCTAAATATAGTTTAAGCAAAATCCACCGCAATGCATATGCTAACTATATGTTGTTTTGTAATTATGAGACAGCTACATGTACCAAACTGCTTCTAATTACAAACTCTGAGTACCGGAGTGCCATGTTGGGAGCTCTAATTACATGGTATTTGAAAAGTACATGCATTATATTCTTTACATCAAAACTCAAGCAAACACTTGCATATCATATAGCTGGAGAAAAACCTGATTATATCACACAAAAATATGAGATTGTCTTATAACGACAATAGTTCCACAAATACATCTACAACCTGAAGATAACTGTGTTTCGGTTTTATATGAAAGGATCCAGGCCTGCTGATACATGTGCAGTGCCCTTCACCACATCAAAAAGTCACCAAACTCGTAATGTGGCTTAAAGCATTAAATCAGAAACAACTTTAATCTCTATGGTGTTAGATCAATATCACTTTATTCCCTAAAAGGTTCATTTCTTATTACTTTAAGCCTGACTACAGCTGTACTACTATTGCATTGATGTGACACTTACCACAAATATCTGTCAACTAGGTACCACTAAAAAAAATATTTTATTTTGTGTGAAAGAAAGTGTTTCTAAATGTTACAGATAATTGGTGTGACTGATATTTTTATTAACTTATCAAATCTGTTATTTTTTTCGATATTGAGTCCAACAATAATGACTATAACAATGAGCAAAACAAATAATATAAAACTTAATTATTAGAATAGACACATATATATATATATATATATATATATATATATATATATATATATATATATATATATATATATATATATATATATATATATTTTTTTTTTTTTTTTTTTTTTTTTTTTTTTTTTTTTTTTGTCAAAGAGCAAAAGAAAATAGTACAATCAGTATTGAATATACTTTTTAAACACTTGAACATAAAAATAATTTGCTTCTTATATGTCATACAAAAAGCAGTCCATCTCTACCGAATGTTGGAGCAAATTACATTACATTGGATGAAACATTAATGCCCATTTTGGGACATTATTGCGTTTTAAAAATTAAACAACTCATTATGATAGCCAGAACTCAAAAGACATCCAACACTGACCACTCAAAGTAAAAGACATGCAGTGGCTATTAACAATGACCAATAACATAACCACAGACTAGCATGACTACAAGCACAAACCTGATTTCTGGATGTAAGTTAACACCCCAAATGTCAGGTGACACCTAAATCTCCTTTAAAAATGCATATGACTCGGTTTATTCATCACAATCCTTTGCTGATATCATCAGTGCTGACAGCAATAAATGTAGCTATGCAAAATCACTCCTGTCTTGTACACTCGTTGTGAATGATCTACCTGCATGAATGCTGAAAGTACAGACTTATCTCATCTCTCACACACGCCACTCCCATTCCTCCTGCTTCACAACATGCCGTTTTTGAAGAGTAAAGACTGGATGTATCTGTCATGTATGTTCGACAGCAGCACTGCACCACAACAACCGAAAATGCAGTGACAACTATGATGCTCATCTGACATTAGACACAAAATGCAAAAGACGAAGCTCGAGTTGCAGATGCACATTTGCCCGTGTTGCATTATAAAAGTAATCAAACCGTGACACTTACTTGCCAATGACCTCGCACAGCTCGTAAACATCTTCAAAGAGCACGTCGTCGTCGGCCATGGTCCAACAAGACCGGGGAATTTACACTCCACCAGAAAAATCCGTCCAAATGGTAAATATATCAGAGGATTACAGCGTAGATACTTCAGAGTACCAGGAACGTGCGGCGAAAAATTCCGACAAACAGGAAATTATTGATTCCTGTCGGTTTTAATGAAAGGAAAAAATATCCGTTGGTGGTTCGGTTGAAGCGGGCGGACAGTAGTGAGCGCACGGTCCGTTTGACTCAGTGTGCCCCACCTTCTCCTCCCTCTCTCCCGGCCCCCTTAACGTTAATCCCGCTGCCACTCGAGGCTGGGGGAATTCAAACGTTAAAAACAACTCCAAAATAATCGCTGTTGAAGTCACGGAACCGAGTGGGTTAAGTCGACTAAACGCTAAACTAACTAACTCGATTCTGTCGAACCCAAAAAAGAACTACACGTCGTTTCTGGGATAAAAATGTAGGCTGTTATTAAAAGTGCGCAGTTCAGTTGATTCTACTCATTCTACCCACGCGCAGGGCTTCGCTGAGACGCGCGAGGCTTTTCCCTTGCTCGCCGCCGTTGCTCTAGTTCCCCGCACAACTCCAACCAAGGGTTGCCAGGTCCTAGAGAAATTTCCAGCCCAACGCTTTCTCAAAACCCGACCAAAATGAATTAAAACTAGCCCAATTTTTGCCCTGTCCAATCACAGCTGACAGCTGCTTTATTCCATAAATACCCTTTTAATAAACTTTTAGATTTTATTTATTCTATGTTTTGAATCTTAGCGAGACTTTGACATATAATATGTATATGTAGTATGTGCATATTATTTAATTTGTATTTTATTATTATTATTATTATTATTATTTTAACCTTTCTTTGATTTTAATTCTCAGCACATTCATGATAAAATTTAAAATTAGAGCTGGGTGATATGGCCAGAAATATTATGAAAATATGTTTTTCATATTAAAACAATGTTTATCACACTATTAATTTACCATTATTATGGAAGGAAATGCTTTGAGAATGCATATAGGCTTTTTTTTTCTTAAATTCTTTCAAGCCAACGTTTAATTTAGGGCCACATGAAATCCACTTTATCTTCCCCTAAATTATGTGTTTTCCATTTTATTTATTTTGTGTTTTATGATTTAATACAAATTTATTCGGAAAAAAAAATATGTCTAATGAAACTGGTAATATTATGATAAAATATATAATTAATAAATTTACAACCAAAACATTGCAACTATTTTCAAATAAGATGCACGAAAAAAACTGTATGTTTGATATTAAAACATTGATTTAAACTATTTTGGTTGAATTATATTCCTTACAAATAATAGTAATAGTAAAAAAATTGCTCGTTTGTCGGGAAGATACGGTGAGATGAAGTGCGAGGCAAACGCTGAAATAACTGTGAGCTTCACGTGTGTTTAGTTTGTAGACAAAACTATAACTTATAAGCAGACTTATAAGCGACATGTTTTGACAGGTTGTTGTCGTGTTTAATTCTGATGTGTAAAAAAAACTTAACATCTGCTGTGCTCTGGGTGAAACTCACGTAATAGGTTGTGATGTGGCATCCTCTCCATTCTTAAATTGCCAGGTATATATTCCAAGCATAATACACATTAGTAAAAGGATCTATTTTAATGTTTATTTGTATATAGATACACTTTAGGCAGCCGCGGTACATGATAAAAGTATCCCAAAAATACGCAACCTGCGGCTCTGCAATTTTCCCTGCGACTGCATTTTCAAAATAGCCCAAATGTGCTGGAAAACCGCGACCATGGCAACACTGACTGGCGCTGCTGCTCCCAGTTTCCAGAAAACCCAAACTCCTCCCACTCAAGGTTATGAAACTGGATTCCCTCACGCCGTAATGGCTCCTGCAGGACTTTTGTATTCCGGAACTCCTGCATAACCCAGCACTACGGCTTGAGCCAAAATGACGACCAGGCGTCTCAGAAATTGTCTGCCAAACTGACTTTTTCTAGTCAGTGTGTGTAAATTGATAGATGTGAAACGTTAATCAATTTAAACGGCTTTTGGAAACCTTTTATTTACTAGCTATACGTCAATACAGAAAATGTGAAGTACATGAATGTAATATAATCTTACAAAAGTATCCTAAAAAGTAATTGGGAGAGTGAAATTTTATTTTTATCTAAAATAAATTAATTCGAATTTAAAGTAGGCTAGCCTACTAATAGCTATTAATAATAATAATATTTAGATATTATTATTGGAACCTTAATCCAAATCTAATCATTTAGTTTGTTAGTTAGTAGGCTATTCTGTGTCATTTTATTTTTAATAATGTCCAAATTATATAAAATGAATGGTTCTAATACACAGGTGAATAAATATTACAAATAAAAATTATATTGGCATACCAAGGTGTATTTGTAGTCCAATTTAAGGAAGCTGACTTAAGGTTGGCAAATGCAGCAGGTTGAAATGCATTACTCTGGGTTTTGTCTGCACTTTTTAAACTAGTGCCTTTGAATTATTGCATTGATTTCTGTAGCTGATGATTGGTGGGATACACTTGAGCTAATTGGATTTTGTACATTGAGTCCATTCATTCAGTCTAGAAATCATTCAGTCACTTCTCATTGTAAATTTATAGTCCGAGTCCTTAAAAAAACAGTTGAATCATAGCCTCATTGATGCTGGCATAAAGTCATCTGACTCAGCTGCAGTGATTTTCAAAGATTAAACTACTAGCTCACACACAGTCATACACACACACACAATGACCACATGATTGCATGTATCTAAAATGCTAAATAGAATACTGATTTAAATGTCAAATTGTTACTTTTTTAGTAGTACATTGAGTTTGAAATTAATATACATATACAACACTGAAAAGGCAGCTGATTTTCAAACAATGCGTTTCAGGCACTGAGTGTGATGGACAGAGGAAATTTGGTATCCTCCGGTGCATTTGATATCCTTTCCCTGGCCAATGGTGGCAGGTGAATGGCAGAAATAGCGAAATTGTATGTGTGCACCAGAAGCTGGTTTTGTCTGAGCTCCTGGAGGATTTTGCTCCAGTGGTGCAGGGTCTAAACGACATTGCTGGAGGAGGAGGGGGGGTCTCCCTCGGTAGAATTATATGGTTATTTGGATTTAGCACTAGTTTTTAAAGGTTTGAGATTTACATGATCCTCTTAAGCCTAAAGACTGCATATACCTTATAATTCAACTGTCTCTCTGTTTTTGTCTCGGTGTTTCTCTGTTATTTCTCTCTGACAGCTGAACAGATTCATTCTAGACAATTATCACTTGAAACCACAGTGAATGATCAGCAATTTGTGATGAAAGACATTTTGTGACATGCAAAGATGTCAAAAGAAAAACTGCCTTTTTGTAGCAGTTAACTTAATAACTTTGACATTGCAATTGGCAGTGAAAAACGCAAACTCATCTACGAGTCTTCTGTTTGGCACATTTGAGGCTAATTGTATTCTTGTAATTGGGAACACACAGGCAACACTGAATTCAAATTCAATCCGACTGAAGAGCCTTGAATTGATATGGAGCTGCGCTCTGAGACGGGTGTATTGTCTGGATGGAATTCTCGTACAGGCTGTTTGGACAGAAGGTAAACTTGGCGTTTACTCACTGGTACACACTAAAAAATGTTGGGTTAAAAATAACCCAACCTGTAACCCAACTATGGGTTGGTATAGCACCTTCCCATCTATGGGTTATTTCAACCCAACCCATTGGGTTAAAATCCTGTTGGGTTAAAAGTTACCCTACAGTTGAGTTAATTATTTATATTAATTAACATCAGTATTTTTATTAAAAATGACTTAATACAACCATATTTTGAAACTACTTTGTTGTAAATTACAGATTTTATTTTAATATGCAAATAACACATTTACAAATATATTTTAAAATATTTTATTTAAATGTACAAGAATGTGTAAAAATACAACTGACATTTTCAAGATGTACAAATGTGTCAATTCATATTCATATCAAAACACACAAACGTGCAAATACAGTTCACAGCTGTGGCCTAATGTTTAGAGAGTTGGACCTTTAACCCTAAGGTCGCCGGTTCGAGTCTCTGTGCTGGCAGGAGTTGTAGGTGGAGGGAGTGAATGATCAGCGCTCTCTTACAGCCTCAATACTCATGGCTGAAGTGCCCTTGAGCAAGGCACTGAACCCCCAGTTGCTCCTTGGGCGCTTCATATGGCTGCCCACTGCTCCGGGGGTGTGTTCACTTCTCACTGCTGTGTGTGTGCACTTGGATGAGTTAAATGCAGAGCACCAATTCCGAATATGGGTTACCATACTTGGCAAATATTATGACTTTCAAATAAAATGAACCTAACATATAATAATAAAACAAAAAAATAATCATAAAATCAAGTAATAATAATAAAAATATACCAGCTGCTGGACCTACTGATGATCAATAAAATAAAAAAGTTCTTTACTGATTGCAAAATAAAAAGTTTTAAGGAGGAGACAGCGTGCAGAAGAAACTATTAAAGACTGTGTGGACATGTGGTTTCTGGCTTGTCTAGTGATTCAAGTACAGCACTAATTAGTGCCAACCTTAAAAGAATAATAAAAAAAAGTTCAGTTAACATGCATTGTGATGATATTTCATTGATACACTCACTTTACAAATGAGTGAATTTAAATGAGTTAAAAGCTATAGCGAATTTAAATTGGTTAAAGTGATAATTCACCCATAAATTAAAATTCTGTAATAATTTTTTTTTTTTTTCAAAATATCTTCTTGGAATGATTTGTATTGTACAACGTGTGTCTTATACAAAATAAATAAAGGTGACTTGATTACACAGGGCACTGTAATTTTAAGTTTTGCTTTTACTTACAGGTTGAATGTCAATGAAGGACCGCTTCATTTGCGTGTATGATGTGCACACCAATTTTCCATTTGTGTGGTATGGTGCAGATGGCAGGAAGGGTTTTAAAGACAATTTCTGCACGAAGGCCTTTAAATGACAAAATTACAGAGAAACTTACAGTTTAAATTTTTACCACCTTTTTGGGGATCTATTATAATTTGCAATAAGAGACAGACTAAACCAGTTTTCACTCCCTCCAGAAAATTTGTGGCAATATTTGCGGCTAATGTGAGTAAATTTTTACCACCCTTTAAATGATTTGGACTTGTAGGGAGGAACAAAAGCACACTGTAAATGAAAGGAAGCTTTGTTGGACAGAATGCAACAATAGACTTATTTCACCTCATTTGTCTTTTTTCATAATTTTTGGAAGTCATAGGTCTAAGTAAAATTGAAAACTTATGTATCATTAATTTAAATAGGTTACTTACCTTGAAATGTTTCAATTAACAGGCAGAAATTCTGTTGTTGCAATTTTTCCTTCACGAAAAATGGCATTGTCTAAAACATAAGTATAAACACATTTAGTACAACATATTTTAAAAAACATGTCAATCAATCTAGCTTCATAAGAGAAATTGCTGTAATTATAGGGTATTCTGATAGATGCATAACAATATTTAATATGAATAAACCATAAAAACACTATTACTGTACAATTAATTAGTGCTGGTGCGCTAAGACGAATATGGCTTCTGTTTTACGCTCCCCACTTAAAGGTTGGTTGTAGGAGTAATGTTAATGTTATGTAAATTTAGGGCACTGGTATAAATTTTCGCTGAAAGAGCGGACTGCGCGCTTTTCTTTCGTCTGGGTTTTGAACTTTTATAACAGAAAATTGCAGGTTCATTCAAACGATTCTCGCCGAGTCTGCTGTCTGTCGCATGACTGATGTGTGAGCTTAGCTTGCTCGAGCCACTTCTTTCACTGGTCCGATCCGATAAATGGTCCGTGCGGATCATTAATCCAATTCCAATTCTAATGATAAGTCTTAATTCTAATGATTTCGTCAAACTTTCACATTTCACCAGACATTTTTATCAACTTTAAGTAATACTTGTCTAAAAAGTTTTGCAGCTAATCTTTTAATTTATTAATGATGGCGAACAAACAGGAATAGGATTCCTCTCGGGGGGAAACAAACGGACTAAAGGGAATAGAAACTTTTTTAACGTATAAAAAAAGAATAATTAACGTATCAGACACATTACTTAATGTTATAACAGTTATATACATCATACGATTATATTAACAGTTACTTACCCTTCATAATCACGCAGGCTGCCGCTGATGTCCTGACTGGACCGTTAGAATTTGAACCGGAGTGAAGCGGAAAACATATTTAACCCAACAGTTGGGTTATAACTAAAAATAACCCAACGATGGAAAAAAAATTACCAAAATTTTAACAAATTTTAAGATAACCCAACACATTGACCCAATATGTGTAACCCAACGGTTGGGTTAAAAAAACAACCCAAAGTTTTTTACTATGTATGAGTGGGCTCTGGTGCAGATTCAAGGGTTAGGTTAAAGTGGGCTCTTTACTAAATTCTGGGGTTGGAATGGACTCTGAAATTATTTTGACTGTGGTGGATTCTGGACTGAACTTGATCAAATGAGCGGACTCATGGACTGGAGCCGACACTGTTGCAAATTCACTTCTGGATTCTGGGACTGAAACGAACCCACAGGCTGGACTGGACACTGGAAAGGCACTAGGATGGTAGCCATTTTTAATTCTGACTTGGTACTAGTGGCCTTAACAGGTAATGCTTCCAGAACAGCAACCATAATGTGTGATATCAGAGGCCATGATTGTTCATCACTGAAGTTCAACAAACCTAATGGGTGAGGACTCAGGATCGGCGGCCAAAATGGGTGAGGACTGGCGGTTAGCGGCCCTGATAGGTGATGATGACTGAAGGTGGGCGGCCATGGCGGATAATGACTGAAAAGACCTGTCCACACAAACTGTATCTTCCATTTCAACCTCTCCCACTATAATGGGCAAGACCAAAGAGCGGTCAAAGTATATCAGAGACAAGACTGTAGATCTGCGCAAGGCTGGAATGGGCTACAAGACCATCAGCTAGAAGCTTGGTGAGAAAGAGAAAACTGTTGGTGATTTTAATCGAAAATGGAAGAAATACAAAATAACCATCAATCGGTCTTGGTCTGAAACTCCGTGCAAGATCTTGCTTAACAGGGTAAGGATGATCATGAGAAAGGTGAGGGATTAGACCAGAACTACACAGAAGGAGCTTGTTAATGATCTTAAGGCAGTTGAAACCACAGTCACCAAGCAAATCATTGCTAACACACTACGCTGCAATTGAATTAAATCCAGCAGTGCCCGCAAGGTCCCGCACTGCACAGGCCCGTTTAAAGTTTTCCAGTGAACATCTTAAGGATTCAGAGAAGGCTTGGGAGAAAGAGCTGTGTTCAGATAAGACCAAAATTGAGCTCTTTGGCATTTACTCAACTCGCTGTGTTTGGAGGGTGAGAAATGCTGGCTATGGCCCCAGGAACACCATCCCTACAGTCAAGCACAGAGGTGGAAACATTATGCTTTACAACTGTTTTTCTGCTAAGGCTACAGGACCACTTCACTGAACTGAAGGGCAAATGTACAGACCCATGTACTGTTGTCACGGTTCATGAATCGGCTGTCTCAGGCCTAGTCCACACAGACACGGGTATTTTTATAACCGGAGTTTTTCCTCCTGCGTTTAAAAAAAAAATCCCGTCCACATGAAAACGCAAAAACATGCTATCAAGCGCTGTCAAGAGCATGCCAAACCAGCAGGCGGCGATATAACCCAAATTGTAAAGTCACCTTGGCCAATCAGAAGCAGTCAGCGGCGCACAATCTGACGTCAAACACAGCCGATAACGGCGCACACTCTGACGTCGCAAGGCAAAAACCCCGGTTATACTGTCCACACGACAACACTGCAACCGCCGTTTCTGAAAATGCTCACCCTGGCCGTAGTTTTCAAAAATGTTCGGTTTCGGTGCCCTGAAACTGCGTTTTCGTGTGGACGAAAGGTCGAACCGCGTAAAAAAAGTCACGGTTATAAAAATACCCGTGTCCGTGTGGACAGGGCCTCACACTGATGGGTCTGCGTGAGTGTAATTGTGTGGGTGTGGTTACTCGTTGTGTTGATTAGTGTCACCAGCTGTCGTTAATTCCTGTTCCTTTATATGCCCAGTAATTTCCCTCTCATGTTGTCAGATCGTTGTGGTTGTTCTTCGGTGTGTGTCCTGTTCTCGTGCCTCGTCAGCTTAATTTCTTCATGTCGTCTGGATGTTCCACGGTTCCTGGGTTTCTCTAGCACGCTCTTCACCGCACCACCACCGGATTGTCCCTGCTTCGACTACCACCTGAGTGTTTGTCCCCGACCTGTGTCTTTACTTCTGACTTTCATTTATTAAACTGTGTTTACTTGCATCTTGCATCCTCCTGTTATTTCAGCACAACTGTAAAATCTTGGATGAGAATCTTCTTCCCTCAGCCAGAAAATTTAAGATGGGTCATGGATGGGTCTTTTAGCCTATAGCCATTCTCCAGACCTCAATTCTATAGAAAATCTGTGGAAGGAGCTGAAACTTTGAGTTGCCAAACGACCTTAAGAAACCTTAAAGGTTTACAGAGGATCTGTAAAGAGGAGTGGACCAAAATCCCTCCTGAGGTGTGTGCAAACCTGGTGACCAAATACAAGAAACGTCTTAGCTCTGTGCTTGCCAACAAGAGTTTCTGCACCAAGTACTAAGTCATGTTTTGTTTGGGGATCATATACTTACTTCACTCACTGAAATGCGAATCAATTTCTAACCCTTATGTAATGTGTTTTTTCTGGATTTTTTGGTTGGTATTCTGTCTCTATACATTAAAATAAACCTACCTTAAAAATTACAGACCCTTCATTTATTTGTAACTGGGCAAACTTGAAAAATCAGCAGAGGATCAAATAAATGTATTACCCACTGTAGTTAACAATTACACTTGTGATGTAATGGTTCATCGCTATTTTAAATATTCACTGGGTAACAGAGGAGTGTTTTGAGGCCTAAAAGATTCATCAACAGGGAAAACAGGTCCTCAGTCACTACAGGGAAGATTTACTGACCCCTCTATTGTTGTTACACCTCCCCTGAGAAATGGCCCACAATGGAATCCTCTGAATTAAAACTTAAACCACTCAGACATTCAACATGTTCATCCAACTGTGGCAACAAAAGTGGTCATGTAGCCAGCAATTCTCATTACCTGAACACCTCTTCAAAAGGCATGTCTGGTCAGTCTAGCTAGAATTACCATAGCAGAAAAAATGTGTTGGTGTTTATAACTGTACGTGTCTACACATACAGAAAGCTCAAATTAGTCTCCAGAGGCAGGGATAACCTCTTTTTCGGATGCTTTGTATATCACCGGGCGAGTAGCAAGGCCTTGGTAATGTTTTATTGTCACAAGGGATTGTTTCACACTGTGGAGTGCCCTAGGTGTATGCTTCGTGCTGCTCTCTACTATCACTCAAGGAGATCATTACAATCTGATTAAACCACCTCCAGACTCCAAAGACAGGGGATTGTGGGAAAAAGCACACCTTCTTAATATGCTCAATTTCAGCTGCCCTGAAGAACAACACTGGAATAGCCAATTTATAAGACAGGCGTTTGGGTTTTTTCAGACTTGATTTTGATGGACCACTTCACACGGTTGAAGGGAGAAAATGGAAAACAAACCCTCAAAGCCCATTATGCCCTCTGGCATGTATAATGAAGACACTGCAACAATTATTAGTAAGCAGAGTATTTCTAATTGCATTGCTATGGAAATTCTGTAGCCTCTTGCCTGATGTGCTCAATAATGTTTCATTCTCATTTGGCCAAATGAACTTGGGGAGAAACATTGGTGCTCATCATCATTCTCTAATCTTTTCTACCCTCACAGCCTTAACCCAAGTGTCTAATGTTAGAAAGCATCAGGGAATAAATGTGTCTGAAATCTGTGCCTGCAACATCAGACTTCCTTGAGTTGAATATCAAAAAGACTACCACAAAATATTTAAGTTCAGTTAACGTTACAGGCTATATTATTTATCAGTTTTGATTAAATAGGTTCAGTCTCAAGTATATTACCTCGGTTTTCAACATATCGCTAGGAGAAGACACTCCGGTTGCTTACTTTCATTTGGAACAACCACTCGAGTGATGTCAACTTACAGCAAAAATAGAATTTCAATTGAATTTAAATTTGCCCTTTGTTGGGGAAATCTTTTGCACCAGATACCACCTTGTAAGAGTGCGCTGAAGTGATTTCCAAACACAGCACAAGCCGTGATATCTGATTCAAGCAGAAATGATTCTTAAGACCCAGATCTTTTAGTGTGTCAATCAAACTGATTCACAAATAAGGCATGATTGTTTTTGTTGTTTTTCAATTATGTCCGATTCCAAATGAACGTTCACACCACAGTTCTGTGGCAATGACTTTACTAAAAATAATTGGTAGCCTTCCTAATACATAATAATAAAAACAGACCTACCACAGCATTTGGTTTAGCCTTTAGAGTGTGGATATGGAGGAAGATAAAAAAATTTTTACAGATAAAAATATATGAATAAGACTCATCCTGTGATGTTTTATTGAATAAGAGAGGATAGTTCTTACATCACATTACCTTCCTCTGTGATGTAAAGTAGTCCTGTGGCCTGTAACCTAAAGGGTTAATAATAATAAATTCATTAGACTTGCTGTAATAAGCCTATCACCACTTTTGATGCTCAGTGTCTCAGGGGAGACTGACCTGACATGTGCTAGCGCCCTCTTGCATATACGGTAGATTAAACAACATATACCCCCCTGAAAATGCAATCATTTCACTTTACAGGTTATAATGTGGTTCCTGTGGCTCAGTGTTAGAGCATTGTGTTACCAGCGCAATAGATTGAGGGTTCAATTGCCAGAGAACACACAAACTAGTAAGAAAAAAATGTATAGCCTGAATGCACTTTAAGTTGCTTTGTATAAAAGTGTCTGCTAAATGTAAATAATATTGTTAAAATTCTGCAGCAGTTGAAAGGCTATGCACAATACAAAACTCTGAGGCACAAGAAATTGGCCTGAAAAAGTGGGATTAACTATGAGACCCTAAATCAGTGACCCAAAGGTTGAATTAATGGAGCGTCATATGGGTGCTGCCCCCATGTGGATACTACTAAATTACATATACTATGCTTCCATCACAATATCCTTTACAATTCTTATTCGCATTGAGGAATGCATTGTAATACTTTTTAAAAGTTCCACAAACAGGAGACACTTTTATATAGAATTTTTTTTTAACTAAGCAATGCATTGAATGAACAACCAATATTAGATTTTATTAAAGTGTAGATTTAAAAATTCTCAAAAATGTAATTATAAAAATGTGTGTGTGTTTGTGTAAATATACACAGCAAGTTAAGGTGGGGAAATGGAATTAATATCACTTCCAGTTCTATACATCAAACATGTATTGCATAAATATCACAGATGGTTTGTAAACAATTTGGTGTACAAGACATTAAGAAGATTCTGAACCCCCTTGGCTCTATATATATATATATATATATATATATATATATATATATATATATATATATATATCATAGAAAATGGCTGAAAAATGCTGTGGGAATCATCCAGTGTTTAGACGTTAATCTGTGAGGAAAGACTTTGGTAAATTTACATTGTAGCCTTGATCTACTCCAGTGAGAATTTGTACATTATAAGGTAGTCATTGCTCCCCAGAATATTTGTCAGTAGACTGAAGAGCTCAATCAAATCACATCAATTACAAGAATGTCAGAAAACTACCAGCACATCATTCCTGTTTTAGAAGCATTGGCTGTGGATAATTAAAGTGTAGCATAATCAATGAATCACTGACCTCTATATCAGTGATTTAAGAAATAGAACATTAGTAGAATAGCCATTCATGATCTGCCACATTTTTCTTTCAAATAGGCTGCTCTGATAATAATGGTGATTAATTTGCCATAAGCTCTAAGTGAAGTTACTGAGGGAGTCACACCACAGTCTGAACTCAGACTGAAGGTTTTAACATGAAACTGTTAACAAGTCTTGGTGTCTGGCATGTCTATGTTTGGCCCACAGGTGATACTCCCCCTGCAAGAACATCTGGAGCAGTGCGTAACAGATCTCATCTGTAATGCCTCAGTGAAGCTCCAACTCAACAGAAGACCATCAAGAAAGAATACATTAGAGGCTGGGAGTTCCTTCAGTACTGCAAACTAATTAAAAATATATTTGACCAGTTACTGCATATCCAAAAAACTTTCATTGATATTTAAAAGACAGATCTACCAGAGCTGAGGACCTTATGAAAAGGGCAGTTGAAATAAAGAAGAAGAAGAAAAAGACCTCCTAATTCTACTTCTGGATCAAGAAAAAGAAATGTTCTGGATATGACTGAAAGCGTGTTAGTGTTAGTGCTAAATTTTTGCAATTTTTTCTACTGAATTCTATTATATTCTATTAAAATTACTAGAATAATGTTTACTCATGAGAGAACCTTGCCAGAACATTCCCTGTTAGCGGGGTATATTGCACATTTATTAAAGCAAATTTAAGCTATAGATAAACATTTGTTAAGAGCAACATTTATTATGTGACCCACAGAGAAACATGAGGTCATTTGGGCACCAGTCTGAAAGTAACTGAACGTCCAACAAAAAGACAAGTTTGGATCAAGTCCTTATTTGGTCGCAAATATTAATATTCTTTTCGTCAGTGTGTTTCAAGAACAAATTAGGTACAAATACAAAAGCTTCATCAACAGCTTAATTCACTCAGCATGATCTAAAACCATAGCTGTAAGTTCATGTTTCTTGTTGTTGAGAATTTTATTTTTGTTTTTGGCATTTTCCTTGAGTTTGTGGTTCGGGTAGTTCAGGTACACTATAATCATGCTTATTCCCTCAGGTCTGCCTTTAGAGTCAGAGTTGACTTGCTCGTCAAGATAAACCTATGCTGCCAAACTGGTCTCAGTCCAAATCTCCTGTGGCCTGACTATCACAGCACATTTCAGAGTTGAGTGTTGAGAATCTGTCTATCACAAAACTATAGTGTTTTCAAAACCTGACACTTCCTGCTGAGAAAGGGCAGAAATCAAGATTAGATGAAAAGAGTAATGAAAGACAAGAGGGTGTTTAAATGGATGTCCACTGAACATTTTTTAATTAAATAGAGGGACTGAGCAGTGAGCACACAGACAGGCATAAGAAATGATCTCATGGGAAAGCCGGTGACGTTTTAATGAATTCTACTTGGCATCAGTCCAAGCTGTATTTCATGTGTTGGGACTTTGAACAGGTGAAATCTTTTTGCCTTATACTTACCTCACAGATGCCCTAAAAAACGCTGTGCGCCCCTCAATTCGATTTGGAATATACTCTAAGGGAAATAGTACAAAAGCTGTGCCTGGGCCAGAATTCTTTTAAAAGGTACACCTTTGCTACTTATTTACACCTAAATGGGTAGAATATTAAGCATAACTTAAAGGTACATTTTAGTACCTAAATATTTCAGTTATTTTTATCTTAGGAATTCAACACAGTCACCATCTTTTTAAAATGTCCAATAAAAGAACCGGCTCCTTCATTGACATACAATTGCAAAGTTACTACAGTCAACAGAATGTCTAAAGTGGAATGTCTAAATAAGTGTCATTATTTGTTTGTGAATCGGGTCACAGTGCAAGTTTTTGATTCACTAAATCTACCTCATAACAGTCATTTGTTCATGAACCAGACTATGGTGTCATGCTTCATATTTTTGATTTACTAAAAAGAATGCACTTACAAAGAATCCAGTTACAACAGTCATCTGTTCATGAAGAGAACTTCAGAAAGGGAAACCTTTAAAGGAATAGTTCACCCAAAAATAAAAATTAGCTGTTGATTTACTCACCAGGCCATCCAAGATGTAGGTTACTTTCTTTCTTTGGTAAAACACTAAAATATGATTTTTAGCTGAACCTGTGGTCCTTTGTGATTCATAATGTGAAAGTCAGCAGGTGCTGTGTCTCTGAGGGAAAAAAGCAGGAACAAGAAATCTCGAGGATATCTGTGGATTACAGGTAATAATGTTGTAAATGTCACCTTTATTTATATAGCGCTTTAAACAAAATACATTGCGTCAAAGCAACTGAACAACATTCATTAGGAAAACAGTGTCAATAATGCAAAAATGATAGTTAAAGGCAGTTCATCATTGGATTCAGTTATGTCATCTCTGTTCAGTTAAATAGTGTCTGTGCATTTATTTGCAATCAAGTCAACGATATCGCTGTAGATGAAGTGTCCCCAACTAAGCAAGCCAGAAGCGACAGCGGCAAGGAACCGAAACTCCATCGGTGACAGAATGGAGAAAAAAACCTTGGGAGAAACCAGGCTCAGTTGGGGGGCCAGTTCTCCTCTGACCAGACGAAACCAGTAGTTCAATTCCAGGCTGCAGCAAAGCCAGATTGTGCAGAAGAATCATCTGTTTCCTGTGGTCTTGTCCTGGTGCTCCTCTGAGACAAGGTCTTTACAGGGGATCTGTATCTGGGGCTCTAGTTGTCCTGGTCTCCACTGTCTTTCAGGGATGTAGAGGTCCTTTCTAGGTGCTGATCCAGCAGCTGGTCTGGATACGTACTGGATCCGGGTGACTGCAGTGACCCTCTGATCTGGACACAGACTGGATCTGGTGGCCACGTTGACCTCGGAACAAGAGAGAAACAGACAAATATTAGCGTAGATGCCATTCTTCTAATGATGTAGCAAGTACATAGGGTGTTATGGGAAGTGTTTCCGGTTCCGGTTTACCTAATTAATGCAGCCTAAAAACCCTTTAACGGATTTGGATAATAAAAGCATATTAGTATGTTATGTGTATGCCAGGTTAAAGAGATGGGTCTTTAATCTAGATTTAAACTGCAAGAGTGTGTCTGCCTCCCGAACAATGTTAGGTAGGTTATTCCAGAGTTTGGGCGCCAAATAGGAAAAGGATCTGCCGCCTGCAGTTGATTTTGATATTCTAGGTATTATCAAATTGCCTGAGTTTTGAGAACGTAGCGGACGTAGAGGATTATAATGTAAAAGGAGCTCATTCAAATACTGAGGTGCTAAACCATTCAGGGCTTTATAAGTAATAAGCAATATTTTAAAATCTATGCGATGCTTGATAGGGAGCCAGTGCAGTGTTGACAGGACCGGGCTAATATGGTCATACTTCCTGGTTCTAGTAAGAACTCTTGCTGCTGCATTTTGGACTAGCTGTAGTTTGTTTACTAAGCGTGCAGAACAACCACCCAATAAAGCATTACAATAATCTAACCTTGAGGTCATAAATGCATGGATTAACATTTCTGCATTTGACATTGAGAGCATAGGCCGTAATTTAGATATATTTTTGAGATGGAAAAATGCACTTTTACAAATGCTAGAAACGTGGCTTTCTAAGGAAAGATTGCGATCAAATAGCACACCTAGGTTCCTAACTGATGACGAATAATTGACAGAGCAACCATCAAGTCTTAGACAGTGTTCTAGTTTATTACAAGCAGAGTTTTAGGTCCTATAATTAACACCTCTGTTTTTTCAGAATTTAGCAGTAAGAAATTACTCGTCATCCAGTTTTTTATATCGACTATGCAATCCATCAGTTTTTCAAATTGGTGTTTCACCGGGCTGCGAAGAAATATAGAGCTGAGTATCATCAGCATAACAGTGAAAGCTAACACCATGTTTCTTGATGATATCTCCCAAGGGTAACATATAAAGCGTGAAGAGTAGCGGCCCTAGTACTGAGCCTTGAGGTACTCCATACTGCACTTGTGATCGATATGATACATCTTCATTCACTGCTACGAACTGATGGCGGTCATATAAGTACGATTTAAACCATGCTAATGCACTTCCACTGATGCCAACAAAGTGTTCACGTCTATGCAAAAGAATGTTGTGGTCAATTGTGTCAAACGCAGCACTAAGATCCAATAAAACTAATAGAGAGATACACCCACGATCAGATGATAAGAGCAGATCATTTGTAACTCTAAGGAGAGCAGTCTCAGTACTATGATACGGTCTAAATCCTGACTGGAAATCCTCACATATACCATTTTTCTCTAAGAAGGAATATAATTGTGTGGATACCACCTTTTCTAGTATCTTGGACAGAAAAGGGAGATTCGTGATTGGTCTATAATTAACTAGTTCTTTGGGGTCAAGTTGTGGTTTTTTTATGAGAGGCTTAATAACAGCCAGTTTGAAGGTTTTGGGGACATGTCCTAATGACAATGAGGAATTAATAATAGTCAGAAGAGGATCTATGACTTCTGGAAGCACCTCTTTTAGGAGCTTAGATGGTATAGGGTCTAACATACATGTTGTTGGTTTAGATGATTTAACAAGTTTATACAATTCTTCCTCTCCTATGGTAGAGAATGAGTGGAACTGTTCCTCAGGGGGTCTATAGTGCACTGTCTGATGTGATACTGTAGCTGACGGCTGAATGGTTGCAATTTTATCTCTAATAGTATCGATTTTAGAAGTAAAGTAGTTCATAAAGTCATTACTGCTGTGGTGTTGGGAAATGTCAACACTTGTTGAGGCTTTATTTTTCGTTAATTTAGCCACTGTATTGAATAAATACCTGGGGTTATGTTTGTTTTCTTCTAAAAGAGAAGAAAAGTAATCGGATCTAGCAGTTTTTAATGCTTTTCTGTAGGATATGTTACTTTCCCGCCAAGCAATACGAAATACCTCTAGTTTTGTTTTCCTCCAGCTGCGCTCCATTTTTCTGGCTGCTCTCTTTAGGGTGCGAGTATGCTCATTATACCATGGTGTCAAACTGTTTTCCTTAACCTTCCTTAAGCGTAAAGGAGCAACTTTATTTAAAGTGCTAGAAAAGAGAGAGTCCATAGTTTCTGTTACATCATCAAGTTGTTCTGAGGTTTTGGATAAGGAATTTGGATACATCAGGAAGATAACTTAAAAAGCAGTCTTTTGTGTTAGAAGTGATGGTTCTTCCATACTTGTAACAAGAAGTAGAATTTACAATTTTGGCTATATGAATTTTGCAAAGAACTAAATAATGATCTGAGATATCATCACTTGGCTGAATAATTTCAACACCATCAACATCAATTCCATGTGACAGTATTAAATCTAGAGTATGATTTCGACAATGAGTAGGTCCTGAAACGTGTTGTCTAACACCAATAGAATTCAGAATGTCTATAAATGCTGATCCCAATGCATCGTTTTCATTATCAACATGGATATTAAAATCACCAACTATTAAAACTTTATCTGCAGCCAGAACTAACTCGGATGTAAAATCACCAAACTCTTTAATAAAGTCTGTATGGTGCCCTGGTGGCCTGTATACAGTAGCCAGTACAAACATAACAGGGGATTTATCATTAACATTTGTTTCTTTGGATAATGTTATATGAAGTACCATTACTTCAAACGAGTTATACTTGTAGCCTGCCCTCTGAGAAATCCTGAAAACGTTGTTATAAATTGAAGCAACACCTCCACCTTTGCCTTTTAGACGTGGCTCATGTTTATAACAGTAATCTTGGGGGGTGGACTCATTAAAAAATTATGTGATCATCAGGTTTTAGCCAGGTTTCTGTCAAACAGAGTACATCTATATTATGATCAGTGATCATATTATTTACAAAAAGTGTTTTCGTAGAAAGGGATCTGATATTCAATAAGCCAAGCTTTATCATTTGTTTATCCATATTGCTTCTGTTTTTTATTTGTTGAACCTCAATTAAATTGTTAATCTTAACTTGGTTTGGACGTTTTTTGTATTTTCTAGTTCGGGGAGCAGACACAGTCTCTATAGTGTGATATCTAGGTGAAAGAGTCTCTATGTGCTGAGAATTAACTGACCTCTGTGACGGGAGGCAGCTAGCAAACGGTCGGTTTAGCCAGTCTGTCTGCTTCCTGACCTGGGCCCCAGTTAGTCAAGTATAAACACTAAGACTATTTGCCATATTTCTAGAGAGAAGAGTGGCGCCACCCCAGGAGGGATGAAGACCATCTCTTTTAAACAGGTCAGGTCTGCCCCAAAGGCTCGTCCAATTGTCTATGAAACCTATGTTATTCTGTGGGCACCACTTAGACATCCAGCCATTGAGTGATGACAATCTGCTATGCATCTCATCACCACGGTAAGCAGGGAGGGGACCAGAGCATATTACAGTGTCTGACATCGTGCTTGCAAGTTCACACACCTCTTAAATGTTATTTTTAGTGATCTCCGACTGGCGAAGTCGAACATCATTAGCGCCGGCATGAATAACAATCTTACTGTATTTACGTTTAGCATTAGCCAGCACTTTTAAATTTGCCAAGATGTCAGGCGCTCTGGCTCCCGGTAAACATTTGACTATGGTGGCTGGTGTCTCTATATTCACGTTCCGTACAATAGAATCACCAATAACTAGAGCACTTTCATCAGGTTTCTCAGTGGGTGCATCACTGAGTGGGGAGAACCTGTTTAATGTTTTGATCGGAACAGAAGAGCGGTGTTTTGACCCACGACTACGCTGCCTCACCGTCACCCAGTTGCCCTGCTGCTGGGGCTCTGTTTCCGGAACCGAACAATGTACAGGAATCCCTGAGCTAGACGCATCCAAAGCCGTATCTAGAGCCGTAACATTCTTACTGTCCTCAATTAAAGTTTGGATGCGTGTCTCTAATTCTGAAATCTTCTCTGTCAGCCTAACTATTTCCCTGCATTTATCACATGTGAATCCCTCATCAGCGACAGAGATAGATAAACTGTACATGTGGCAAGAGGTGCAAGTAACAATGACGGGAGAAGCCATTACTCACCGTGCTTGATGAAATATTCTTACTGCGGTTGTTTGATGAACTTGTGAAAAACGAGAAAAGAAAGGAGAAAAGGAGGAGAAAAGAAAACAGCGATAGGTTCGAATGAAAACGCTAATGACAAGCTAACGAGTGCTAACGCTTTGCAGGTGTACTGCACTCACGGATATAAAATAAAAGTGAACGATCAAAGTTAATCTGATAAGATTGATCGATAATATCAGAAATATGGTGTGAATTAAGTTTACCACTTTAAAAAACAGAGAGTGATAGTAAGATAAAGATTCTAGAGAAAAAATAAAATAAAAACAGCTACACAGAGCTACAATTTGCTACAGAAGGCCAACAGGAAGTAGAGAAAACACTGTCCAACAGCGACACCCGCAGGCAGGAATAATGTATGTTCAATATAATAAATAATGTTCAATAATTAATGTTCACTTATTCAATTATTAGATTTGCACACTTTAAAGAAAGTGAAAAAAGTTTGTGATTTTCCACTGATTATGACTACTAAAATCCATCATAAACCACAAAGCAGCAGACTCCTGAGGGAGTAATTCAGGTACTGTCCTTAATTTAGGACAGTACAAAGTGTTTTTTCCCCCACAGCATTGTACATGAACAGTCATTCATCAGATCACTCACAATAAGCTTAAATACATTTGTAAATGTTTTAAGTGTCATTAAAAATCATGCTAAAACAGATTGTTCGAAGATACATGTATGTATTTATCATACACTATGTTTTTGTGTTCGATGGCTGAGGCACACGTAATACATCCTCAGGTACACCGGCGTATGGTGCACGATTCAACTGAGACTCAATTCCCACTGATGCTTCTTATAATAAAACACTTGGTCGTTCTCATCGTTATAGCTTCATTTTCAAGGAGTGCTAATTAACGGAAATTGCCTGTGTCTGCTTGGCAGTGACTACTGTGTACATTAATGGGGCACTTTGACTGCTTTCTTAATGTGTATAATGTCTGACTTGGCAGCTTAACTGATTATAATACAATTAAAACATGAGTCAACAGGCCTGATGTAGTCCTTCAAAGGAATAATTCTCTGTAGTGTTGGATCATGTTCTATTTGCATAATATCATGTATAGAGAATGTCCTAATATACAGTGAGGCACAAAAGTCTGAGATTACCCATACAATCACAGATTCAAACTCAAATTTAAACCCTTGTCCTCTGCTTCAGAAACACTGGAATCAGTGCTTTAAGTGGGCCGGTACGCACCGGTACTCAGTACCGCCACTTCCAAATATAGCTCTTGAGCGTACCGCCACCTCTCCGTGTGCCCAGAACGTGCTTTTGGCGTACCGGTACGCTCATTTGGACATCTGCTTTAATAGGGGTTTTAATCTTTTGCCTGCAATGCCGTTTTTCAGAGCGCCCTTCACAATGCAAGCTTCATAATTCGTCCCACCGAGAGCAGAGAATACATTATCCATACAACCTTGAGTTTTACAAGTGAAAAGCCCATGTGTCGCTTTGGCCGCTGCCAGTATCAACTCAACGTCGGAAAGGGTGAGTGAAATGCACACACTCGTTTCAATAAAATTTCTAATACAGAAAACTACACTTAATATGTTCTCCTGGCTTCAGACTCTGAGTATTAGTATAACCACACGGTCAAATTCAGATGATTCGTTGGCTGACACCCTACCAACCCTGAATGAAATCGCTGCAGGTCAGACGCAAGCTAATGAAGTAATGCAGTAGCTCTTTCAGGAAGGGTGACCAGACGTCCCGAAAAATTCGGGACAGTCCCGAAATCTAAACTGTTGTCCCTAACCCCAAATCTGGCACTAATTGTCCCGAAAATTATACTAAAGCAAAATCGTGAGTAGTTATTGTCTGATAAACATTAAAAACTGTCTGCGGAGGTTGAGTCGTCCTGCACACAGCCCCCGCCGGCTGCTCATTGGCTGCAGCATTTTTTTCTAAGTTCTAAAAAAATACCGTAGTCCGTAGGCGGCTAAACACGAATTTAGATATTCATTTATCTAATTAATCTATATGCACAAAGACAATACGACCTTTTCGTCCCCGTTTTGTTTTAAAGCTTGATGAAGAGAGCGCAAGTTGCTGCAGTTGCGAGGAGGACAGTGATGCACGCGTACAGGAGTGATTGACAGTTCGCGGCTCTGTGTACAAAAAATAAATTTAAGCTCATTAGCGTTAGCGTTACAGAAAGGTCTGATTTACGCACTGTTACAACAGTCATTGTTTTTTTTTCTTTCTTTTTACAATGACATTTGAGTGCATGATTTTAATGTTGTTGTTTCTTGTGGCAGACTAAAGAGTAATGACAGACGGTTGATCTTTGAATAAAAATGTGTTTAGTTAAGGTATGAAATTCATTATCTTTTATTATAGGCTACGAAGTGTAATATCATAAGCCCCCCATCCCGTCACCCAAGACCGCAGACACCCCCCCCCCCCCGAATTTAAACCAATCTCATCTGGTCACCCTATTCTATGGGTATTTTTTCCTAAATCCTTTTGCACATTTTAATTATGTTCAGTAGCTCTTTCTAGCTCAAGCAAATCCACAAACTAATAAAATGATTTATTATTTTTTATAAGGTCGTCTGTTGACTGATGTATATAAAACCCCTTCAATATAGCTGTTGTTACCTCAGGGGATGAGGGGAGTCATCAAAAAAAAAAAAAAAAAAAAAACTATATATATACCGGTATATATAGGCTATAATAGAGTACCGGCACCTCTTTTGGTGAAGGAAAAGCCTTTGTATGAATTAATCAATACGCATGCAGGAAAATCTAAATGCTTGACTCTGTAGCGAGTCCTCTGAGATAAATTCAGCTCACAGCATTCATTTTGCTGTAGGTGTGATACATGAATTAACTTATCGTTCTTTACATTAACCTTAAGCAGAAAACCCTTCCTAAACGCTTCAGTTGAACTCAGGACAGGAAAAATCCAATCATAATACAATAAACACACTTGAATTAGCTAATCAAGCTCAGGATTACTAGAAATTTCAAGGCAAGTGTGTTTTTGGCAGGTTGGCACCAAAATCTGCATCACACAGACTTTATTCACAACAAAATGCAAGGTGACAAAAGACCACTTGTATTCTGACTCTTTTTGTCATTTTAACTCCCATTGAGAACTGCATTGCTGGGTCTTGTTGAACTGACTTTTGATAGATTATGCAGAACGTAAATACAAAATGTCAAGAGCTTTCCATTGTGTGGGTTTGAAGGGACATTTCCAGCACTCGAAATGTCAGAGCTCCCCAAGTGGTTTTCACCTCGTCAGTGACAACAACGGCTTCTGGAGAATGGAGACAAGATCAGCTCAGAACAGCCAGGCCAGTGACGTGGCCTTGGGAACAGGCAGTATAGAGATACATTCCACTCTTCCTGTTCTGTACACAGCCTGTGCAACCAATCCCACCCAGTTTTCTTGGAAGTGGAAGATGTGGGTAAAAAGAAGGTAAGAGGGATAGAAAAGGGGAAAAGAGAGGAGAGCAGTTTCCATAGCAACTCAGAGAGCAGTTGAGTAGGAGAACGGTGCTGGCAGTCAGCCAACAGAAAGTTTCAACTCAAATTTAATTGCTACTCCTGCGATTCAGCATAATTAGAAAAAAAAAGTATAAATTAATCACAAATACAATGTTTTGGCAAACTCACAGTTAATGAACAGCTGGGATGAATTATGTACTCTTTGCTACTTCACACATACAGCACTATAAATTTCCCATAATATCTGCATATCATTTAAGTCAAAAGATGACTAAAAATGCATATGAATAAGTGTATCCATATGCAGTATACATGATGCGGTAAGCAATAATCCCAAATGATGTAATGCTTTTGCTGAGATTCTAAAAGCAGCAGCAGGGATGGCACTTTTCCATCCCATAATGCCAGAGGAGCTAAAGAGCCATCAGATTCTAAAAACACCTTCAAACCTAAAGAAAACAGTTCAACAAATGCTGTGAAGTGAGATTTTCATCACATACACAATTTTGAACTCTTACTTATTCCTTTTTTTTTTCAAACTGCACAAACTCCTTTTTTCCTCAAACAACAATTGCAGGGGGAAAAAAGCTGTCCGTGCTCCAAGCGTTCTCCAACCATACAATAGCTTTGTGTGAGGAACAGACTTTTTTGCTTTCAAATGTTATTTGTAATTCTGGATATTCAAATTTAACAAACTTGTTACAACACATGTGAGAACCAAAAGACATTCAATGTAGTGAAGCATCTTAAGTGCCAGTATGAATGTAAGCAAACTGCTTAATTTGAAAATGATTACATTTATAATCTCACTCAGTTAGTAAAGAAACACTGCATATTTACTTCTCTCTTTATCTGGTTTTAATATTTAGGACATTTAATTAAACATCACTGAGACAGAGTGCTCAGTCAATGACAGTCATCCACTGAACACGGCTAACAGATGAACTGTTCAGCAAGCCATTCCCCTCCAGTCTGGAAAAACAGGTGTATCCCAGTAAAAGACCTTGTCACAGTAAACAGCATCATGAGTTAAAGGTGAGGATTTAAGACTTTAAGAAGCACTCAGGGATGTGTTTAGAGCTCTTAATGGTCTTCACACAGTAGACCAACACTCATGCATTTCACACCTGCTACTGCACAATGGCACCAACAAAAACATTTATACTTATACTCCCCATAATAATCATTCTATACTTAACTGCAAACACTGAAGATCGCTGTATTAGACAGGTGCAGTTTGTCTTCTTCATTTTAATTCGCTGGAGCAGTAATGTGTTATTAGTGAATATATTTAAGTAAAGGGAGATTAAATGTTTTAGGTAGAGATTTTATAGTTCTGTTGTTCACCTATTTGGAAACATAAGTAATTGATTTTCATAATGCAGATACAATTATCAAGGAAGTTTTAGTTTAGGGACTTTTATAACATCTTTTTAAAGAGTCCACCTTGTTGACTTCTAGTTTTTTATCAACTGAGTTTAAGTGGAAGACGTTTTTTAATGTATTTTTCTTTTTATTTAATGTTTTTACTTTTTATTTTATTTTATATTAAACAAGATATGGATTTTCTGTCCAAAATATCCAAGTCAGAGTTCGTTCACAATTGCAGTGCGAGTCCGAGTCCAAGTCCTGAGTTAACAGACACCATAAAGCGTGCCTTGAGTTTGTTGGGGGTGAGTTAGAAGGAATGCCTCCATTGTGATATGACTGAATATGACTAGTTATGATCAGCTGTGATTGGTTCATGCGATAAATTTTGCCTATTTTGTTCATGAGCTTTTGCAAATCAGTCTAAATTAACAATATAATGATTTTAATGGAAATATTAATTTTAAAAATAAGGAAACAACAAATTTTGTTGCGTCAAAATAATACTTGAAATGGCCTGAAGGAACAGCTTAAAAGTTAATAGCTGAACATAAGTTCACAAAAAGAATATATTATTTAAGTTGTTAATGCCTTGAGTTATTATATTGGAATAAATGTAAAATGTTTAAAAACAGTTATTGGACGAGATTCATACTTGGCTTTAATAACAAATGGGTGGAATGAATTTCACTTACTCAATTATTACAAACTTGCTGACAAATCCATGTAACTTACAATAAGAGTCACTCAAAACACAGAGCAAGAAAAAACAATAGCCTATTATGTAATATAAGAATAAAAATAACCCAATGATCCCATGGGCATTCAAAAATAGTGAGGGGGCATATCAATGTTTGTGTGTGTGTGCTCTTGTTTTTGTGACATATCAGGACACAACTCTGTATAATGACATGGGTATGACACAGGTATTACAAGGAGAGGTGACTTATGAGGACATAACCCATGTCCCCATTTTTCAAAACGCTTATAAATCATACAGAATGAGTTTTTTTGAGAAAGTAAAAATGCACAAAGTTTCCTGTGAGGGTTAGGTTTAGGGGTAGGGTTGGTGAAGGGCGATAGAATATACAGTTTCTACAGTCTAAAAACCATTACGCCTATGGCATGTCCCCACTTTTCACAAAAACAAACGTGTGTGTGTCTGTGTCTGCTTCACAAGTACTTGTCTTTTCAGGTTTTCATTTTATTTGCATATCCACTTACAACTATAAACCTCAGATCTTTGACTGCAGAGCAGGAGAACAGTTGGTGAGGCTGCAGAGATTTCCTCTAGTCGCTGAGCTGTGACTGAACTCAAGATTCAGAACCCAGCATGAAGACACCAACTGTTCTGGAACTGTGTGAACTGCAGAGCTGTAGTCGACAATCTTTTGGGTTTATTTCATGACATTATAAAACTGCTCTTCTTGGTCATGGTTTTTCAGTATGACAGATACCTTTACATTATTGACAATTATGTGGGAAGAAAACTAAATTAAGTCTTTAATAATACACTCTCTATAGATCATCCTTTTAAAAGTATGTATGTATATATGTGTGTGTGTGTGTGTGTGTGCGTGTATATATATATATATATATATATATATATATATATATATATATATACATACAGTACAGACCAAAAGTTTGGACACACCTTCTCATTCAAAGAGTTTTCTTTATTTTCATGACTATGAAAATTGTAGATTCACACTGAAGGCATCAAAACTATGAATTAACACGTGGAATTATATATGGAATTATATACATAACAAAAAAGTGTGAAACAACTGAAAATATGTCATATTCTAGGTTCTTCAAAGTAGCCACCTTTTGCTTTGATTACTGCTTTGCACACTCTTGGCATTCTCTTGATGAGATTCAAGAGGTAGTCACCTGAAATGGTCTTCCAACAGTCTTGAAGGAGTTCCCCGAGAGATGCTTAGCACTTGTTGGCCCTTTTGCCTTCTGTCTGCGGTCCAGCTCACCCCTAAACCATCTCGATTGTGTTCAGGTCCGGTTACTGTGGAGGCCAGGTCATCTGGCGCAGCACCCCATCACTCTCCTTCTTGCTCAAATAGCCCTTGATGCCTTCAGTGTAACTCTACGATTTTCATAGTCATGAAAATAAAGAAAACTCTTTGAATGAGAAGGTGTGTCCAAACTTTTGGTCTGTACTGTGTGTGTGTATATATATATATATATATATACTGGCAACTTTATTAGGTACACCTGTTCAATTGCTTGATAACACAAATGGCTAATCAGCCAGTCACATGGCAGCAACTCAATGCATTTAGGCATCTAGATGTGGTGACGATGACTTGCTGAAGTTCAAACCGAGCATCAAAATGGGGCAGTGTTGGGGATAACGCATTACAAGTAACGCAAGTTATGTAATCAGATTACTTTTTTCAAGTAACTAGTAAAGTAACACATTACTTTTTAATTTTCAAGAAAATATCTGAGTTACTTTTTAAAAAAGTAAGGCCAGTTACTTTGTTTTCCCATTTATTGACTGACAAATCTCCTGGCCCCATATTGGGAGACATCGGAAGTACAGAGGTGTTGTGTGCGCTGTGTGAACATAATGTTACTGTAGTTCTAGACTAAATGTGAGTGCATTCATTCATCCCACTCACAAAAAACTGAATTAGTATTCATTACAATTTATTAAAACTGTAAAATGCAAACTCAGAATATGACGCAAACCTGCAATAATGAAATGTTAAATAAAACAAATGTAACTAATCCCATCTTATTAACCAATGTCTTAGCTGTCGATGATTGATGATCCAGTTTAACCATAATAAGCAAAAAATGACTTTAGATGAACTTAATAATTGTGCTTCATTGTTTTTTTTTTTATTGCTGATGAGTGTTGAATCTTCCTCCCTTGCGTTGTATTATACAGACATGAATTTAATTTTCCTTCATGCTGAGGTTTATTCATTACACTTTTTTATGTGAAATGGCTTTTACATTTGCTATAAATAAAACTTCTTATGGAAAGTAATGTAACGCAATACCATAAAAAGTAACCAATAATTAGATACTTTTTTAGGGAGTAACGCAATATTGGAATGCATTATTTTTAAAAGTAACTTTCCCCAAAACTGGAATGGGGAAGAAATGGGATTTAAGTGACTTTGAACATGGAATGGTTGTTGGTGCCAGACGTGCTGGTCTGAGTATATCAAAACTGCTGATCTACTGGAATTTTCACACACAACCATCTCCAGGGTTTACAGAGAATGGTCCAAAAAAGAGAAAATATCCAGTCAGCGACAGTTGTGTGAACAAAAAACGCCTTGTTGATGTCAGAGGTCAGAGGAGAATGGGCAGACTGGTTAGAGATGATAGAAAGGCAATAGTAACTCAAATAACCACTCGTTACAACCAAGGTATGCAGAATACCATCTCTGAATGCACAACACATTGAACCCTGAAGCGAAGAACAGGAAATGGAGGATACACTAGGGCTGTGACGGTGAGGAAATTTTCCCACCGGTTAATCGGCATGTGACAACACCGGTAATACCAATATCACCGTGGGGGCGGTGGTGTTCCCTCTTTTCCTCGCTTTCCTTTGCTTTTAAATAGCTTGTAAAATCAGCCTCAGTCCATTCCTTGTGAAGTTCACTCAAATTCTTGAATCGATTTCGCTTGACAATCCTTATAAGGCTGCGGTTCTCTCGTCTGGTTTTGCATCTTTTTCTTCCACACTTTTTCCTTCCACTCAACATTCTGTTAACATGCTTGGATACAGCACTCTGTGAACAGCCAGCCTCTTTGGCAATGAATGATTGTGGCTTACCTTCCTTGTGAAGGGTGTCAATTTTCTTCTGGACAACTGTCAGATCAGCAGTCTTCCCCATGATTGTGTGGTCTAGTGAACCAAACTGAGAGACCATTTTGTAGGTTCAGAAAACCTTTGCAGGTGTTTTGAGTTGATTAGCTGATTGGCATGTCACATATTCTAATTTGTTGAGATGGTGGTTGGGGGGTTTGTTAAATGTGAGCCAAAATCATCACAATTAAGAGAACCAAAGACTTAAACTACTTCAGTCTGTGTGCACTGAATTTATGTAATACACAAGTTTCACAATTTGAGTTGAATTGCTGAAATAAATGAACTTTTACATTCTAATTTATTGAGATGCACCTGTATATTTCCTTATATGCATTTTATAAATAAATTATATTTATTCTGAAAGGGAAAGGTTCAACTTGCACTTTCTTCATGATCCACTTAAAATAAATGAATAAGCTATCACAAGCTGTTTCAATGCTTATCCCACATATGTTTGAATCACATTTGACAGTTTACACACACTTTTCCTCATAAGCCTGGTTTTCTGTGATAAGCTGATGGGCGAGGGAGGAATAGACATGCTAGGCTGTTCATGTGGGAGAAAGATTTAATAACATGTCCATTTTTACCTTCCTGAGGTAATTATGATATGTGCTGAATCTAAACTTCCATCGGAAGCAGGCTGTGATTAGAGTTACCGCTATAGGTGTCAAACATTTACCCACTTGTCCTACTAAATACAAGACAGCTGTAATCATGTTCTCTGGCACTCCAGAAAATGATTTACAATTATAACATATCAACATGAGATGAAGTGCTGGCCTGGGTAATGCAAAATGATTATTTCTATGTATGTAAATATAGGCCTACATAAATACACAGATAATTCACTAGGATGCAGTACCCATGGACTCATATTGATGTGTTTTCACTGCAGAATGAATATTAAAATAAATGGTTATTGAAACTCTTGATTGTAACCATTAAAGGTCCCAACTACCTGACAGACATCACTGACATAGATAAACTAAGAAATCAGGCCTGTTTCTCTGACAGACGCTTCATCCTAACCAGGTCCGCTACACAACCCATCACAAAGCACAGCCAAACCTCTTATTTTCTTGCCATTTGTGATCCTTTGCCATGTTTATGTTTTGCCTTATGGAACCTGTGAAATTTTTCATTCAACATACTTTTTTTAACGTTTACAATCAGTCCTTTCTCATCCATGTTTGAGGTTTAATCTGCATGAATAGCGCTTTTCAGTCCAGTGGGTTTTCTGTGTGGGCGGGGCTTACAGACAAGGGCCAGAAAGCAAGGGCCAGAGTTGACAAAATGTAGTTGGGAGATAAGCAATTAAGTTTTAGTGAAATTTTATAGTTTTCATGCGAACACTCTACTCTAAACAAAGTTAATAAGAAAAAAATCCCACTTAAAGGGTTACTCCACCCCAAAATGAAAATTTTGTCATTAATCCCTCACCAACCATGTCATTCCAAACCCATAAAAGCTTTGTTCGTCTTTGGAACACAATTTAAGATATTTTGGATGAAATCCAGGAGGCTTGTGACTGTCCCATATACTGCCAAGTAAATTACACTCTCAAGGACCAGAAAAGTATTAAAGACATCGTCAGAATAGTCCATCTGCCATCAGCAGTTCAACCATAATGTTTTGAAGTGACGAGAATACTTTTTGTATGCGAAGAAAACCACATAAATGACTTTATTCAACAATTTGTCTACTCTGTGTCTCTCTGTATCACTGTAGCGCCATTTTGGAGAAAATTTGAAATCACATCATATGACCCAATTAAGAAATCATTATTTTTCCGACAACAGCCAACTCTATATGAGTAAGAAAAACATGATCTTTGTTGCCTTATCTATTGCAGTAAACATTCTTGTCTTTATCTCTCATGTAAATTCAACTAGCTAAACTCAGAATGGAGACTGCAGCTGGAGCTGACATAGAGACATATCCATAAACTTTTGGTTTTGTTTCATGACAAGCTGCCATTGAGAAGAATGCAAATGCTAACAGATGGTGTTCTCCAGGAATTACAAGACCTCCTTGAAAATCAGTTTCATTGGTTATCGTGCACATCTCTTAATATGAAATTAATTCTTTGACTTGAATGAAGTCACTAGGACTGGTCTCTCTGCAGTATTTTAATCCCCACTCTGAACATTTTTAAACAATCAGCTATTGCGCAGCTGGAGGAAAACAAAACTAGAGTTATTTCGTATTGCTTGGCGGGAAAGTAACCTATCCTACAGAAAAGCATTAAAAACTGCTAGATCCGATTACTTTTCTTCTCTTTTAGAAGAAAACAAACATTACCCCAGGTATTTATTCAATACAGTGGCTAAATTAACGAAAAATAAAGCCTCAACAAGTGTTGACATTTCCCAACACCACAGCAGTAATGACTTTATGAACTATTTTACTTCTAAAATCGATACTTTTAGAGATAAAATTGCAACCATTCAGCCGTCAGCTACAGTATCACATCAGACAGTGCACTATAGACCCCCTGAGGAATAGTTCCACTCATTCTTTACTATAGGAGAAGAAGAATTGTATAAACTTGTTAAATCATCTAAACCAACAACATGTATGTTAGACCCTATACCATCTAAGCTCCTAAAAGAGGTGCTTCCAGAAGTCATAGATCCTCTTCTGACTATTATTAATTCCTCATTGTCATAAGGATATGTCCCCAAAACCTTCAAACTGGCTGTTATTAAGCCTCTCATCAAAAAAACACAACTTGACCCCAAAGAACTAGTTAATTATAGACCAATCTCAAATCTCCCTTTTCTGTCCAAGATACTAGAAAACGTGGTATCCTCACAATTATATTCCTTCTTAGAGAAAAATGGTATATGTGAGGATTTCCAGTCAGGATTTAGACCGTATCATAGTACTGAGACTGCTCTCCTTAGAGTTACAAATGATCTGCTCTTATCATCTGATCGTGGGTGTATCTCTCTATTAGTTTTATTGGATCTTAGTGCTGCATTTGACACAATTGACCACAACATTCTTTTGCATAGACTTGAACACTTTGTTGGCATCAATGGAAGTGCATTAGCATGGTTTAAATCGTACTTATATGACCGCCATCAGTTCGTAGCAGTGAATGAAGATGTATCATATCGATCACAAGTGCAGTATGGAGTACCTCAAGGCTCAGTACTAGGGCCGCTACTCTTCACGCTTTATATGTTACCCTTGGGAGATATCATCAGGAAACATGGTGTTAGCTTTCACTGTTATGCTGATGATACTCAGCTCTATATTTCTTTGCGGCCCGGTGAAACACACCAATTTGAAAAACTAATGGAATGCATAGTCGATATAAAAAACTGGATGACGAGTAATTTCTTACTGCTAAATTCTGAAAAAACAGAGGTGTTAATTATAGGACCTAAAAACTCTGCTTGTAATAACCTAGAACACTGTCTAAGACTTGATGGTTGCTCTGTCAATTCTTCATCATCAGTTAGGAACCTAGGTGTGCTATTTGATCGCAATCTTCCCTTAGAAAGCCACGTTTCTAGCATTTGTAAAACTGCATTTTTCCATCTCAAAAATATATCTAAATTACGGCCTATGCTCTCAATGTCAAATGCAGAAATGTTAATCCATGCATTTATGACCTCAAGGTTAGATTATTGTAATGCTTTATTGGGTGGTTGTTCTGCATGCTTAGTAAACAAACTACAGCTAGTCTTGTCACGATCGGCGTTACAAGAAACACAGGAGAGGGAACCAATTGCAGGTAAGTCATTTATTTAAAGGGTAATCCAAAGGGGTAAACAGTCCGGGCAGGGTCAAAACCATAATATCCAAATCCAAACATAAACAAAACACGAAGACAAGGCAAGGCAAGATGACGGACATGAATTAACATTAACATTAAACAAGGACTCCGTAACACAGACTCAGACAGACCGGGTATAAATACACAGAAGGATAATGAGGGAACAGGAGACAGGTGGGGAACAATCAATTACTCAAGGAGGAAGGTGACCAAATAAGGCAACAGGAAGTGATAAGGTGACAGACACCGTGAGAAAGGGGGACATCTAGTGGAAACCCAGAGACACAACCCAGACCCTGTGACAGTACCCCCCCTCTACGGAGCAGCTCCCAGACGCTCCACGACAGACACAAAACAGAGACCAGGAGGGAGGCGGACAGGTGGAGGCTCAGGGGGAGGGACGGAGGGCCAGAAAAGAAAAACATGGGGAACAGACACCGGAAGTGTGAACACCAAACAGGGAGACCAGGAGGGAGGAGGACCGGAGGAGGTTCAGGGGGAGGGACAGAGGGCCAGACTGACAGAGAGGAACAGGGACAGGAGTGAAGACAAAAACAAAAAGCAAAAACAACAACATGAAGCCCCCCAGGGCGGGGCAGAAGACCACCACATCCTTGTGGTCGATGCCAGAGTCCTCCAGGGCGGAGCGGAAGACCACCACAACCGTCTAGTCAGGGCGAGAGCCCCCCAGGGCGGAGCAGAAGACCACCACAACAGTGTGGTCAGGGCGGAAGTCCCCCAGGGCGGAGCAGAAAACCACCACAGCCATGTGGTCAGGACGAGAGGCCCCCAAGGCGGAGCAGAAGACCACCACAACCATGTGGTCAGGACGGAAGCCCCCCAGGGCGGAGCCGAAGACCACCACGTCCTTGTGGACGAAGTCAGAGTCCTCCAGGACGGAGCGGAAGACCCCCACAACCGTGTGGTCAGGGCGGAAGGCCCCCAGGGCGGAGCAGAAGACCACCACAGCCATGTGGTCAGGACCAGAGCCCCCCAAGGCGGAGCAGACCTCCGTGCGTCTGGACCAACGGGACGACGAAACTCTGGTAATCCCCTGGTGTCCTTACTGGATTCCAGAAGATTGGTGCTGGCCTGACACTGCTCATGAAGATCAATGGTGACTTGCCTTTGTTCATGAAGATCACCGGTGACTTGACTCAGTCCTTGAAGATCACCCGTGACTTGACTCAGTCCTTGAAGATCACCCGTGACTTGACTCAGTCCTTGAAGATCACCGGTGACTAGCACTGACTCTGGAGGATCAGCGGTGACTAGCCCTGACTCTGGAGGATCAGTGGTGACTAGCCCTGACTCTGGAGGATCAGCGGTGACTAGCCCTGACTCTGGAGGATCAGCGGTGACTAGCCCTGACTCTGGAGGATCAGCGGTGACTAGCCCTGACTCTGGAGGATCAGCGGTGACTAGCCCTGACTCTGGAGAGTTCACTGGCACCTGACTCGACTCTGGAGAGTTCACTGGCACCTGACTCGGCTCTGGAGAGTTCACTGGCACCTGACTCGGCTCTGGAGAGTTCACTGGCACCTGACTCAGCTCTGGAGAGTTCACTGGCACCTGACTCGGCTCTGGAGAGTTCACTGGCACCTGACTCGGCTCTGGAGAGTTCACTGGCACCTGACTCGGCTCTGGAGGGTCAACTGGAACCTGACTCAACTCTAGAGGGTCAGCTGTGACTCTCATCCTGTGCAGCGGCGCTGGGCAAGTAGCCATCTTGGGCCATAACTCTGGACAGGCGGCCATCTTGTACTGTGGTGCTGGGCTGGCGGCCATCTTGGGCTGTGGCGCTGGACTGGCGGCCATCTTGTACTGTGGTGCTGGACCGGTGGCCAATTTGGGCTGTGGCGCTGAACCGGTGGCCAATTTGGGCATTGGCGCTGGGCTGGCGGCCATCTTGGGCTGTGGCGCTGGAACGGTGGCCAATTTGGGAATTGGCGCTGGGTTAGCGGCCATCTTGTGCTGTGGCGCTTGGCTGTTAGCCATCCTGGGTAGTGGTGCTGGACTGGTGGCCATCTTGGGTTGTGGGGCTTGACTGGTTGCCATCCTGGGCAGTGGTGCTGGGCTGACGACCACCCCGCCGGAAGAGACAGCAGTGGCTGGGGCATCCCACCGAAGCTGATGCTGCAGGTAGCGCACGAATTCCCAGAATTCCAGTGTCTCTAACTGCGCCATCTCCTCATGAGACACTGGATCATCCAGCCCGCCATTGAAATAGTCCTTGAGGGCCACATCGTTGTAGCCCATGCCCTCGGCCAGGGATCAGAACACCTGAGCCAGGGCACCCACTTCATTGCCCTCTTGGCGGAGGGCGGTCAACCGAAGGTACTTGGTTCGCCGCTCCGCCATCTTGGCTGGGGAACAGAAAAATGACATACCGCTGGTTCCTACTGTGACGGAGTCCTTCTGTCACTTTCGGGATCCAATGAGGCACGGAGATAGAACCAAATGCAGGTAAGTCATTTATTACAGGGTAATCCAAAGGGGTAAACAGTCCAGGCAGGGGTCGATATCCAACAAATCCAAACATAAACAAAACACCAAGGCAAGGCAAGGCAAGGCAAGGCAAGGCAAGGCAAGGCAAGGCAAGGCAAGGCAAGGCAAGATGACGGACATGAATTAACATTAACATTAAACAAGGACTCCGTAACACAGACTCAGACAGACCGGGTATAAATACACAGAAGGATAATGAGGGAACAGGAGACAGGTGGGGAACAATCAATTACTCAAGGAGGAAGGTGACCAAATAAGGGAACAGGAAGTGATAAGGTGACAGACACCGTGAGAAAGGGGGACATCTAGTGGAAACCCAGGGACACAACCCAGACCCTGTGACAAGTCCAAAATGCGGCAGCAAGAGTTCTTACTAGAACCAGGAAGTATGACCATATTATCCCGGTCCTGTCAACACTGCACTGGCTCCCTATCAAACATCGTATAGATTTTAAAATATTGCTTATTACTTATAAAGCCCTGAATGGTTTTGCACCTCAGTATTTGAATGAGCTCCTATTACATTATAATCCTCTACGTCCGCTACGTTCTCAAAACTCAGGCAATTTGATAATACCTAGAATATCAAAATCAACTGCGGGCAGCAGATCCTTTTCCTATTTGGCGCCTAAACTCTGGAATAACCTACCTAACATTGTTCGGGAGGCAGACACACTCTTGCAGTTTAAATCTAGATTAAAGACCCATCTCTTTAACCTGGCTTACACATAACATACTAATATGCTTTTAATATCCAAATCCGTTAAAGGATTTTTAGGCTGCATTAATTAGGTAAACCGGAACCGGAAACACTTCCCATAACATCCTTTGGACTTGCTACATCATTAGAAGAATGGCATCTACGCTAATATTTGTCTGTTTCTCTCTTATTCCGAGGTCACCGTAGCCACCAGATCCAGTCTGTATCCAGATCAGAGGGTCACTGCAGTCACCCGGATCCAGTACGTATCCAGACCAGATGGTGGATCAGCACCTAGAAAGGACCTCTACTGCCCTGAAAGACAGCCGAGACCAGGACAACTAGAGCCCCAGATACAGATCCCCTGTAAAGACCTTGTCTCAGAGGACCACCAGGACAAGACCACAGGAAACAGATGATTCTTCTGCACAATCTGACTTTGCTGCAGCCTGGAATTGAACTACTGGTTTCGTCTGGTCAGAGGAGAACTGGCCCCCCAACTGAGCCTGGTTTCTCCCAAGTTTTTTTTCTCCATTCTGTCACCGATGGAGTTTCGGTTCCTTGCAGCTGTTGCCTCTGGCTTGCTTAGTTGGGGTCACTTCTTCTACAGCGATATCGTTGACTTGATTGCAAATAAATGCACAGACACTATTTAACTGAACAGAGATGACATCACTGAATTCAATGATGAACTGCCTTTAACTATCATTTTGCATTATTGACACACTGTTTTCCTAATGAATGTTGTTCAGTTGCTTTGACGCAAAGTATTTTGTTTAAAGCGCTATATAAATAAAGGTGACTTGACTTGACTTGACTATTGATTGCTCTTTAAATATTACTCAAATATTATTCCCCACTCTAAAATCCAAAATGCTGTTAGACTCTGTAATATCATATTGCTCAGACATTGTCAGCATGTTCAGCTGGTGAACTATAGGCAGGCATACTTTTATTCACTCTTGCTCTCTACTGACTTATTTACATTGCTTATCTCTTACAGAGTTCAGAGTCAGAGTTTATAAGCTCAGTGCTCTATTTACCAAAGGAATATTCTTTGGAATATTTCACCTGTCATAAATAGATGCAAACAAACAAGTGTCACAGTTGCTAGAGGGCTTGGAAAAAGTAGGATAAACTGCTATGTCATAGCAAATCATAGCAAATATAAGAAAGAAACCGAATAAGTCAATAACATAACAAATAAGATAAACCTGATAAGATTACCCTGTGAAAACTGTATTTACATGAAATCAATTATCAGGCATTTAAAATTCATTTAAAACCGCTCAAATTATTTTAAAATAGTCAGTCCCCGTATAGTCATTGTATAATTGGTACACTAACTGCACACCTAGAAAATCAGTAACCTGAACTGCTCAATAAAACTGAAAAATGCATTTTCTTGTGGCATGTTGAAAATGAACATCCCTCTGTAATATCAATGAATTGTACACTTCTGTTTGTCCTTTGACATAAAAACCCATCAACAGAAAACCAATTATCAATCCACTGATATGCTGATGCTGATGACTGAGAAATAAATGAGTCTGACATGTAACTTATCCTGATTGATGTTGATCATTTTTCTCTGATGATCAGGAGGGTCTCACCTACTGTTAGATCTAATTCAGGCTAAAAACATCTAACTAATGGAGCGGGACGTAATTGCTTCCAAATGAAAAGCAGTGCAACCACAGGCCATTCACATTATGAGTCAAAAGACTTGAATGTGTTTATTAAGACATCTTTTATGCCTAAAGATATGCATTTATACAATGTTGTATTTGCATGGTTCTTCCATTTGCAGCAGTGGATGTTGTTTTAAGTAGGCTTTTCACTGTGCTGCTCTTTTATTTTCAATGTTTTGGCCTGCATTACACTGCTTTATTGTTTTTTTTTTTAGATTGTCGTTGTCCTCATGAGCATATCTGTTCCTCCAGCTTCTTTTTTTCACTTTGATTACTTCTGTTTCCTTGTGAATCTGCATCGTTCAGACCAATCCAATCCCCAGGGCAATGTCACGCATTGTTAATTTAGATTCACCCACTCTATTTCAGTTATGTTCTTTTTTCAGGAGGCTTTACCTTTGTGAGTATTCTATCTGATGTTACAGCAAACATTTGTTTCAGTTCATCATGTGGATATCCCTAGAATGGTTTTACAGAAAGTACAGATCAATCTTTTTCCTGAGGGTGCACAGCGCATTTACAATGAGATTTGTTCACTGGATGTACTTCGCTCTCTTTTGGGTTACTCTCAAAAAGGCCTCAACCTGCTGATGAAAAACAATCCAATGTTTCTACTGAGAGGAGCATATAGCATGAAATTGCTACTGTTGTCAGAAAGCAGTGGAAAGAAAGTGATGTGCTGGTGCTGTCACTTCTTGTATGAGTCCTGACTGGAGCTTGATGCTTGAAACTAATAATTTTAATGACTGATTAAGAAATAAATGATCAATGTTATGTTTAATGGGATGGTAAAAGGCCAAATATAGGCTAGATATAAATATATATACTGTAGACTAAATATAGTATAGTAAATATAGTATATAGTAATATAGAAATGGTATATTAGAATTATACAGAATAATATATTGTGAAAATATATTAAAATATATAAAATTGCTGCTTTTCATATATTTAAATATATTTGACAAAATATTTACTTATCTATCAAAATATATGTCATTATATATATATATTCCGAATTCCTCAGAAAGGCAACAGGATGTTGTAAATCATTCCTAGTGCCACAAGTCAGAAGCAAGATAACCAACCAACCAACTCTTTCACAGAACAGCTTTCAACATTAACACCACTAGAACAATTATTTAAATTCGGAGAAGAGATGGTCAAATTTGGGGTAATCAAGATTGGTGGTCAAAGAGACGCACATCCGACCATCACATGTGAACCCATGAGAGTAAACAAGGTCCTTGGATTGACTTCCCCCCACCTAGCAGAACCAGACTGAAATTCCTAAGGGGAACTTTTAACCTCTGGTCTCCACAGAACATCCTTATGTTGTCAGAGAATGGCACAGGAACTGTCTTTTATAGATGTAGATGGACCAAAATGAACTCAAAATGACTTATAAATGAATATCAGTCCTTTGCTTAACTCCATATTCATTTATATGTAGCCAACACATTTGACTATCATGTTTATAATCACGTATTGTGTATGTCTTTTAATAACTATTGGATAACTTAAGGATTCATATTCATGTTTAGTATGTATGTGTTTGAATCTGGTTGCTTGAAACGTTTCTGACCATCAGTTATTTGTCAAATCATATTCTTGTTATAGGAATCATGTCCAAAATTATACCCTGCAAGAGCGGTAAAATTCGGACCATGTGCTTGATAAGATAACATATGATTTATGATACCCCGAGCAAAGACAATATCTAATTGGTCAAAACAACATTTGAGGTGTGGCCAAAAGGCCAGTTTAAATACTCAGGACACCATCAAATTGGGCTTTTAGCTTTTAGCATTTGCTTTTCAGCTGCTGCTTTTAGTCATGACTTTTAGCGTTCTCTGAGCGTGGTTCCAGCGTGCTCCACCTGCTACTTAGCCATGATGAAAAGAAACACCACCTGGTCTCGTCAAACTTTACTTCTGTTCTTTTACTTTAGTTTCTTTTCTTTTCCGTTTGAGAGTTTCGTGTTCTAAGTTTTGTTTTAATGCCTTGTCTCAGAGTCTGACGTCGAGTGCCCATTCAACTACAACCAGCCCACAACTCTGCATCTTCAGCCAACGCCCAACCATGGGCTTCCCAAGACGTCACTTCAACAACTACTGAACTTCCAGCCAATCAGCAACCTCAGGAAACCCCCTTTTCAGCGACAACAAAGGGAACCCCCGTTACACAGGCAATGCAAGTACCTCCAGACTCTGATCTATACTGGTGTATCTAATATAATTTTAACCTCATTGAGGAACTCAATGCAAGGGTTAATTAAAGGTACAGGTTGTAGGACCTGCCACTAGAGGGCGCACTACCAAACAATAACAATCGCGTGATTTGATGACGCTAAGAAGGAGCGTGGAATGATGGGATTTGTTGTCTTCTACCTAACCGCTGACACCCATCAATCAGACGGAAAGATAAATCATGGATTTAACGCGAGTTCTACAATTTGCGCCAGTAGATTACATACAAAATCAATGCAAAGACGCGATCAGACTATGGATCAGATGCGTCCTCGCGCGGGTCTAGAGACACGATGCCCCGCGTTTGCCGTGTATGCCCCATAATAATAATCTTGTTGATCGTTATAATAGCATACGTTTCCTGTAAAGATACGAATCAAAACAACTCACCTGTCGAGTAAAACACAAGCGAGATCAGCATCTCTTTCTAGTTGAAGTTTGTCGTGAAGCTACTTCCGCATTTGTCCATGACACTGTTGTCATGTGGTTTCTACGTCAGTAAAGACGGTAACAAAGGGTAACTAATGTCATTGACAGGCGACTGCACTGCCCCATGTCACTGTTTCGAATGGGAATTTCATCATGATTTACAAGTAGTTGAAAACATTAGAGATATTGTCAGTAATCAGCTGGACAAATATACAGTATAACACTAGCCTAGTGGTTTTTGGATATTTTACTTCAAATATCTTACAAATTGTACCTTTAAGTGATTGATGGTTGTTCATGTCTATGCAATTTAACAATTTGCTGTAAACTTGGGATTCTATATTTCCATTCTCTTAAACTCATCTTTCCCTAACTTTCGATCTTCCTGCAACTTGTGTGAATGTGTTAGTGTGTGCGTTTATGTGTTAGATTAGTTTATGTCTTAGATTTATCTAATAAAGGCTTATTCAGGGCCGGCCCGCAGCATATGCGGTATAGGCAAATGCTAAGGGCACCACTCATCCATAGGGGCGTCAGAATGAGTGAACGAGTTTTTTTTTTTTTTTTTTTTTTTTTTTTTTTTACATATTTTTTTTATAATAGGCTACTATTTCAAAACCATTAATTCGAAATACTACCAAATAAAGCAAAAAAAAAAAAAAAAAAAAGTCAGGCTCTTCAATCTTCCCCCGCCCATCGAGTGCTTGAAGTGCGTCAGAAAACAGAGCGCGCGCGATCAGTTATTGTTGTGTAGCGTGCCCGACGCCGCATCCAATGTCTGCTTTTGTTAACACACAGCTCGTAGAAACGGGCCTGGCAGCTTGCGCCAGTTCTAGACACGGTGAAAGTTTCCTGATTGTGACGGAAGGCCGAATTTACATTACACATTATAAATGAGCATAGTCTGCGATAGATACAGTGCCAAAAAGAAGAGAAGAGGATAAAGACAGAGGTAAAGAGATGTAGTGAAAGAACAATTTATTGCATAGGAGTAAGATACTATAATTTCATGGCAGTTATTTTTATCTTAAACTTAATGTTAGCAGTTGTTCTGAGTTCTGAGTCCCCAGACTGTGGGGACTTTTTTATTATTACTTTTTTATTAATGTTTTACTGTACAGTTGTGCAGTTTTGGGGGCATACAGTACAGGCCAAAAGTTTGGAAACATTACTATTTTTAATGTTTTTGAAATAAATTTCTTCTGCTCATCAAGCCTGCATTTATTTGATCAAAAATACAGAAAAAATGTAATATTGTGATATATTATTACAATTTAAAATAATTTGTTTTCAATTTATTATACTTTAAATTGTCATTTATTTCTGTGATGCAAAGCTGAATTTTCAGCATCATTACTCCATTCTTTGGTGTCACATGTGACATCCGGTCTATCACATGATCCTTTAGAAATCATTCTAATATGATGATTTATTATGAGTGTTGGAAACAGTTCTGCTGTAATGTGTGTGTGTGTGTGTGTATATATATATATTGTCACAATGTCTGGGTTGTGTCCCTGGGTTTCCACTAGATGTCCCCCTTTCTCACGGTGTCTGTCACCTTATCACTTCCTGTTCCCTTATTTGGTCACCTTCCTCCTTGTTAGTAATTGATTGTTCCCCACCTGTCTCCTGTTCCCTCATTATCCTTCTGTGTATTTATACCCGGTCTGTCTGAGTCTGTGTTACGGAGTCCTTGTTTAATGTCCTATAGTTATTCATGTCCGTCGCTTCTTGCCTTGCTTTGCCTTGTCTTCGTGTCTTGTTTATGTTCGATATTCTGGTTTTGACCCTGCCTGGACTGTTTACCCCTTTGGTTTACCCTTTAATAAATGACTTACCTGCAATTGGTTCTATCTCCGTGCCTCATTGGATCCCTGCCGTGACAGAAGGACTCCGTCACACTAGGAACCAGCGGTATGTCATTTTTCCGTTCCCCAGCCAAGATGGCGGAGCGACGAACCAAGTACCTTCGGTTGATCGCCCTCCGCCAAGAGGGCAATGAAGTGGGTGCCCTGGCTCAGGTGTTCTGGTCCCTGGCCGAGGGCATGGGCTACAACGATGCGGCCCTCAAGGACTATTTCAATGGCGGGCTGGATGATCCAGTGTCTCATGAGGAGATGGCGCAGTTAGAGACACTGGAATTCTGGGAATTCGTGCGCTACCTGCAGCATCGGCTTCGGTGGGATGACCCAGCCACTTCGGTCTCTTCCGGCGGGGTGGTCGTCAGCCCAGCACCACTGCCCAGGATGGCAACCAGCCAAGCGCCACAACCCAAGATGGCCACCAGTCCAGCACCACTGCCCAGGATGGCTAACAGCCAAGCGCCACAGCATAAGATGGCCGCTAACCCAGCGCCAATGCCCAAATTGGCCACTTTTCCAGCGCCACAGCCCAAGATGGCCGCCAGCCCAGCGCCAATGCCCAAATTGGCCACCGGTTCAGCGCCACAGCCCAAATTGGCCACCGGTCCAGCACCACAGCACAAGGTGGCCGCTAACCCAGCGCCAATGCCCAAATTGGCCACCGTTCCAGCACCACAGCCCAAGATGGCCGCCAGCCCAGCGCCAATGCCCAAATTGGCCACCGGTTCAGCTCCACAACCCAAGATGGCCGTCAGCCTAGCGCCACAGCACCAGATGGCCGTCAGCCTAGCGCCACAGCACAAGATGGCCGTCAGCCAAGCGCCATAGCACAAGATGGCCGCTAACCCAGCGCCAATGCCCAGATTGGCCACCGGTTCAGCGCCACAGTACAAGATGGCCGCCAGCCCAGCACCACAGTACAAGAGGGCCGCCTGTCCAGAGTCATGGCCCAAGATGGCTGCTTGCCCAGCGCCGTTGCACAGGATGAGAGTCTCAGTTGACCCTCCGGAGTCTAGTCAGGTTCCAGTTGACCCTCCGGAGTCGAGTCAGGTTCCAGTTGACCCTCCGGAGTCGAGTCAGGTTCCAGTTGACCCTCCGGAGTCGAGTCAGGTGCCAGTTGACCCTCCGGAGTCGAGTCAGGTGCCAGTTGACCCTCCGGAGTTGAGTCAGGTGCCAGTTGACCCTCAGGAGACGAGTCAGGTGCCAATTGACCCTCCGGAATCGAGTCAGGTGCCAGTGAACTCTCCGGAGTCGAGTCAGGTGCCAGTGAACTCTCCAGAGTCGAGTCAGGTGCCAGTGAACTCTCCAGAGTCAGGGCTAGTCACCGCTGATCCTCCAGAGTCAAGGCTAGTCACCGCTGATCCTCCAGAGTCAAGGCTAGTCACCGCTGATCCTCCAGAGACTAGGCTAGTCACCGCTGATCCTCCAGAGACTAGGCTAGTCACCGCTGATCCTCCAGAGTCAGGGCTAGTCACCGCTGATCCTCCAGAGTCAGGGCTAGTCACCGCTGATCCTCCAGAGTCAGGGCTAGTCACCGCTGATCCTCCAGAGTCAGGGCTAGTCACCGCTGATCCTCCAGAGTCAGGGCTAGTCACCGCTGATCCTCCAGAGTCAGGGCTAGTCACCGCTGATCCTCCAGAGTCAGGGCTAGTCACCGCTGATCCTCCAGAGTCAGGGCTAGTCACCGCTGATCCTCCAGAGTCAGGGCTAGTCACCGCTGATCCTCCAGAGTCAGGGCTAGTCACCGCTGATCCTCCAGAGTCAGGGCTAGTCACCGCTGATCCTCCTGAGTCAGGGCTAGTCACCGCTGACCCTCCAGAGACTAGGCTGGTCACCGTTGACCTTTCAGAGTCAAGTCAAGTCACCGGTGATCTTCAAGGACTGAGTCAAGTCACCGGTGATCTTCAAGGACTGAGTCAAGTCACCGGTGATCTTCAAGGACTGAGTCAAGTCACCGGTGGTCTTCAAGGACTGAGTCAAGTCACCGGTGGTCTTCAAGGACTGAGTCAAGTCACCGGTGGTCTTCAAGGACTGAGTCAAGTCACCGGTGGTCTTCAAGGACTGAGTCAAGTCACCTCTGATCTTCATGAACAAAGGCAAGTCACCTCTGATCTTCATGAACAAAGGCAAGTCACCATTGATCTTCATGAGCAAATGCAAGTCACCAATGATCTTCATGAGCAGTGTCAGGCCAGCACCAATCTTCTGGAGTCCAGTAAGGACACCAGGGGATTACCAGAGTTTTGTTGTCCCATTGATCCAGCCGCACGGAGGTCTGCTCCGCCTTGGGGGGCTCTGGTCCTGACCACATGGCTGTGGTGGTCTTCTGCTCCGCCCTGGGGGCCTTCCGCCCTGACCACACGGTTGTGGGGGTCTTCCGCTCCGCCCTGGAGGACTCTGGCTTCGTCCACAAGGACGTGGTGGTCTTCTGCTCCACCCTGGGGGGCTTCCGTCCTGACCACACGGTTGAGGTGGTCTTCTGCTCCGCCCTGGGAGGCTTCCGCCCTGACCACACGGTTGTGGTGGTCCTCTGCTCCGCCCTGGGGGACTCCAGTCTCCACCACACGGACGGTGTGGTCTTCTGCCCCGCCCTGGAGGGGCTTCATGTTGTTTTTTGTTTTTGTGTTCACTCCTGTCCCTGTTCCTCTCTGTGAGCCTGGCCCTCCGTCCCTCCCCCTGAACCTCCTCCGGTCCTCCTCCCTCCTGGTCTCTCTGTTTTGTGTCTACACTTCTGGTATCTGTTCCCCATGATTTTTTTTTTCTGGCCCTCCGTCCCTCCCCCTGAGCCTCCACCTGTCCGCCTCCCTCCTGGTCTCTGTTTTGTGTCTGTCGTGGAGCGTCTGGGAGCCGCTCCGTAGAGGGGGGGTACTGTCACAATGTCTGGGTTGTGTCCCTGGGTTTCCACTAGATGTCCCCCTTTCTCACGGTGTCTGTCACCTTATCACTTCCTGTTCCCTTATTTGGTCACCTTCCTCCTTGTTAGTAATTGATTGTTCCCCACCTGTCTCCTGTTCCCTCATTATCCTTCTGTGTATTTATACCCGGTCTGTCTGAGTCTGTGTTACGGAGTCCTTGTTTAATGTTTAATGCCTCATTGGATCCCTGCCGTGACATATATATGCTAAATCATGAACACAATGACAGGGTGAAATGGGCTGCGATGCATGGGGCGCCAGGTAAAATCTTGCCTAGGGCAGCAAATTGGTCAGGGCCGGCCCTGGCCTTATTCATATTGAAAAGAGAAGTATCTTGTGTTTTGTGCTTACAAGTTAATGTCTTAAACTGCCGATCTTGTTACTGTGCTAATTGATAGTGTTTTCACTATAGTTTGGATATAAATATCCAGCGTAGATTTGATGTTAAACGGCTCGTTCAGTGAATCGCAGGGTGTCTCAGTGATCAGCCGTGAAACAGTGATTCTGTTCAAATTCCCTTTAAAATCTTAAATGATTCCCTTTGAGCTAAATTGACCTGTTTCCCTGACACTGGGAACTAGAAATTTGTTACTCATTCCGTGAATGTGTGTATATATGTGTACATACATTCACATTTATATGGGAAAGTATATGTGCTATAGTCAATGAAGGATCAAACAATGAATATTTATTTTTGTTTTCATTTCTAAATATATTTGTATGTGTCAATATATAGCTATATAATATATTATATATTAATGTATATTGAAAAATATAAGCACTAGTTTCCAATATATGGAAATGTATTATGTAATATATTGCATTTTGCATGTTTTTCGCAAGGGTGTTTCCATTGTGTTGCGACTTGTTTCTTTGTGTTGTGCACTACTGAGCCACCTTACCAAACACTAAAATCAAATCAACTTACTGTGCATGAGTAAAAACTGAAATACAATTTTTCTACTTGCCAGCTCTAAGCTTTACTCACTAACTCTGCATCAAAAAAATTATTGCAGATGGCAGACAGGTGCATATGTGACACATTAGCAACCCCAAGAGTTCTGATGCATTTGAGAAAGTTTAAACTGTGGGGACACATGTTTCAATGAAATGCATTCCAATAATGAAAGCTAATCAGAGCCTATTGTGCAGTATGTCACGCATAGATGATTACTACTAAATATGAGAATTCACAGATGATACTTTTTTCTATTCTGAGCACAAATGCAGAATGGTTGAAACAGCATTAAGTAGCTACGGTATGTTTATCCATTTGAAAAAAAAAATTCATGCTGAAAAAAAAACTTTTGCTCTTTCTTACCATGAAAATCATTTTTAAAGAACATTATATGTATATATTACATATACATTATATTACTTTCTTCATTCAGACAAATCCAAAATTAATTTTAAGGGAAAAAAGTTGATTTTAAATTTCATGGCATCAACACATCTCAGAAAAGCCTGGGGCAGAAGAGGGAAGGGGGGACAAGTTCGGGAGGGCTTTGCGGGTGAGACGGATTCCATAAATCTCCTGGAGGGAGGGGAGAGAGACACCAATGATCTTCTCAGTTTCTCTCACTATGCGTTGCAGAATCTTCCCGCAGGACGCGTTGCAGGCGCCATACCACACAGTGATGCAGCTAGTCAGGATGTTCTCGATGGTGCCTCTGTAGAAGGTGCACATGATGGGGGCGGGGCTCTGACTCTTCTCAGTTTGCGGAGGAAGTAGAGCAATGCTGTGATTTCTTGGCCAGTGCTGCAGTGTTGTCGGTCCAGGAGAGGTCCTCTGTGATGTGCACATCCAGGAACTTGGTGCTGCTCACTCTCTCAGCACTATTGATGGTCAGAGGAGCATGCTGAGTGTGCGCACTCCTGAAGTCAACAACAATCTCCTACGTCTTCTCCACGTTCAGAGAGAGATTGTTGTCACTGCACCACACGACCAGGCGGCTCACCTTGCTCCTGTAGTTTGTCTCACCTTTGTTGCTAATGAGACCCACCACAGTTGTGTAATCCACAAACTTAATAAAGAGGTTGGAGATGTGTTACAGTGTGCAGTTGTGGGTCAGCAGAGTGAAAAGTAGGGGGCTCAGCACACATCCTTGGGGGGCCCCAGTATTCAATGTGACAGTGCTGGATGTGTTGCTGCCAACCCGTACTGCCTGAGGTCTTCCAGTCAGAAAGTCCAACAACCAGTTGCACAGTGAAGTATTGAGCCCCAGCTGGACCAGGTTGTGAATGAGCTGGGATGATACTGTTGAATGCTGAACTGAAGTCTATGAACAGCATTCTGACGTATCAGTCCTTTTTGTCCAGTGTGTGAGTGCTGAGTGGAGAGCAGTTGCGATGGCATCATCGGCTTGTAGTCCGTAATGGTCTGTATCCCCTGCCACAGGCTCATAGTGTCTCTGCTGTTGCTGAATTGATGGGCTATCTTCCTGGAGTGCTGTCTCTTAGCCTCTCTGATGCCGCGGGATAGGCTGGACCTGGTTGTCCTCAGGCCCACCACATCTCCAGCTCTGAAGGAAGCGTTCCGTGTCTTCAGGGGTCTGTAGATCTCCCCTGTCATCCACGGCTTCTGGTTGGCCTGGACAGTTATGGTGTTTGTGACTGTTACATCATCAATACAATTGTTGATGTAGGCAGTGACAGTCTCAAAGTACTCTTGGAGGTCTGTGGTGTTATTGTATGTAGCAGCCTTCTTAAACATATTCCAGTCAGTGCTGTCAAAGCAGTCTTGAAGAGCCTCTGATGACCCTTCCAGCCACACTTGTATCTGTTTTGAACTGGTTTGGCGACTTAAATGAGCGGTCTGTATGCAGGCATTAGCATGATAGTGATGTGGTCTGAGGCACCGAGGTGGGGGAGGGGGAGGTCTATGTAAGCTCCTCTCTGTGTGGTGTAAACAAAGTCTAAAATGTTATTACCTTGTGTTGGAAAGTTAATGTGTTGGTGTATTTTTAGAAAGTTTGCATGGTTGAAATCCCCAGCTATGATGAGAAAAGTATCAGGGTGGGCGGTCTGCTGCTCACTGATGTGCTGGTACAGTTCATTTAGAAACTCACGGCTGTATGCGCACTTAAATACAAGTAGAAGCAACTCACAAGACAAAAAACATGAAAACACCGTTCTGTCAGGAGCGAGAGAATCTGCCATCGTTTGTAACTGGGGACTGAGGAGACAAGTTGCTCAAGTTTAGGAATAGGAATGTTGTCCCATTCTTGTCTTGGGTTGTCCTTGTCCTCTTTAGTCCGGATGACATGGCATCCCAGTTTTCCAAAAAGAACTTCATTTTGATCCGTCTGACCACAGAACAGTTTTCCACTTTGCCACAGTCCATTTTAAATGAGCCTTGGCCCAGAGAAAATGCCTGCGCTTCTGGATCATGTTTAGATATGGCTTCTTTTTTGACCTATAGAGTTTTAGCCAGTAACGGCGAATGGCATGGTGGATTGTGTTCACCGATAATGTTTTCTGGAAGTATCCCTGAGCCCATGTTGTGATTTCCATTACAGTAGAATTCATGTATGTGATGCAGTGCCGTCTATGGGGCCGAAGATCACAGGCATCCAGTATGGTTTTCTGGCCTTGACCCTTACACACAGAGATTGTTCCAGGATGATATTATGCACTGTAGATGATAACTTCAAACTCTTTGAAATTTTTCTCTGAGAAACTCCTTTCTGATATTGCTCCACTATTTTTCGCCGCAGCATTGTGGGAATTTGTGATCCTCTGCCCATCTTGACTTCTGAGAGACACTGCCACTCTAAGAGGCTTTTTTATACCCAATCATGTTGCCAATTGACCTAATAAGTTGCAAATTGGTCCTCCAGCTGTTCCTTATATGTACATTTAACTTTTCCTGCCTCTTATTGCTACCTGTCCCAACTTTTTTGGAATGTGTAGCTCTCATAAAATCCAAAAGGAGCAAATATTTGGCATGACATTTCAAAATGTCTCACTTTCAACATTTAATATGTTATCTATATTCTATTGTGAATAAAATATAAGTTTATGAGATTTGTAAATTATTCCATTCCTTTTTTACTTACAATTTGTACAGTGTCCCAACTTTTTTGGAATCGGGTTTGTATTATAAAGTATCCTTGCTCTTCCAAGCGTTAGAATAGGAGTAAGCAGGTGTTTTTGGTTCAACAGTCCAAAAGTAGTCATGTAAGTGCCTTACATGGCACTTTGATGCTTTGAGTAAAACATGCTAATTTTCTTTTTTTGGAACTAACCCTTTAATTGTTTTCTCATGTAGATTATACATATTATTTGATTTGTGTCTTTGCATTCAGTGTTTGTATGTGAACATGATTTCTTGTGTCTATGGTCATGTTGCTATGGCCTGCTGTTCTGACAGATTCTGGCAACATCTCTGCTATATAGATGCAGACTCATGATAGCAAGTCCAGGGAAGAAGTGTGGATCCCCCCTGCAGCCGCTGGCCAATGTTCAGCTGTCTGAACTCACACTGTGCTTGTGATTAACTCCTCACTGGTGCTGCCTTCACACATCTCTATCTGTCTTGTCACTTCTAAACTCCCACTCACGGCTCTCATCTGTCAGTGAGCCGCTTAAGACTTGCTCAAACATATGTGTAACGGATACACAATGAATTGCTGCCCCAGTTTTAACTTGTGGACACATTCAAATCAAGAAACTATAGCACATTTAATTTGTAAATGACCCAGAACAATAATTTAAAATAAAACTAGAAAACAGTGGGGGAAAAAATGACAGAACATTATGAATTAATGTTGTCTATAAGAGTCTTCTGGTTAATATGATAACATATAAGTCATATATATATAAATGAATGAGCAGGTACCTTCCTAGTGCTAGCTTCTTTTGACACACTTTATTCTAAAGCAGCACCTCAGTTTGTCTGTGGCACTGCTGACCCTTTATCCAGTGGGTTCGTACAGTGCCTGAGCTTCTGTTTTCTTTATTATAGAACTCACATTTTCATTATGGGCCAAATTATTTGCACGTCACATTCAACCTCCTTTGTTTGCCTCTTTGATTCAGAATCACTCTGGAGACACCAAATATGAAAGACTTAATTAGCCCAGCAATAATGTGACTTAAAGCATGCCTTCAGTGTATCTCCAGCAGAATGGACTGTACAGTATCCAACCATGAACTGTGTTTTCCAAACCAGGGATTTTTCAATGAAATATCTATTTGCCATACGATTTATTTAGTTATTTAATTATTGAATTAATTAATTATGGCAAAATGATGTTTCGTTGAAAAATCCCTATTGATTTATTTATTATAGTATGACAAACAGGTGGTTTGATTTTTTTTTTTTGTATATACAGCATGTACGTACATGATTCTGCATTTTACTGTAAAGATTAAATGAAATCCAAATTTCCGTCAATTTCTAAATGTTGTGGCTTTTACTCCATATCTATGGGTTAAAACCACTGATTGACTAATACTAAGCCCTGTTCCTCAAAAAGTTCTAAAATACTCTTGTAACATTTCAGAACAAAAGTTGTACAAGCATAGATCAAGAAGAAAATGGAGCTGAAAGAGAATTTGAAGTCTAACAAATGCCTCTTTGAGACTTTTTAGTTTAAAAAATATGTTTTAATCCAAAATTGCTATAAAATTAAAGCCATATGTCTAAATAAGTTGTGTTCCAAATTTGAAGTTGATATAAAAAAAATGTAGGTTCATATGCAATTTTGTTTAGGCGTTATACCACAAAAAGCCACCGGGTGCCATTGAAACTCCATTGAATTTTTTGGATGAATTTTTCTGTCACAAATGTATCAATTTCTCTCTCAATATTATGTCTATGACGAAATAACCACCAAATATGGGATCTTGAGACTCAGACCTTTCCAACAATATGTATTTTGTCAAGATTATGAAAAGTTTTGATTCTAAAAGCCCGTAATATATTTGGAATATGACCCCTCCCATTAAGGGGGAGGAGCACGCTAAAAGATTTTAAAGTACGATTTCCATGGTAACGCAGTGTCTGATTTCAAAATGGTTTTCATAGGATGAATTTGGAGTATTTAAGCTTTCAAATGATATATAATTTATGATGATTACAAAACATGTGATAGGGAAAAAGGAAGAGTAGATTTTTTGTGACAAAGGTCAGAACTCCTGTTATGATGTATATGTTTTGAGGTGCACTCTTTTTATAAATTAATCTTTTACTGTTCCTTCATAATTTTTAACAACAAAAAGGGGTCAAATATCTATTAAGGAGTCTTAGACCTTTCCAACGATATATAGTTTGTCATGATTAGATCAGGTTAAGTATAGTATATAATTGTTTTAAACATGCAATGACAAATGGGCCCACCGGTGGGCCAGTGACAGTTAATAGGTTAAAGTTGGATTGGATTTACGACACAAGTTTGATCATATCGCTTGAACGAATGAAAACAGTGTCAGGCTGTGTGAAGGAAAGGCACAGGAAATTATACTACTGTATATATTTATAGATGACATTTACGGGTCTCTTTCACTCCATACTTGATGAAAATAATTCATACTGAGATGGCGTCATATACAGTATGTTGTGGGGCATGGATAATCTAGGAGCCATTGAAATGATGAACTGAAACACAACATTTAGATGTGATATCATCCATTTATCTCGGCAACCAGCACACAATTTGATCCAACAGCAGATGGTAAATGTCCTAACCTTCAGCAGTGGGACATTTAGACAGCACTCTTAAGGCTCTGAATATTCATATGTGCCTAACCCACACATGCATACATACGCACAAAAAAAACAACAACAGAGGATTCATCCTCAAAGAGGCTCACCTAGCTGGGAGATCTTTTTCCCGCACAAAAGATTAGTACATCATTTGAATGCTAGAGGCAAGTTTTTCATTCTCCGGTCAATCAGGACATGAGATGCATTAAAAATGAACAGTCTCAATTCAATCAGACGCTGGTTTGTGGTCTCTCACGGTCCTAAATTAAATTCACTGTCTAAATAAAATTAATCCACTGAACATACAATTGAACTTTAATAGACCTTGAATGGCCGACATTTGCCTACTTATTCAGCAAATAAATAATGCATGACTAAATTGTGAATGCTGTTAAAAAGATGGTGGAAGAATTCAGAGCATTTCCACTGATATGAACTCTCGAAGATCACTCTAATTCTAAGGTTTTCAAACTTTAGAAGCCCTCCAAGACATCAAGAGAACAAATCAGCATCAGTTCATTTCATTAATATTTTATGACCGACTCTCAAGAATAATTAGTTTTATTTCAGAAAATAATATTTATCAAAATATTCAAGCATTCACTTTACAATATGAGCTCTTCAGTGAAATTAACAATTCAATTTAATATGAAACATGAGAAGAAAAATTAACATTGTGCAATTAATAGTGATTAACCCAGAACAGGGGTAAAATCATAAGAAAAAAAGACTGTCCATGTCCAGAAAGGTAAGAAAAAGAACTTCAAGGTAGTCTGTGTTCAGAAGATTAACGGAGGTCTTACGGGTTTGGAACGACATGAGGGTGAGTCATTAATGACATAATTTTAATATTTAAGATGTCTTTGTCTGGTCATTTTTTAATGCATATTGCTTATAATTTCCCACAATTCCGAATAGACACACAATAGTCACAGCTGAAGGAGTTTCAGGCTTTTCTCTGAGGAAATTATACAGTGCCTCGTACCTTATTCCTTAATACAGTGGCACAGAACAGTTTAGCATGAAGGCTAAATTCTTATAAGGACCCCAGGTCATCTCTAAATTGTGTCTTCCGGGAAATTTTCTTACTCCTTTTATGTGGGATTTGCTCTCCCCCGTTTGATGATGTTTGGTGTTGCAGCTCCTGTTTTTCTCTCTCCTCGCCACTCTGGAGGAGAGTCTTATCCAGTGCTTTATCGCACAAATATATTCAAGACCCCCCCCCCCAACCCCACCCCCACTCTCTGCACTTCAGCACATTTTCAGCATTCACAACTTCAAAGTATCATTAGGCGATATGATATCGCAGCAGCATCCCTTATCGCTATACAACACTGATGCTTCGCTCCTTTTGAACTTTTTTAGCTGTGAGGGTGAGAGACATTGTAGGGAGTGACGACGAAGCGATAACATTTGGCAGATTGACGAGGCGAATATCTCGTTTGCTAATTTCTCGCTTATCAGTGTTTTCATAGAGCAAATATTATTAGATTTTCTATTCATATGGCCATTGATAATCTGCATTTCCTTGCCGAAGCGAGACAAAGGACACACTCGAATGAAGGCAATTTTTAACAATAGTCATAATATTAAAGAAAGACAGAAACGCACAGATTGGGGGGTGAGTACTATTATAGTTATGACTGTGAGACATTGGCACCCTCTAAGGGTCAAAATAAGTGGTGAACATCTTAAAAGATTGTATCTATCTATCTATAGTATCTATTTATCGCAAACGTTGTAACAGTTTGTTAGATGTTAAAAAAGGAAGTGCATTGCCTATTAACTTGTATTTCCATGTAACCCAAGGAACTTAAATCAGTGGATAAGTTCATGTCCTGCTGTGGTGGAAATGAGCTCATCTCTGCTGGAAGAGCCTCATCTGCTTTTTTCCCTGAAGGAGGACATCACACTAATCAAGAAGCTTGTGACTTTAAAGGGGAGTAATTCAGATGAGAACATAGCAATTATCCCGATAACAAAAGAACGGCATATGCATGGTCTTGTGGTAAATAACACACTTTTATTATCAGCTTAGTCGTGGAATTTTGTACAAAGAGATCAAATAATGCAATTACAAGACTAGACCATTGGACATTGTGATACTCACACAGACAAAAGGGGCCTGATCGTAGCAGGGCAGCTATGCAAACTGAAGCAGGCGACGACATATTTTAGGTAAACAGGGCCATGTTATGTGGTTTTGGAAAAGCATTATCAGCACACACATAAGAGGCACAATTCACTAACACACCAGGTGTAAGAGTTACAGAAAATACAACATGTCAGGACAAAAGTGTAACCACATCATTAGAAGTTCACAGTGGACCAGATTCTAACCAAAGATGTAGGTCACAGATAGAAAGCTTTCTTATCAAACATTACAGTCAACAGTCAGGAGCCTCTGATTCTGTCAGTCCTGGATCGTCTGTGGCTTCTTCAGGAAGCAGTTGTGAAAGCTTTCCATTGTATGCTGATGACTGTGGGTTTTTGAATGGTGTTTCAATGCAGATTTATCAGTCAAAGAGCTTTACAAAGCTTTGACCAAAAATTCTGTTTCTAACTCTTGTGAAAGGAGCTCGTTTTTAGAAAGCATCACCTAAAGCAGCCAGTGACTGACCCAGAGACAATGTTCAAGACTGGAGAAGCTCATCAGCACAGAGGCACTTGAGAAATGAGGAATACTACATCAGATTAAGGCACCACAAACAACAGTTACAATGCATCTTTGGAACAACAAAATATACACACTTCAGGTTTACACACATAATACATTTTATTTTCTAATCTGTATGGGGCTGCATGACCTTTTCAATTAATTGCAATTTTATATTATATATATATAATTAGCTAATTATGATTGAGTGATGAGTGTAAGAATGTCATATACTTTAATAAATCACCATACATAATGGTATAATTACTCTGTAAATAATATTGCACACGTTACTGCTATGTTAGGTGAAGGACACTTCTCTATCTATCTATCTATCTATCTATCTATCTATCTATCTATCTATCTATCTATCTATCTATCTATCTATCTATCTATCTATCTATCTATCTCAAGATTAATAGATGAGGGGAAAAAAAAGAAAAAGACAAACCATTGAGATAAACAGGTTTTACATTTCTCTGCAAATTAACATTTAATTACATTTTATCATTTTTATTTTACTATTAATAATATACTATGGAATTGGAGAACTGTTAAACAATGGATGGTTGAAAACAAATTTATATTTCAAGTATACATGAAAAACATTGACGATGTAAAAGTACATTCAAATGCTTTCATATAATTCAATCACACAGCAGCTTTTAGAAATTATATAAAACACTGGGACAACCTTCAAATCAGGGCTCTACGACTGATAGACTTCACTTCGTTATACTACCAGACACATAAAGCCAGTATGTACTAATTGTTGTGTAACACTGTATGTTGAGAATCGATAATGAATGTGATATGAACAGCCTCTGCTTCTCTTACGAATGATATAGTGAATTGTGCTAAAGCTAATACAGCTTCTGTGTTGTGTTGTGTAGTGATCTAGAGAAGATATTCTCAAAGTCTCTGTTATAGAGTACCATAAAATGCATTGCTAAATGCTAATCTAATCTCTGTAATGTTAACTTCAATATTTCGGAAGGTTAATTAACGAGTTCCTGAGAACAGCACCTGAAATTAGCAGAGGTAATCAATAAGACTGGTGAAAAACACACACGCTCTCACACATAATAAATGGTTGTGGAATGTCACATGCTCGGTTCCTTTAATGTGGCTAGTGAACTCTTTGATAGGGCAAAAACTCCCACATTATCAATTAGTAGCTACTCATTATTCCATAATAATCACTTGGTTAATTTTTAACTATGACTGAGCAATTGTGTGTCAATTCTCCTCTAAGTAACCATGCCACACACCCAGGCAGCGTTATGACCGTGATCAGGTGAGTGAACGCCACAATCACAAGGCCAGCTCAGAGAACAGGTGGAGAAAGTGGGAGGAGCCCCTTCTTGTAGGCAACCAATCCTGCTGCTGTGGCCAGACCCAGGAAGGAGGACACGCCCATGAATTTAAAGAATCCCCCAACCGATGGCAAGTTCCTTTCCCAGAATGTGGTGACAAATGGCCGGGCCGGGACATCCTGAGGAAAAGTGTCCAGTGTAGAATTTGTTTTGAGATCCAAAACGGAATGATATTTATGGATTTAATGAAAACATGTTTCTTAAGTGCATTCAAAAGTGCAATTTTTTACCAATGATTCAGGCTCTGACTGCCAGATCTGACTCGCATGGAGTTTTCCCATTGCACACAAAATCTGGAAAAGAAAAGCATACGGCATTTTGAGTTTTTCCTGTAAGTAACAGATGGCAATATTTAAAATCAGAAATGAACATTTACAAGAAAAGCATTTAGAGCAAATGACAAAAAGTGACACTAAACCTTTGTACAAACAAGAGCTAAATTAGGACAAGCTAATACAGATACAAAAAACCCTTGTGGTAATAAAACAATCCAACACAATTACGCATAAGAATCCAATGTGTTGAAAATAGAAAATGACAGATGTGTTGAAAATAGAAAATGAAGCATGAATATATGCAAAAAATGAAGTAGAACTAAACAGATTGCGACACGTTGTTAAATAGATGGATTCCTACTGAAAATGCTAATAATGGAATTCAGTGACAGCTGAGCTTTTTGTTTCCTGCATTGATATATTTCCTGTTGAAACAGCAAGTTTGGGCAGAACAATTCTTTTCTTGGATCTTAGTATCACCTCTCTACTGGCTCTCTCTCCAGCTTGCACGGCCCCCTCCATGTAACCGCTCCACTCTGTGGCCGTTTCAGTTCCTGCAAAGTACAGCCTGCCCACCGGCTCCCTCAGAACCCTGAAACAGAGAGAAACAGTCACTTCTCGTGTCAATCCATCAGGCTAGCATACTGTCCAACCATCTGGAGGTGCACTAACCTGCCATACTGTGTCATGATACCAGGGGGGAAGTAGGCAGTGTAGCAGCCACCAGAGTACTCTTCCTCACACCAATTTTTCTCCTCGTAGTGCACAGGCTAAAGAAGACACCACCACAAAAACAAAGCGTGAAAAGTTATTAAAAATGATAAGACTAAAGGATGACAGAGATCTGTGACTGGTCATGAAGACTCACATTTAACGCTTCTTCTGAGCCAAGCACACGACCATAAATCTCACAGATCCTTCTCTTTCTGAAATGATTGACAACATTCTGGTAAGAATAATAATTTCAGCACAAAGTGTGCACAGGTGCAGTGACAGTTTACCAAGACGAAATCAAAGAAATATCTACCTCTCCTCTTTCGTCAGGCCTGCTAATTTCCTGGATTTTCGTGCCAGGATGAAACTGTAAAGAGAAGGATCTCAATTATTTTTTTAGTCATTTATGTTCATCCTATGATAGAAAGCTCAGTGCTTTATTTACCCCATTATAGCAGGCACAGACCCATCAGGCTTAGTGTCGTCAAGAGTGAGACCAATAGGTGCTTCCTCCTCCTCAATCACCATGGTGCCACAGTATCCTGAAAAAACAAAATAGCCTGGGTTAGCAAACACACGTCATAGCCAGTGTTTGCAGTGTTTACATACATAGTTTTTAATAATATTTTGAATGAGCTTTTATTTCTATATCTTCAGTTTTCATTTTATTCTTTTCATTTGTATGAATCATTGAATGTGCTTTTATATAATTTTTATATCATATTTGATATCATATTTATCTATTAAGCTTGTTTCAGATTTATTTCAATAGTCAATGGCACTTCAGTCCCAAGATTATTTTGTAATTGGCTTTCAAGTGATTTATGTAATGGAAAGTGGACAAGTGGTACAGACCCTTCTTCCTCCAGAAGTTCTCTTTGTAGTACACCATGCATTTGATGACTGAGCCCATGGGGACTCTGTGAATGAGCTGGTTCCTCAGAGGCGGTAGTTCAGGGTTGAAATGGATTTTTAAGTTCAGGCTTGGTGGTATGGCAAGTATAACATATTTGGCCTACAAGAAGAGAGAAAAAGAAAATCCATAGACTATTTTGCTAATTCATCAGTAAGTTATAGGAGGCATGATCAAACCATAGAAACCAAAAGCACTGTGCCCATTATATAGGACGTATAGTTGAATATAGTGGTTCCAGTGTCATCCCCACTGTTCCTCCCCAGAGGTTTAAGCAGCTCTACAGCAGCCTTTAATAAGCTTTCAGCACAGGAAAGAGGATGTGGCCAGGACAGAGGGATGAAGAGTGGCTTACTGATAACAATCCACCAAAGCTTATACACATACATGGTGATACATACTCCAAAGTGGGACATTTGTTTTAGCATGAAATAATGTAAAATGCTATTTACTCAGAAGGAGCTCCATCACTGGTTACTACATTCAAAGGCTAGCACACTACCATATTACCATTTATGTGGTATGTATATTGTGTGCATATTATGAATAATTCTGTACTTGCACATAATATGGGGTATGATTTGCTACTTACAGAATGGAAAAACTTGCAATGTGCCTGTCTGACAAAATTTGTTTTTTAGCTTTGCATTCTTTTGCATGCTATGTTTTGATTATTAGTATGCATTATAAACTTTGTAATATGCTGGAAGCAGTATGTTAATAGTCCATGCCTAATAGGACATAGCCATGGAGAGATCTGTGCACATTCTCACCTTGTATATCTCCTCATTAACGGTCCTGACCTCCACCAGGTCTCCAGTCTGGTCAATGCTGTAGACAGCTCTGCCCAGCTTCACACGGTCACCCAGCTCTCTCGCCATTGCCTCGCTGATCTGATTGGCACCTCCGGCAAACTTGCGCTCCTGTCATATTGGACAATTTTTTACAGACTTTGTATGTAACAGAAATGATCAGTTAAACACACATGAACACTCACATTTCAACAAGGACTGCAATTCTTAAATTCACCAATAGGGGTCTCTGTCTCTCAGAGATAGAGTTGTATAATACTGCCCACCATGCACATATCTTACCAGATGCATTAAGAATATAAAACAGGCAGTAACAGGCAGATCAGAACATTTTATTGACAATGTCATTCCATAGGAAATTAAAGATAAAAGACGTAACATTTTGTTATCAATTTAATAAAACAAAACTCGTATTTGCTTTATTTGTGTACCATCAGAGGACACATTTGCTAGAAATATCCTGCTATAAATGTGACCCAGTGAATCAGTTCAGTGACACAGGAATGAATGGGTATGACACAAGGCAGCCTCTCTTGAGATGTGTATACTATAATTATATACTACAATCAACTAAATTGAAAAAAAAAAGTACCATGGATTAATAAACAAACTAAATATACTCCCCTATAAGGAGTATTGCAGTGGCTTAACTGAAAAATTATAATAAATAGTAATATTAATATACTAAAATGTTAAATAAAATCTTGTGTAATGATCTAGTTATTGTGTCAAAAAGCAAAAAAATTAAACAATGAAAAATGTAAACAAAAAATATAATAAACAAAACACACACAAAAAAACCTACACTGTGTTGTATCTGTCATAAAGTATTGGTTGAGAACAAAAAGCTATCACAGACATCAAGCCTGGCATGACATGTCTGACATGAATATATTTAAATATGCAGTTTGAATATTTTCTAAGTGAACTCTTCCTTTAATCCTATGTAAACCTTCCTCTCTACCCGTAACAGCAAAACATTTCTCTTTCTTCCACAGAAAGTCAATTATTTGCCTTTCAACATTTTGAGAGCTGTGGTTAACTAAATTAGGAGTACAGACTGAACAGTGACAATGACTGTTGGACATGGCAGGCCCATTAGATTGAACATCTACAGCTTGATTTATATTACTATTTCTAACACCTGATTTCCTGGCCAGCCAATGTTTAAAAAAAGACGCTGTTGTGTGAGGACACTAACCCCCCCCCCATCTCTAACTCCCTCGGCCTGCCAATCTCTCATTCTCCCACAGATGTTAATTATACTGTAAACACAAGCACTGGTGCAGTAAAAAAGCCATAGAGATATGCACAAACATGCTGCGAAAACATTAATGTCATGGAGTTGGCATATAATTAACTCTGGTCTTCGACAGAGAAATAACCAACCGAGATAACAGTATACAAACATTACACAACAGGCCTACAGTTTCTTGAAGCTAATCTGTTGTTTAAAGACTTACCTGGCCCCCATTTGTGGTAGAGAAGATTCTCATGGTGCCTCCACACTGCTTGACGTACCAAAGGAACCACAGAGCAGACACCTCATGGGGCTCGGAGGTCACGTTCACATTGACGAACAGAGTGGCAAAGCGACGAGCAGAGCTGCAAGTAACCCGTGTGTGAAGGGATCAACAGCCAATATGCCACAACAACACTTGATATTAATTGGTCCATTCTCTGTACCTGGTCCAACAAATTTTGTCAAAGAGTTGCTGCATGGTCATCTTGTCCCACTCTTCCGCGTGAGGGGCCCTCCATGGAGCTTCTTTAGGAATCTAAAGTGCACATTTGTGATCAGGGACTCAGTCTGTTTATTCACTTGTATTAATTCTGATTCCAGTTCCTTAATAGTTCCAATAACGATTATTTTTAAGAAACGAGTAAATTATGTTGCCAAAATTAGATAATTTAATAAAAAAAAATATAAAACAATTCTGGTAAAAGGTGTTCAGTTTTAAATTTTTTCAGTCATAGTGGAGAAAGTTCCTTTAAAGTGCCCCTATTGTGGATTTTTTACCTCGGGTAAAAAATGCAGTGTGTGTAACAGAGCTTAAAGTAAATGAAAACATCCTGCAAAGTTTTGCGCCAATATTGCGTCTCATCAGCTGCGTGACAGCGCCAGACTTTAGACCAGGTTTGAGTTGATCAATTGCTTAGTATATTTTTAGTTCCTCAAAATAGCAACGTGCCAACACACCTCTTTTTTAGACCAGCACGCCCATGGGCACACAAATGCATTTGCTATTTAAACAGTGCAGTGCAGGATGGGAAAATGGGAACTGTGAAACTAGCAAAAACACTTGCGCCGTGTATGATAGGACCCATTGTCTCTCAAAAGAACGAGTCCACTCTGAATCATTGAAATTATTTGTTTTTAAAACTAATCCCAAGCCGTTTCATGCTGATGTCAACATGAGACATTAGCATACTTGCCTTCTCACTTGTTGTTTTTTTCTGTTGATATGAATGAAAATGCAAATTTATTCTTTGCCACTAGTTGCTGCTTTTGGAGCAGTAAAAATAGCTGTTTCCCTGGTAACACTGTACACAAAGCAGCACTGCACTCACAAACGCAGCTTTATCAGGCATTACAGGCATGATGAAATTAAAATGAGACCAATCGGACAAATCACCGCAGATTAGTGTCACGCAAAGTAGGGCTGTCAACGAATATTCTAAATTCGAATATGTATTCGAATAGTTTTAAAAAAACGAATTTCGAAGGTGAAAATTAATATTCGAATAAAAAAAAAAAGTGGAAAAAAAGGCCCGGGGTAGTAGAGGCGTGGTTGTCTGCTTTGCGAGTGGGCGCGCTAGCGTGCCTGAGGGTTCAGGGACAGGTCACAGCCGCACAGGAGTCGCACTGTCTGGCACAGCATCACTGCTGAAAGTTGACGCGTCTTCATGGAAGATGCCAGCAAGTGCAGAGCCCAACTCGACCGCAGCAGAGAAAAGGAGGTAAAACTGTTGACCCGCGAGATAAAGTTGTATGCAAGCTATTTAAGACACAGTTAGCAGTTAGCATACCATTCGACCACTAGCAACATGGTCACATCTCAAAAATGTGCACCCAAATGAGCATGGCATAATGTGTGGAACTCCATCTAAACAGTCACGTCTTGACACTTAACGTTACTTTGCATCGCTCACCGCAAGCACTTTGTCTGCAACACGACAAGAGGCCATAACGGATAAAATAATTTCGTTCATTTGTAAGGACATGAGACCGATCAGTATCGTGGATGGGGCACGCTTCGGGGAGTTCTGTCAAGCAATGGATCCGAGGTTTGATTATTTATCGTTTCATGTCAAGGAAAAGTTCCATGTTTACCACAGCACAGCTTACTCGGAACATTCAATGTCAGTTCTATATGCTGTAAAACTTCAATTAATATTAATAATATTTGTTTCAATCACTGAATGCAGCCTGCTATATTTGGGACAACAGTCGCGACCTTAAATTGCTTGCACAAAAATTTGTTTGTTCATTTAAACCATTATGCGCAGAGAACGTGAGGGTGAGAGAGCGTGAGGTCTGCAGTCTTGGCCATTAGTTGATTTCCTTTTTTTTTGTTTAGGTAATACGTTGTCATATATGTTTAAACTTAAATAGACTATCTATACAAGTAGTTATGTCTCTTTGTATTATTTTTGCCTGTTATTGACGTAATGCGCATCATTGACAACATGCGCAACCAGATGTTCGAATAGTTCGAATATTCGTGTATTTTTTAGAGGGAATATTCAAACGTCAGTTTTGAGCAATTTTGACAGCCCTAACGCAAAGGAGGATTTTGGAAAAATGAGTCGTTGAAGATGTATGGTAAAAATAAATGCATATTATAAGACAATGAAGGGTTTTTTTGACCTTGCATGCATGTCACCCTGTTGTTTAGGGACTCAAAAAAACAAAATATGAACATTTCATTTCCCATAATAGGGGCACTTTAACCATTTATTAAACAATATAGAACTCAATGTAGTAACATATTTCATTCATAATTTATAAAAAACTGCTGACAAAGTGCATACTTGTATTAACAACTTCCCAGATTTACAGTACAGACCAAAAGTTTGGACACACCTTCTCATTCAAAGAGTTTTCTTTATTTTCATGACTATGAAAATCGTAGAGTCACACTGAAGGCATCAAGGACTATCTCAATCGAGATGGTTTAGGGGTGAGCTGGACCGCAGACAGAAGGCAAAAGGGCCAACAAGTGCTAAGCATCTCTCGGGGAACTCCTTCAAGACTGTTGGAAGACCATTTCAGGTGACTACCTCTTGAAGCTCATCAAGAGAATGCCAAGAGTGTGCAAAGCAGTAATCAAAGCAAAAGGTGGCTACTTTGAAGAACCTAGAATATGACATATTTTCAGTTGTTTCACACTTTTTTGTTATGTATATAATTCCATATATAATTCCACATGTGTTAATTCATAGTTTTGATGCCTTCAGTGTGAATCTACAATTTTCATAGTCATGAAAATAAAGAAAACTCTTTGAATGAGAAGGTGTGTCCAAACTTTTGGTCTGTACTGTAGTTCTCAGTTACTTCTAAGCTTTATATATTTTATTTACTAGGATGCATTAGAATAATTTGTTCATAAATTGGACTACATTGTTTGAATTCAATTAACTAAAGAGCTAACTAACCACAGTAATTCATTCAGAAATCTTGTCGCACTGTATGCATTTGATTCAATAAAAAGAACTGTTGTATTAGGGTATTTCTTTCAGAAATAAAACTACACTGGTTAAGGCGGGCGTACACGGTGCGATTTTTGCTGTATTACGAGTTTGCATGCGATTTTTTTCAATCGTGTGGAAATCGCGTATGCTCGTATGATCGCGGCTCGTATCATTTGCGATGAATTACGAGCCGAGCAGAGTGGCTTACGAGCACTTCCCGACCTCCCGATTATTTTTAAACATGTCTAAAAATGTTCTTGAGCTATCGGTTTGAATTTGTGACATGTATGCGGTTGAACGAGCCAATTTGTTGATTTATCTGAAGTTGACCAATCACGAACTAGGAAAACCACAGAAGAAGAAAGACAAAGACGGCAGCGCCACAGCGAATGTGGACTATTGACGAGGAGGATAAACTCGCTGAAGTCTGACAGGAACAGCGAGTGCTGTATGATGTTTCTAGCAACGTGTACCATGCTTTTTAGTTCTCTCTCTCTCTCTCTCTCTCTCACACACGCATATGTAGTTTACTCTCCATAGACGTAACGGTATTCTATACTGTATATCCCCATACACTACCTCTATCCATCACGGAAAATGCATGTTTAAAAATTCTATTAAACACTGTATAGTATTTTTTAAAGCCATTTGGTTTACGTCCTCACCTATTGCTGAAAAACAACCTGTACTTGTAGGAAACAGTCATGGCTTGTATCAATATTTTATATGCAGTTATGAGAGGGAGAGCAGTTATATTAGGCGCGTTCGACTTGAAGCAGCGCTGCACAGAATGATCACCTGTATGACATCAAAGTACCCCGAGAGCGATTCGAATGCATTGGATATATGTGCTCTCTTATCGCTCTCGCGGTACTTTAATGTCATACAGTGATCCTTCTGTGCGTGCAGCGGTGCTTCAAGTTGAACGCGTCTATCAACTTCGTGCGATTGCTTCTGGAATTCGCAGGTTGTAAAATCGTGTCGTATATCATCTCGTCCGTACGATTTTCAGATAAACTGACTCGTGCCGTGTGCGTGGACATACAATCTTCCGACCATCTGAATTCGCACAGTGAATTACACAGTATGTTTTTGATTTACTTTAAAAAAAATTGTGGGAAGTCGTGGCCTAACCCACCCTTTGGATGGGTTAAATGCAGAGCAAGAATTCTGAGTATGGGTCACCATACTTGGCTAAATGTCACTTTCAAATAACCAGCTCATTAGAATCATTCATCAGGAAATCACTCTACACCGGTTGTGTTGTATGTTAGATCACATTACACGTTACACTATATGTGTTTGATTCACTTAAAGAACAGACTAATTAGACTTATTGATTAGGAAATTGGTCCACACTGGTTGCATTGGGTGTTTGATTCACGAAAAAGATCAAACTTATTCATACAAGTATCAGATTACAGATGTTGCACTGTATGCATTTGATTTACAAAAAATACAGACTTAAGAGTTTTTTTGTGCACTTGTTGTGTTGTCTGTGTTCAATTCTCTAAAATAACTAACTAGAGAGTCATTTATTCAGGAAATCAGACTATTCTGGTAACACTGTATGCGTTTGATTCACTACAATGAATCGACTCACGAATCATTCATTTGGGAATCAGATTACATGTGTTGCATTGTATGGTTGAGTGTTTGTTTTTGTGATGTGCTGTATATTTAACAGCAGTGTTATGGCTGCATTCAATAAGTACTGCAGGTAAGTATCGTGTATACAGGAGAACAGTAAAAGGACTTTTTTAGATTGAGTCTGAATTAAAATGGCCTTTACCTCCATTCCCATCTTGTCCATTGTCCTCCAGAGGTTGTTGTAGTCCAGGTAGGCAAGAGGGTTCCACATTGGAGGGAAAGACCCTTTGAATGGATATGATTTGCCCTTGGAAACAAGAAACAGTGTCCGTAAGAAATCGACTACCTTAGCGCCAAATAATGCAAATTGTCATTATTATTTTGTCATTGTTGACGTAATGTCTTTATCATAGCCATCATGACCTCATTATCATTAGAAGTGTAACCAGTCTGGAATGGAAAATGGTTTTTGCTGCCTAAAATGTACGTAACTGCATTTCGCCTGGCTTGGTAACAAATCAGTTAATGGAGGGCCTCTGTTCACAGCCTTTATGGTTTACGTTAATACAACCAGAAGATCAGAAACAACTTGACCTTATCAAATCTCAGTAAGATTTTATGAATTTCACATAAAAATGTGACAATCTTCTTCATTAGGACCAGGAAAAATATATATATGCTCATTAGGGGGTTGAAATGGAATATACAGTAATGATAAAGCATCTATAAATAGACATTAATGATAATGCTAATTCAGTGAAATTCATAATCACAGATAATGACAATATTAGCCTTTGGCAAACAGCAGCTATATGACACAAGCTGTTCACACATCGCTTGCTTCCCACAGTAGTGGAAACGCTTAGTCAGTATGATCATTCTCTGCGGCTGGCCAATGGGGTAACTATATGCAGACATTACTTCATACCTGGATTGCTCTGTTGCTGTGGGGCTCTTAAATAAGCACCACTGGGCTGATTGATTAATGTTTAACTACACATCAAAGATGAAGCACTGCGATTCAATATGTTGTTCTTCAACATAAAGCCACTAAAGATTGCTAAACCCATAATGATAATAAAAATGAAATCTCTGATAAAGAAGGCTTGAGATGGACAGTTGAAAATGTGCTAAAGGTTATTACTTTAGCACTGAATCAGGCAACCAAGTCAAAAACTGCTGACAAAATCAAAAACCTGTCACCTAGAAGGGTTCACACGCAACCCTGGGTTTGATGTCCAGCGTTCACTTCCGAGCAATTTGTCATGTCATAGTGATTTGTGCATTTTCAACACAACGTTTCGGAAAACCCTGTCATTTTATTGCTCGCAGAAATTGATTTGAGGGGAACCAAAGTGGCTTCTGAGTAGGACTAGAATGCACTTAGTAGGACAGATAAATGATTGTTGACTTTAAATGGCAGACCACCGCACAACAACGGAGGGACATCATGCTCCTTTTTGATTGGGCACTAAGGCGGTTCTGGCTCTCCTGGTGCTCTAAACAAGATGAAACATGATCAAAATCAAGGAAAGACATCACAACTTAGTAGTCCGGTATTACAAAGTTAAAATCTAGCCTATTATATTAATAATAACAAAAGGAAACTGAACTTGACATATTTATAACCTATAATAACCATGCTTTATTATACATTTACATTTATCCATTAGCTTGCGCTTTTATGCAACGTGCCATCCATTGCATTCAAGGTTTACATTCATACAGTTCATGCGTTCCCTGGCAATCAAACCCATGAACCCATGACCTTTTCAGTTGCACCATGCTCTTGAGCTACAGGAATTTACATTACACTTTTGATGGGAAACATGCATGAGATTTATCCAGAAATGTCAGTTGAACCGGTATATCTTAAAAAAATGGTCTCCCTGGCCTAAGTTGGGTTTTCAAAGAAGCATATGTATAATTCATGTGACTTGGTCATCTGCATCTGCAAGCCAACTAACACCAGGAAAACATGTTCAGCTAAATAAGGGACTGTGACATTTCCATATCATTTGCCAGCCTGCCCGACCAATGCAGGAGAGGACACTGGATCGCTCAGCATCTAGCAACAGGTCTGTTCCCATGGCAACAGAATTGAGGTGGAGATGGGAGTGCATCTCTTATGATATCTTTTCACCCAGAGTAGACCCTAAGCCTCTCTATCACTAACCTCATACTGCTCTATATACACACTGCTGCCCTCCTCGTTTACAAAGCAATGAAATGAAACCACATCCTGTCTAACGCAAATGTATCATCCTCCAAAGTAACATTTTATTTGCCTGTTTTTATTTGCCTGTTTATTTGACATTTTACAGAATGAACATATATTCTTTTGAAGAAATAGAAGTCATTATAAGCAGTTGTGCACAATGTTTTGCTTTTTTTTTGCACCGATATTGACCGATACACATACAGCTTGCAATTGTTTTTATGTTTGGTGATAATTTTTGCTGATTTAAAAATACTACACTACTTTGTCTAAATAACTAAAATAATATATAAATAATATAAAGTGCCTTTATATAAGGTATATAAGGCAAAATTTAAGCTAAATCTACCGATAAAATATCTAATACCAACATCCAAAACATTTCCCATATATTGTTCATTCCTAGAAAAAGTTTGTTTATTAGTAGTATTGTTTAGTATTTTTACATTTGAAAATACCAACCCTCAGGTATTAACAGTAAAACTACACACATATTACATATCATTATAATTAATTGCAATAGTACCAACAACAATGTAATTCCAAGTAGTTCCACAACAATAAGTATATGTGGTTTATTAGTATTGCTCAGAAACCACTACTGTAAACGCACAGTAATGCAAACACTGTACAATAGGCTGTATTAATTTTTAACAACACTGCCTTTGCACACCGTTCAATCATAATCATACTGATATGCTAAGACTGCCAGAAAGAGCAGAGCAGAGGAAACTGGGTCTGGCCTTTAGGATTACAGCTATAGAAAAGCTGATTACACGGGTGCCTTGGCTGCACGCTCACCTTAATTATAAAATGGTCTGCTCATTGTAAGGCCCTTATTGGCTAATACTGGCTCAAGGCCAATACGTGATTGCGGAGTAACAGGTGATACTATAAAAGCGGTTGTAAAACTTTCAACAAAGCGTGCAGGAGCAGATTGGACTGACTACGTGAGGGGCTGATAAAACTACAGTACCATATGAGCATCTTTCATAAAACTATGCAGAAAAATGGACAAAGTTCAGCGAAACAATGATAATATCAAGCACAAACTCAAAAGGTGGATTGCACCTCTGTTGTTAAGTCAACAGACTAGCTCAATAGAGATTCATTCATTCATTCCTCAGTGACAAAGCATAATTGTATTAGTGACCTATAACAATTAAAGTGCAGTCACATTAGCAAAATTTCACAAACAAAAAAGGTTTGCCAAATGTCAGTAGGGTAGCAATGTATAAAGCACAACTCCCACAAAAATCTATTTCAAACCAAGCAGCTTTCTGTTGCTCACCACCTTTGCGAAAATCTTTCGCACTGACACTTAATTACAGACTGCATGGCTTCCTATTTAAAATGACTGGATTTCTCCTCTCAAAATTTGCAGAACAGTGGTAAATGTGACCACAGTTTTGATTGGAAATTGTACACTGGCTTTATTAATTAGTGGGTTGTCACCAGACATCTGCATGGGTGCCTCTGTGGACTGAAACGATTTGGTTATGAAGGAAACGCCCTTGATAAAAAAAACGAGCCAGACATCATGGTGTGAGAAAACGTGTGAGAGAGAGAGAGACAGAGAGTGTGTCCCCTCAATCCCGATAGCAACTGTCTTTTGATGAGGAGTGCTGCCATGGTAACCCACAGGGATGCTCCGATCAGGAGATAATGGCGAGGAGAGAGGGGACCGCTCCTTCAGAACACACACTAACACAAACACACACATCATTAATCATTAGGACAGACACATTCGCATTCATTCCATTTAAACCACAACAAGTACCAAAAAGCAGCCTTTAGCAAGACAGACCATTACAGTCTCGGTTGACATGAAGAAGCCAAATGAAAATGTGATGTAGCACAACACTCTCCTTTATTTTCAAGCAGTATCATTGAGCCTCTGAACAGCATCTTTCTTACAGATGTCTGAAACCATGTTGATGCATTCTTCCACAAATAAAGCCTTGAAATCAATGAGATATGCCTACATGTGTTCATAGCCTCCTCCTGGTGTCTACCTCATTCTGCATTACTGCCTTTGTGTTTATTCTGACAAAACCTGAAAAAAAGGAAGTGCTGGTTTGATGTTGACTTTGACAATGACCCTTGTTGAAAAATTAGATATGTTTTGAAGAATGGCTGCTGGTTTGAGCAGATTTAAGCTGGTCCTTAGCTGGTCATGAGCTGGTTTAAGCTGGTCAAGTGCTGGTCTTGTGCTAATCCTGAACAGGAGCTAGTTGCTTAGGACCAGTTTAGGACCAGCACTTGACCAGGTTAAACCATCTTAGAGCAGCAGCTATGATTCAAAACATACCTAACCAACATATGCTGTTTTTTTTTTCAACAGGGGATTGTGCTGTCAAACTGCACAAACCAAGGAAAGGGAACCAAGGATTGTTTTTTAAAGGGTTTGCATTTTTACAGAAATGACTCCGGCAGGAATATGAGGCACTGAATTGTAACTCAAAAGATCAAAAACATGCTGGCAAACAAAAATATATAGCCTATATATACTAGAGCCCGACCGATATATCGGCCGATATAAGGTAATTGCATTAAAATCGGCATCGGCATTTATAACGGCCGATGAAACATGAGAAACAGAGTCTCATGCTTCACTCATGTTATGAGTGTTGCATAGTGTGCCCACCAGAGGGAGCTCTGCAGCTCCAGAGTTAACAGCAGCGCCAGAAGTCCACTACAGAAGAAAGCGATTAGCCAAGCCACGGAGATGTAACTTACTGTTTTGACGGTGAGTCTGTCGTTCGTCATGTGAAATGATTGTAGATTTAGTTCATACCCTGTATATAAAAACTGTGTGGTAGTTCTAGCTAACGGTCCTATCATTATCACTTCTAAATATTCTGTAACATCACTTACAGCCGCTAATGCATTGCTATATTAGATTAGCCACAAAGCTAATACCATGTTTATCAGTGGAAGAGCGCGAACGTTAATAGGAGGTCAAACTATAACGTTAGCGTTTAACTTATTCTTATTCTATTGCGGTGTGTTTCCCACATAATGACCGCGTAATTGGGCCTTTCACACAGGACGCGGTATGCACGGCGCTTGCCGCTGGGCTCAGCGTTGCCGTTCAGATACAACGCGATTTGTGCTGCGCTACGCTATGGCGTAGGCGGAGTTTTAAAAACGTTTAGCGGGAGCTCTTTCATATTCTGTTGTTCCTCCTTTCGGTCAGCAGCAAAGATTTGGTGAATTCAGGCTGGTTACGTTACTCTAACGCTAATAGCTTCCTTTTTAGCAGGCCCCTTAAATGCTTGCTATTAACTTGTTTGAAGGTGGTTCTTCTCAAAATTGACAGCGGTGTGTTCATGACACTAACGTTAACCATTCAACTTCGAATTGATTCCGTAATCTTCCGGTAATAGTAGGCAAGACGATGTTTTGATTCAGACTGCACAAAGAGAAGAGGAGAAGATATACGGGTCTGTTGTGAATGTGTCTGTGAGAGCAAATATAGTGTAGTTACAGTAACTACAGTAGGTGCGTCAGAAATGATTAAACCAGAGGGGACATGTAAATAAATGTGAGCTGAACAAGCGCTTTTTTTTTTTACATATTTTTTCAAAGCAGCTTTACAGACATAACAGAAAAATGTTGAAATAATATTGTTAAATATAAGTAGGTAATACCTATTGCTTGACAAATAAAAAAAAAAAATATATTTCTCATTTTTGCCTATGTAGGAGATCCCAGTTTATTATTATTATAATTCTAATTATGACATGAGTAATGATACATGGTGATATTATTAATACACATGCTTATTCTTTCTCTGTCTCTCTGAGGTGACTGCTGTAGCAGCAAAGTGTGGGACTACTTCTGCAAATACTTTAACTTTAGTATTATAATTTATTTACAGTAAACACACAGACTGTTAAAACCAGCTTCAACTGGAAGAAAGTAAAAGTGTTAAATGTTTACAACCAGACTGTTTTTTTGATCATTAAAAAATATATACTTTTGATGTGCAATTGTTTAGTCATTGAGATTGTAATCTAAGGCTTTTTTTTTTAACATAATCCATTCTGGAAAATGGTTTATACAGCCCACATACATAGAACAGGCAGATATTTTGCTATTGAATGTTGTGTAAGTGCAGTTTATAGGAAATGGGTCTAATATCCAGTTTATTTTCAAAATCAAAATATCGGCTTATAAATCGGCTCTTTTCGAGTTAATATCGGCATCGGCCCCCAAAAATCCATATCGGTCGGGCTCTAATATATACGGTACAATAACATTAGACGATTAATTAAAATAAAAATTGCTCATCCTTATGTTGTTTTTTGGAATACAAAAAGTGAATCTCTGAAACATACACTACAGTTCAATTTGGGGTCTGTAAGATTTTTAAAAAGATATTCATACTTTTATTCAAGAAGCATGCATTAATCTGATCAAAACTGACAGTAAAGGCACTTATAATCTGAAGTGTTCTGTTTATGAGTTATAATAACAGTTCTGTGTCAAAGTTATTAGCTGGAAATATTAAGAAAAAACCTATGTCTGATTCATAATTGAATGGTTTACTCATTAGGTTCAGATACACAAAATCGGTTCAGAAAGTCTATATAACTTATTCACTGATCTCAAATTCAACTCACTGACTCAGTGAGGTCACCTAATTTAAAAGACCACTGAAACAACAAGCTATCATGTTTCATTACGGAACAGTCATTTGGACCACTTTTATAATATGTTTTTGCAGCTTTTTAAAGCTAGAAAGCACTATTCATTGTAACTGCATAGAAAAGCACAACCAGCACATTCTGCAAAATTTTGTGTTCAATGGACAAAATAAAGTCATATAGGTTTGGAACAACTATTTTTTTATTTTTTGGGTGAACTTTCTCATTACCAAGATTCTAGTACTTTCACATTCCTGATTTTTAATATTGAGACGATTTATGATATTGATCCGGAAAGCAAAGTTAAAGTTTCATATCTTATAAATATTTAGCATCAAGCAACTATTTACATAGATAATGTCTAGATTTGATGGTATGGTGTAACACAGTTGACTATTCTGCTGGGAAAAATCGAAAGATCATGGGAAACATGCCAAAGGGTCTTTTCCACGGCAACTGAAATCCAGTTTCATCCTGACATAATCTACAATGAACACTCCAATGAATCTCCACCATGACCTTTCCCTTCGTGCACACCGCCTTCTGGAGTATGAGTGAGCTAGTTGTTTTCCTGGTCTCCATCTCAAGAACCCCTTTGATTTACCATGATAACTTCAAAACAACCTGTATTTTTCTTATGAAATATGACCACAGAAAGCAGTAAAGCCCACATGATAAGGAGCAGTACTAAGAATCCAGTGATTTATCCCTGTAATAGCAGGGCCAGAGCGAAGAAGACACTGAATATACACCAAAATCTAATAAGGTCATGCAGCGTGCATGTGCTAAGGGCAGCAATGTGTCTACTCAAAGGCAGAATGAAGAGAAGGCTGGTTTCTTGAGTTCTACCCTTCTTACCCACTCCTAGCATCTGAAACCATATTACAGACTTCCTTCAGAAAGCGATTAGCATCTCCTGGCTTGAACACAGCACACTAATGTGAAGGAGGGACTCTGTATTCAGCCCTGTTCAGCTGAGCAAACCGGGGCTAGCTCTGACTTCAAACAAAAGTGTGCTACAAAAGGCCGTATTATTAGCCGAAGCTCTGGCTTGAGGCTGTGAAGAGAGCTGGATTTTAAGGCAGGGGAAAAATCTTGTTTGAATTTTGCAGGTGTTTTGCTTTTGATTCGGTAAGAAGTCTAAGCTGGTACATGTGTAGGCCTTCACTGAGGTTTACCTTCACATAGTGAACCAGAGACTCCTCCTCGTTGACTTTGTATGTTTTCACGCCGTACTGTTTGGCTATCCTCAGGATGCGGTTTTGAGTGGGCCCAATGTACGCTCCTCCCAGATCCACCCATTTGGCCTCCTTATTCTGAAAGCACACAGATTCACAATGAAATAGTAACAAAAATTTCTACAAGCCACGATGAGACCAAAAAATAAAAAGGAAAAACAAAAAGGAAGTGTTAGAATATGTGTGCAAAGACAGCAGATTCCCTTCCATGTGAAGACAGCCTCCCACTTGGCAACTTTGAAACTCAGTTTTGACTTTCCCCCTTCTTTCGACATACTCGCTGTGGTTGTGAACAACTGACTTGAGCCAAATTACTTTAAAAACAGTGTATATAACTTTAGGGGCATTTTTCCCCCTAATTTTATTAGATGTATACATCACATTTTGTCAGAAATTATTTCATTTAATCAATAAATATGTTACAATCCAATATTCCAGATAAACTACTATTAACAATATACATTTTTGCAGTGCAGAAGTAGCACAGAAACTGCATCTTAAGTGGCATTTACATGTATTTACATAGATAGTTGAATGCAGACGTTGCATAAATGCATTTACACTGCAATTACAATCACTTAAAGGTCCACTGTGTAATTTTTAGCGGCAACCAGCGGTGAGGTTGTGAACACGGGTAAAGATGTCATCGGTAAAGACAGCAGAGAGCATTGAGATTTCTTTACAAAGGTAAATCAAGGAATTATATTTACCTAATTATTAAATACATTGATGGTATTGTGAATGTTAACGTACTTGTCCATCATTGTGTCAGTGTATTATTCGCAAAAACAACAAAGTGACGAAACTCGCTGTGCAGAGCATATTATCTGTTTAGGGCTACTGTAGAAACATGGTGGCGACTTCCAAAACCTTGTTTGGCCTGCACTTCTCACTTGCCCTGCAAAATTTTCACAGGAACTGCCACAAAACAGTTAAGAAAACAAAACATTGGTGGTGACTCTTGGTAATGTTAAAAAAAAAACATTACAAAGTGACGAAACTCGCTGTGCAGAGCATATTGTCTGTTTAGGGCTACTGTAGAAACATGGTGGCGACTTCCATGTAAGGGGACCCGCGGTGTATGTAGATAGAAATAGCTCAATCTAAAATAATAAAAACATAACGGTTCATTAAGAAAAGTCTTTATACACCTCTGAAAACATAGTTATATATATTATATTGCATTTCTGTAAATAGATCGTTGTAAATATTACACATTGCACCTTTAAACAATTTTTCAAAGTAAAATTCTGAATCCTGAAATGTGAAGCATTGATTCTTCGAACAGGCAACATCACAATAAATGTGTGGACTCAAGGAGTGCTAAGGAGTTTATGTTTTGTGAGTGACATACTCAATGTTAAGTTGCACTTTGTTAAAACAACTATGATATTATCATATCGCACACCCCTAGTTGTGATGTTATAGTCCATGACTCATGTTCCTCTCACACATGTAAAAGCAGAACGTGTGTCATGCAATGAAATAAATTCATTTGCTTCAGATGTTTTCAGATATCTGACCTGAACAGTGTAGGTTCTTCCACCAACACGGTTTCTGGCTTCCAGGAGCACAGGATTCAGGCCACTCTCCACCAACAGCTTGGCGGCACTCAGACCTGTGAATTGGGAATATAAAAATGCAGACTGTAATATTCAGTAGACATAGCATAGCATATATGCAAAAAATATCTGCTAGACTGGTCTTTGTCAAAACATGTTTATTCAGAAGATGACAGGAAATGATGAAGAGAGAGAGGGAAAAGAATTTGAACTTGTGTCAAAAGCAGCACAGCTCGGTACTTTGGATAACTGCTAAGACAGAGATTTAGAGTACATATGAGATGCCAGCAGTCTGTGGTCTCAAATACTTTATTTTTCTTTCAAACTGTTCCTGTCCTTATAATATTAAAGGTTGTTCCTGTCTTGACAACTTACTTTCTGTCTGAATGTGTAGAGTAGTTACCAATGACAGTGTTGTTGTAGGCTTTCTATTGTGTGCGATATCATGACTGACCAGCTAAAAATAACATCAACATATTTAAACCTCTTTTATGTAAACAATTTGTAATATATGTCTTCCATTCACCTTAACTTATAAATTAAAGATGCAGATTTCTGGCTTGGTAAAATTAGTCAAACTGTGTATTCATATTAGGATCTGAAAATATAATCAAATTAGCCAAAACATGTAATGAACATGCAAGGAGTAGATGACGTATATAACTTTTTGAATAGTGGGCGTTTCCAATTCTGTGGAAATCTGCAGAGTTAACCAACAAGTTTTTTTTTATTTTTTTAATACAAAACCTTGTTTGGCCTGCACTTCTCACTTGCCCTGCAAAATTTTCACAGGAACTGCCACAAAACAGTTAAGAAAACAAAACATTGGTGGTGACTCTTGGTAATGTTAAAAAAAAACACTTAAATTAAAAAAAAAAAAATACAAAATAAAAATAATTATAAAAAATGTGTGCATGTATATACTAGAGCCCGACTGCTATGGTTTTTTTTGGGGCCGTTACTGATATCAATTTCTGATAATCACTTTCCCATTTGTGTGTCCAAACATTTGACTGGTACTATATATAGAATACAGTATATACATAAACAGAATATATATAACACAGTTTTTGCAATGATCAAACACCTATAATGATGTAACAGTTATGGAGGCAGGGCATTTAAAAATTTTACAATAAAATGTATTATCCAAAATGGGTCTGACATCAGTGCACTGAACTGTAAAGTTGACGTTTATTCAACTTTAAAATCATTCAATTCAATTCCGTTCAACTTTATTCCGTTGAAGTTTATTTCACTTCAGAACATTCATTCACAGATTAGTGCTACTGTCTTCACACACAGACAAAACTTACTAGAGAAGTGTGAAGTGTGACAATATAGGCTACCTCTGAAAATAAATACAATAAAAATTCACGTCTAGAGCACTTTAATGCTCTTTGAATATCATGTGTATGTTCCCCTGAAACTTGAATCATGGCAGAATTTCATGTGAAGTCCATGTCGCAGGGCATTACGGTCAAATAAGACAACACTTAAATGCTACCTGAACATAGTGTTGACTGGCGTCACTATCTCGCAAATGCGCTGTGCGGATCTCCACCAAATTCTGGGGATCCCTTCAGCTCGAGAAGCCCTCCTGAATGCCACCCTCCGTGCGTCGGTAACCCCCTGGGATCACTAGATCGGTTGGTGCCGGACCCTGAATTTAACCACCCGTAACTCTTGAACACTGGGGGCTATCGCCGCAGTGGTGGTCTCATTTGTAACATACATTGATTGCATTCGAGAGGGGTCCTCAAGCTGAAGGGATTCCCTGAATTTTGTGCGGATTCGCCATGCAGTTACAGAGATATGGCCGTTCAAAGTTTTAATGGTTTTCCATAGATTTAAGCTTTGAAAGGTTTCATCCAGGTCGCCAGTAGTAAACAATGGAGCGTGCTCAGCTGGACAAACTAAATAATTATATGATTTCAAGTATTTTATCTGCATTATATGCTCTGTAAAAAAATATTGTATTCGCGGAAACCGATATATCGTACACAGGCTCTTTTTATTTAATCTAAAATACAGCTAAAATAGTAATATTGTGAAATGTTTTTTACAACTTAAGACAGCTTTTTTGTATTTGAATGTATTTAAAAATGTCACTTATTGCCGTGATGGGAAAGCTACAGTTTCATCAGCTATTACTTCAGTCTCATATGATGTTTCCTAAGCCATAGTATCACAAGTCGTTCTTGAAATTCAACAACACCTTATCTGACAGCCTACTAGATAAATACATAATTAGTCCAATATTACAACAGCAAGGTTTAGTCTATCATAGAAAGCCAAATGCTAAAGTTTCAAGACATAAAAACTAGGGGTGTAACGATTCACTCGTTTTCGCGATGCATCGATTACAAACCCTGACGATTCATATGCATCGATCTTGAAACATGATTTTTGAATCATGAATCACCGATCTTGTACAGTAATCGATTCAAAATGCTAAGAATCGAATGAATCGCGATTTCTATAGCGATTCAATGCTTTCAAAATGTATACACATTAAATTACTACACGCACGAATTAATGGAGACCTTGAAGAGTGTTCGTGAATCGTGCCTCTTATCTGTCCTTCACGCGCTCCACTGTTTACCGCCTGTGAGACTGTCACAGGATTGCGCTCGCGCTCCGTTCGTCTCTGACGCAGCTGACGTGTGATCTATAGGACTCGTGGCCAGTAATGCTAACGTGAAGTAGTTTTACTTTTCTGTAGTTTGTCAATGGCTCTCTGCATCTTACCGACGGAGTAACCGGAGCCGTCGACAGCTGTATTTATTGCATGGACGGAGCAGAAATGTAAGTGTCTAAATCATACTTACAGATCCATTGAATGATAAATGTTTTTAAACAATGCGGATGAACCGAATATACGAAGGAAACTTGTAAAATTAACCACAGCATTTACAACGACCTTAAAATAAGAGCGCGAGATTTATCTGATAATCAGATGCATGAAAGTAGCGTTTGTTTCATTAGCAAACGTTTTCTCTCAGAATCATTCGCTGATGGAGAGGAAAAGTTTGATAGAGATGAAGACGTTTTCACACTGAAAGAGAAGCGATCTCGCTCTCATAGACGTGCCAGGCTATATCTGCAGCTAAACTGAATAAAAGCAGAATGAACTGATGAAACTAAAAAAAAAACACAAACAATTTATGAATGATGCAGTGCTAATTGACATTTATTACAGTACAGAAACTATAAAGTATATTTTCTACCTTATTCTGTGCAGAAAATTTAAATAATTGCTAATTAAATGTAGCCTAGTATATAAAACAATCATAAAATTGCCATTAGGAAAAAAATATCGATTACAAATGATTGATTATTGTCCAGCAGTGTATTTGATTTATTACAGCTAATTAAAAGTAATTAAAAAAGAAGATAATTCCTTGTAAAAAAAAAAAAATAATAATAATAATAATTATTATTATTATTATATAGGCTACATATATAAAAATTATTGTATTTGACATTTCTGTCACTTCTGAAATTATGGCTACGCCCCTGGTGTGGCAAAATGTTAGCTTATACATAATACTCTTTAAGCTCTTTTTTAAAAACTTGGCTTACATACATTTTTACGTATGCCATGTCGCATCATTAAACTAGCATTTAACAATCGACAAAAGTTTTTTTTTTTTTTCTAACCTATGGTTCTCTAACCATAAATGCTACTGTAATTTGCCCCCTGACTAAGCATTTAAAGAATTTAGTAGAAGCATTTAAATAATTCCGTGAATGCACTTAAAGAATGCAGAATCGAATCGTTATAATCGAATCGAATCGAATTTAATTGTGAATCGAATCGAATTGAATCGTTCTAAATTTGCAAAAATCGTTCTTGAATCGAATCGAAAACCTATGAATCGTAATCGAATCGAATTGCTGCCTTGCCAAAGATTCACAGCCCTAATAAAAACCCATGTACCTGATCAACAAATGTAAAATATTTTTGTGACTACACGAAACTGAACCAATAATACAATGACATCTCCATTAATCAGCCTGAAAGTCTCTCAGAGTATTGTTGAAGCCTTGTGTCATTCGTAAAGAAAAAAAAAATCTTCACAGTCACAGCATATAAGATGTCCCATGGGCAACACTATCAGTATAAAACCAGTTATATTTTTCAACAAATCTTTGCATCTTTACAGTAATCAGTGAGATTACACTAAACCCTTGAGGCTGCACAGTGATTATGGTGTCAGAGCAATAAATCAACAGTTTTCTCCAATGCATTGCTCAAAACTAGAAGCCACAAGTGAGAACTAGGTTCCCTACAAGAAGAAATCGCAAGTCAAACACCAATTCTTAGGAGTTTCCTGTCTGAACACACACACATAATCACTTCCTCTCCTTACAGAGGAAGCAAAACTGCTCCTGTGAAGTTTATATGGCATAATGACTTTTCACCATGCTGGAAATATAAACCATATATATATACACATCTAATAAAAAAAAATAATAATTTGCCTTTTGCCCTTATGGCAATTAATGTGATTAAAATTTGATCTGAAAAGTTGGATAGTACTGACACTGCTGAAAATGGCCTGTCAAACAAAAAATAAATAAAAAGATAAACCTGTATTCTGTTACAGCCACAGTGTAGGGACAATGCAGCAAAGAACATCTGAGGTCAAAGCATGACCTTTGAAGCTTATATAATATAGTGTTGCACGGTGCACCAATACTTCAAAAGTATCGCGATTCTCGGAAATTAAAAACGTCACGATTCCTAAATGTATTAGTATCGATACTTCAAAGTATCTGCGTTCCAGATTTGTAATAGACGTATTTCATGTTGGTGTGTGCAACGCACGCTTCCAGTGCCTCCCTATGGACGTCTGTTTTTTCTCCTCACGCAAGCAACAAAAAAGCTGCAGCTGTCATGTGACAAACACTACAGCAAGATGGCTGCATTAGTGGCTTTACTAAACTGATTTGGCTTTACTAAAATGTGTGCATAATCGCATTAAATAGTTTAAATAAGTTGTTCAGATGAACAAAGCACAAGGTTTTCTTGCATAATTAAGATTTTAATTGTTTGGTCAGACAGTTCAACGAGCGTATCTGCACAGCACCTATAACTGCGCTTTGTATCTGCTGATTGCTGATCGAGATTTACATGCTTGGCTCACTGACCCTGTATACTCATTCATTTCGTTCATAAACGAGATGTATCAGTTCATTCAGTTCACTACATTCAACAAATCACATGCTCCATCAGATCTTGAGTAACTCTTTGACAGGATGAAACAGTTCACAGAGCTGTTCACGAGCTGCGCATGTGCTGCTAATAGCGCCGCGCTCGCGCGCTGCTGTGGAGGGAGGAACTTCAGTGAACAAAAAACATTGAGAAATATAGAAGTATTTTAAGGTTACAATACGAAGGTCTAAGTAGCAACGTATCTTCCGTGATGTCCCCGATGCGCGGGTCGGGGTGGGTAAAGAAATTTGACTTTATTTGCGGGCTGGGCTGGGCCAAATAATTTCATAAAAGCGGGACCCGCGGGTTGGACAGAAACCCAACCCACCCATCATGTGCGAGCACAAGTGATACTGTGGCCTCCGGTCCACGACTGGTAGAAAAAGATGACGCTCAATAAAGCTCACTGGCTGAGTTTTCTCCTCTGAAAGAAAAGGTTGCACAACTGACAGAATAAGTTACAATATCTGAGATATTGCTGCTAAATTTTATTTGCTTTTTTTTTTTTACTTGAATGCCATTGCTTAAATTTATATTATTTATCTTTTGACATTTAATCTTCTGAGTTCAGAAACATTGTTTAATATAATCGCTGTTCATATTTTTATTCAAAGTTCAGAATCAAGATAAATTTATTACTCTTATGTTTCTTATGATAACAGATAATGCTGCTAAATGTATTCTTTCTTTACCTTGAATGTCATTGCTGTAATAAATTTTTTATATTTTCATATTTCATATTTTGTTCAAATGTTTAATATATCTGCTGTTCATAGGTACATTTATTAGTGTGTTATATGATTAGAATGTTGTCCCGGTTTTAAAATAAAGCACAGCAATGATATTTGAGAGTGTATTTTCCCTTTTCAGGAAAAGTATCGAAAAAGTATCGAAATCGGAATTCTTGACTAGGTATCGGTATCGAAACAATAATTTTGGTATCGTGACAACACTAATATAATACTATAAACTGTCTTTGATAAGCGGAGAAAGTGGCAGACTCCCAGACAAACAGCTTACCCAAACACACAGGCCAAATATCTGAAATGCTCTCCATTATTTGGGTTCTGTGGCCAACAGTGATCTACACCACACACATGCACACACTTTATGCTCTCAGCAACAGCACAGATACAAAAGAAACTGCAGAGGCTTGCAAACCATGGCCACAGCTATGAAGTCTGATATCTGACGGGTCTGAAGTGATTGCTTTACTAAATGATGTTTTGGCTGAGCCAGAGCTAGAAAGAAATCCAATGTAAACCGCTAAGGATTTGTACACACTACGCACAAAGGCAATTTGATTTTCATATCCAATATTTAGGACTGACTGTCCATTTAGCAAGTGATGAAATCTGATCTGTTTGTTCAGACAGCATAGCCAATATTACATGTATAAATCAGTTATTATAGAAATGTGTCAGCACAATGTGGTTGTTAGTGTGGAAAAAGAAGATGAAACGTGGCCATTTGGTTTACCCATGTCCATCATGGCATTTCACCATAACGTTTTACACCTTCATGCATACAGTGTTTAAAAACACTTACCACACAAGGACAAGGTGTGCAAAATGCAAATATTTGGAAAAACACACAAATTTCCACCATTCAGACAGAGACGCATTTCGAAGAATGTACTTTGCATCAGGTTTTGTAAACATTGGAATTTAATGTGTTTTTGGGGCTCAGACTAAAAAAATAACAAAAACTGATGCCTGTCTGAACAAGTCGTAAACGCTGCAGTGAAACCTGATTATTTAACCAGGTGGCATGAGTAGGAGGTATTCAATCTCACCCCAAAGAGATAAAGAATAGAAATACACCAAGAAACAATTCAGTACAACCTCATATTTCACATATTCATGCAATTACCGGCTAATCTGATGCTACCATGTTAAGGACAGTGCAAAGTCATACTCACTAACACACAAATTTGAGGGTTCTCTATATGATGCCTATAAAATATTATATGATCTATATGATATGTTTGTCACTGCTCAGTTGAATTGAAAATATTTCTTTAACATAAAAAGCTCTCATGAGAGAAAGTTTGGTCTTGCATGTTTGGCTGGCTCAGAAGTATATTTTCTTCTTTCCGAGACATTAAATGGTCAGGAAAGGAAGAAAAAAATCTTGAAGTAGGCAGAAACGTAGCTGTGGTCTTTGTCACTCAAGTGCAGCACTTAAGGGACCGCACTGACTGAACTCTGCCAAGTAAACACGCACAAACACATATGGAACCGAATACAAAAAGCTTGCAGTTTGCTAAAAACAACTTTTACAACAAACCCTTGTGACACAGTAACAGTAAAAGCACAGTAAACATCCCAAAGTGTGGTCAAGCTTAAGAAACATTTGTGCTTGACTCTTATAAGATCACAGTTATAGACTTGGTGCCGTTCACACAGGTCACACTCTTGTGTTGAGACTGCAAAATATTTTGATTGTTGGTCTAAGTACACATGCATTCGGTTACATTCATGTTTTTCTAAGTAGGGACCCACATCTGTGCATCAGTTATTCAACTGTGTCTCTTAGTTGGACATCCTGCCAGTTTATATATTGATTCAAGTATTTTGCAATTCTAGTACTATTAAACTTGCTCTGTTTTCAGCCTTTTTGTGCAGAAGATTTCTAAGAACAGCATGAAATAAATTCACCTTATATATTTTGTAAATGTACTTTATTGATCTTAGTGTGAACAATTCATCCATACATAAGATTTATAAAATAAAAAACTGATGACCTCATAATTTTTCACTTAAATATTATCTCGAACTTCAAGTGAAATGACATACTTCTCCTATCATTTAGTCTGCTTTATGCCTACTTTTTCTTATTTTGTTACTTGGATATAGGTCATAATACAGAAAGCTGTTACTGCTGTTCTGCTGCTGATCTGCTGTTACTTTAATTTTATTGCAACTTTAACCAAAATCAAACACACTGCAAACCTTTTAGATAACACAAATAATTGTTCTATAGTTTTTACAAACACCAGGAAATAAAAGACAAGTTTGATGCAAAGACATAAATGGGAGTAAAAAAAAGGCAAAAATGCTTTCAGACTAAGTAACAAAGTGGCAGTTACTCATGCTCATTCAAGCAAAAAACTTAAGTTTGGTCAAAAATTCTGTGGAGACATCAAAGATGACATATCAAGAAAATCAGAAGTTTTTAATGTTTAAGGTTTAAGTACATCTACCACCCCAGAAAACGTGAAAAAGAACAAACCAGTAAATTTTCTTTTGGCATGCCTTTCTCTACAAGCTTCTGAAAAATGAGCCACTCAGATTTCACTCCCACCATGATGTAGAAAGTTATTTTAATATTACCACCCTTTAATCTGCACGTTTCTACCCACGGCCACTGTGTTTTTCCGCAAATGACAATGGTGTACCAGTTCTAATGCCATAGGCAAAGTTCAAGCAAAGCATGCTAACGGTTCTGTCTTTGGCTGCACAGATGAGAACAGAATGCTATTTAGAGTCCCAGCCTCAGAGGAGAAAAGAGAGCAGTGGATTTATTGATTTATTTACTGTATATTAGTGTTCTCACACAGATCGAATATAAATTCTTTCCCAGCTGTTTACCTTCACAGACATAAACAACTGTTTTTGTAACTCGCGTGTGTTTTTAACATAACCTCGTGTGTATCTAACAGTTTATCTGCACTGTTTGTTTACTTTGGTTTGCACTCTATCTGCCATGTGCCTTGTGTGCTGCTTAATTTAACTGTATTAATTTTTTTTTAACACGCCCTTATTTGTATAGTTGTATTTTACATTTAATCTGTATCTATCTGTATTTTATCTTCTGTTAGTGTTATCTGTATGCACCAAGGGTCTGAGAGTAACGCAATTTCAATTATCTGTGTGTATGTGCTGTAGATGTGGAAGAACTGACAATAAAGCAGACTTGACTTGATAAGATATGAAAAAGAACTTAGTTCTTTACTATTCACATGCTCGTGCTTTGGATGTATGCGTTTAGAAAAATGTATAGGCCTAACTAATATGGTTTACACTAATATGGTTACACTAGAGGTTTACACTAATATGGTTTAAAACGCATGACTTCAGCATGATAGACATGATAATCGGAACCAAACTTGCTTTTAGCAGATTATCTGAGGTATGAGCAGCTGCTCATTTGTATTTAAAGATACATGCACAAAAACGGCATGTTTTTGCTTCCACTCAATATAGGCATTATCAAAATGATATAATAGATGATCTGAGGGGTATTTTGAGCTGAAACTTAATAGACACATTCTGGGGACACCTGAGACTTATTTCACATAAGCTCCTTTCACACTGCACGTCGGACCCGGCATATTGCCGGAACATTGTCGGGTCGCCTTCTGTGTGAAAGCAACCACGTCCCGGGATTGATTCCGGCATTGAACCCGGGTCGGGGACCTAGTAACATTGCCGGGTTCAACCCGGGACGAGCGCTGTGTGAACAAAAGCCAGATCTAATGCCGTGTCGAAGTGATGACGCTTTTACCAGCTGTTTTGAAGGAAGATCAACGTTCGCGACGAAAAACTATGTGCAAACTGTAATGAAGCAGAGATCACTTTCTCATCGGCGCTGACGCCGAGATCGTTCGCTTGCTTCAGTGAAAGTATAACGTGCCTAGCGTTTTCGACTCGTACATTACACGTCACGCCCTTATGTCACGTGTCGTTACGGGATCTTTACGGGTTCTGTGTGAAAGCGCGCACATATCCCGGGTAATCACTGGCAGTGTGAAAGTGCAAAATCTAGCGACCCGGGAACAATTGCCGGAACACTTTACCCGTGTATTTGCCGGAATGGCAGTGTGAAAGGGGCTATAGTGTAAAAATGGGCATAATGAGTCTCCTTTAAAACCGTAGCTTACAATTTAGCAGACAATTATTTTTAAGCAGTCAGTCTGGTTTAATTCTACCATCCAAATGGTGGAAAATCAAAGAAAAAAGGTCAAACTTTTCTTTCTTTTTGATCTCCCAGAATCAAAGAGAAAGTAAAGTTTGACCTTTTTTCTTTGATTTTCCACCAAATTTATTTCTCATTCCACATCCACTCTATTTCTTCATTTAAGGTGTTGCATATGAACTAAAAAACATATTAAGCAGCATGAAACTAAAATAAGAGTGGTATTTGTGAATAAAAACAAACAAAATACATCTTTTCTAATGATTATATTTCACAAGCAGTGCTTTATTATTATTCTATATCTGAGGAGGTAAGGAATAACATGCAACTGTGTTGTGCTTTGGTCTAAAAACTTCCTCTGATCACGTACAATTTTATAGAGACTTAGCTGATCATGATAAAACAACATATTTAGGATTCACTCCTTTTGTTGGTGCCGGTTCAGAGGGCCATTTACTGGGAAACACGAGTCTGAGGGTGGATGGGGTTTCCGTAGCAACAGTACATATAAAGATGCAGTCGCTTGGCATGGTAAATCTATACCAATTACCTCTCTGGGAACAAGAATCGGCTGTGCACTCTTGCTCTAATTGACATGACATAACAAGATTAGGCTTTTCAATAAGACATCAAACTAAAGGTAAAGACGGTAAATCAGACAACATACTAGCATATAGGCCTGATCTGGATCTTATGCAGCATCAGTTTGTCCTGTAAGAACAGGGTTATGCACTTTTCTCTTGTTGCACAAATACTTTATGCTGAAGCTGACCACCAAACCTTCTACATTTAACTAAAATGAGCATTAAAAGTAGTTTTTATAAAGAAAAGTCTACCTTTTGCTACCATGCTGAAATCTACAACTAATTCTGCATGCATATTTTACAAATTAACCCATGCAATTGTTGGAAATGCAAACAAGTAATATATAAAAAACTGATTTACATTTTTGTTCTCAAGGCACCGGCCAAAGCATTGTCATATTATAACAACTTACCTCAAATCAGGAATATTGATTTATACCAATGCATACACCTTTGCTCTGCATCAGTATGTCTTTCCAAAATAGGCCCGGATTAGTTTACAACTCTGTACCTGTGAAAGGTCAGGTCTAGAACTCTATCAAATTACAATTTGCCATTTGTATTAATACTACAATCTAAACTTAATTGCTTTGTTTGCACTCTTACGGACCCTGATAAAACCTACAATTACAGGCCAAGAAGAATCACATTTAAGAGGCTATGTCTGTCATCTGTAGTGGTAATTGCACAATCACATTATCACAACAGATTATCAGTCAATAAGCCATAGATTACAGGTGACACAGGCCACCTTTAAGTCTGTGGTTCATCCCTCAAGGAATTTCTCAATTAAAATACTAATGTCAGCTTTAACAAGCAGGTCATTCATCGTTTAATTGCACAAGACAAAAGTATACAGAACTTTGAGAGAGTATTGTTGACTAGATAAAATGGACAGACATAATAATTTACATCAAAGCCGAAAAAATGATCTAAAATATATTGTTTTAAATGTTACACATGAATTTAGGTATTATAATGCACAGTATAAAAATGATAGATATTACGCTAGATTAAACAGAATTATTACAATTATTAGTGTTTTTAAAGATTCACTTTAACATTGGATAACATAAGAAATCTTATCTATGTAAGAAAAATCGTTAACAATTAAAAATACAATATCAGCCAATATATAAATTATTAATAAAAAATACATTATTAAAAAATAAATACCAATGGTATTAATGTTTAGTGCATTCCTATTTAAAAGCATGAAATATAATGAAAGAATGTACATCTCCATACTTTAGATATTATACACTACATAGTCACATGTTGACTACACATGGTTGTAACAATATCTAAGTTTTCATAAATCAGGGGAAATAAACTAGAGAAGCAATATTTGTGGTTAGTTTTTTTTAGCAGTATTATAATAAAGTTTGCTCTCTAACCTCAGCTGTGCAGCTGCAACATGCTTGGGCCTATGACCTGAAAACACAGCAAACAAGAACTTTAATCCATTTTCCTGTTAACATTAAAGCATGTTTAATTCCTTTACATGGTTTAAATATGCACCAAGTCAATCTAACACAAAGGAAAGGAAAGCCATTCTTAAATTGAATTCAGAAAATAATCTCTTGGAAAAACATGTGTGACAGAGTGCACAGTTCCTAATGCTTCATGCTCATCTAGAAGCAATTACTTTCTCCAACAGGCTGCAACATCGATGTTTAGATGCATTATTGAAAAGCAATTACAGAGAGATCAGTGAAATGGCATGTTCTCCTGGCAACCCCAAGGACAGTTGTTCGTCTAAGAGAGGAACAGAGCAGTATTATCTTAAGTTGCATAACGAAGCCAGTCTCTGCATGGCTCGGAGAGGGAAAAAAAACAGGCCAATGACATTTGTTTACACAAGCTTAGAGGACACTGCAAAAAGGCATTTAGGCATTTTTGTATTTCCCTAGCTCTCTAGGACTATGCAGACATGTTTACACAAGTTCAGATGTTTGGTTTATCACTATGTATTAAAAAAAGGACCATAAAGAAAGTGACTGGAGATATAAAAAAATGATTCCAAATTCCTCAAAATGTGCCGAGCTCTAAAAATCAATGTTTGTAATGTCTGTTTACACCGACTTTCAGAGATCCACAGCTGTATTTATTACTGGAATAAACATTGTTTCCTTTATTTTGAAAAGGTGTTGACATTTTTGAACTGACAAAGCAACCCGAAGTCTTGTCTAACAGAAATGGCAGGTTCCAGTTTCATTTTGTACACTACGATTCAAAGGTTTGGGTTTGGTTAGGTTTTAATGTTTTCTAAAGAAGTCTCTTCTGCTTAGAAAGGCTGCATTTATTTGATCAAAAATGCATTCAAAACTGTATATACTTTATAACAACTGTATATAACTTATAACATTGCTGTATAATATTGTGCAATGTTGTTGACAACTGTTTTCTATCTTAAGATATTGTAAAATGTTATTCATTCCTGTGATGGTCTGAAGACATCCTGAAAATATCCTGAAACATTTCTTACATTATCAGTGTGTAAAAGAGGTCGCTGCTTAATATTTTTTGTGGAAACTGTGATAAAAAATTTTTTATATTCTTTGATGATGAATAGATTACCAAAAAAATTATTAGACACTTTTGTAACCTCATGTCCTTACTGTCACTTTTAATCAATGCAATGCATCCTTGCTAAATAAAAGCATTTTTTCTTTCTTTTTTTTCTAAATAAACAAATGAAAACAAGCTGACCCTAAATATTTGAATGGTAGTATACAGTATGTGACCCTGGACCACAAAACCAGTCTTAAGTGTCTTTTTCGAAATTGAATACATAAGCTTTCCATTGATGTATGGTTTATTAGGATCGGACAATATTTGGCCGAGATACAACTATTTGAAAATCTGAGGGTGCAAAAAAAATCAAAATACTGAGAAAATCGCCTTTAAAGTTGTCCAAATGAATTCTAAGCAATGCATATTACTAAACAAAAATTAAGTTTTCATTTATTTACGGTATGAAATTTACAAAATATCTTCATGGAACATGATCTTTACTTAATATCCTTATGATTTTTGGCATAAAAGAAAAATCAATAATTTTGACCCATACAATGTTTTTTTGGCTATTGCTAAAAATATACCCCAGTGACTTAAGACTGGTTTAGTGGACTAGGGTCACATATATCTTTGTAAAGCCATCATTGCACAAACACACAATGCACAATAAGCACAAAACCCCAATGTAAAGTAACGCATTCTAACACTCCACAGAAATGGCCTGTGACTATCCATGCTTCCGGCCTTTCCTGGCTGTCTTCCAAAACAGGAATGCCAAAGTTCTTTAGCAAGGGCAGGACACTCACCAGTAAGTGTCAGCGTCAACAGCCTCCACAATTAGATGTGGAATTCCTGCCCTCCACTTGCACAACCCACGAGAGCTGAACTCCTTCTAGAGTTCTGAGCAAAACAACTTCCCATTGCTTATGTTTCTGACAGCTATTTCTACATGTAAGCACAAAGAGACATAAATAAACTTTGTGAAAAATAATACTTTCCCCATTCCTAGCTTGATATGCACATTCAACTATCATTAAGGTTTATTTTTACATAGTGTTTGTTTTAAAAGAACCAAACCCAGTTTACCTAAAATGTACCAGAAAGGGAACCAGCTGAAAGTGACCTCAGTCCTTTTTGTGTTCACAATATAGTGGACTCCAAATAGAACCAGGTTTTTTCTTTGTTTGTTTGTTTGTAATCTTCAGCAGGGAAGTGATCATTTCAGACCCTTCCTTGTTCACACCACAACTTAATAAGAACTCAGACCCCAGCTTATATGCAGCAGAGGAATACAAAGTGGACTTGAAGGAGGAAAGCTGGCAATCCCTGATCATGTCCCCGGTAAAGACATTTGCAGAGCTTTAACAATGTCTTTCAGTCAAGTTTAAAATACGTACATTCTGAATTAGGTTAATTCAACTTCCTTTATTTCTCAGACAAGTTTGAAGATAAGTTGTACATTTTGTTGCTTCTTAACTAAAAAAAACAAAACAAAACAAAAAACAAGCTGTATGTCATTGTAGTGTTTTAGTGATTTTCAAAAGAATTATATAATATTATAATATGGTCTATCTGAAAACTTGATTCTAATTGGCTGGCAGGTGTGCATTAAAATTGTCCAAGTCAGTTTAATCATCGTTCTATATTAATGTGCCGCTTTTATTGATGCATGCAAACACACACACACACACACAGACAGTGAGCAAGAGAAATTGCAGATCACATTACACACACACAGTAACATACAGGATCAAGGACACTTATTGTCAGCGATGCCTGCAACTTTAAAAATAATAGCTTTGATACTGAATTGTTACATTATTTCTTTCATCAATGGGGAGCTAATTGCTGTTTTTGAAGTAACTAAACTCACAGCTTTATTGTTTGCAGAGAGAGACGCACAGATGCAGGGAATTCATAAACACAACATACATCTCTCTCTCTCTGTCTGGATAATTAATTCAAAGCAAGGCTAGAATTTATGCATTCAAATGATGATCAAATGATCTTAACACACTATTTTATCTGTGTCTGATTTAAAGCGTCTGATCTCCACTGTGCATTAGCTGGTTCTTTTGTCATTTAATGCTAGACGTAGTTTACATAAATGACAACAGAATTGTTTTATATTGTTAGAGTTAAGAGTTGATCGATTTATTTATTTATTTTTTATCTTTAAATATGTTTTAATCTATGAAAATGAAAATTACCTCCATAAAAACCAAAAGCGTATTTGGTCTTCATTGCACCTCCGGAGGTGGACTGAGTATGGTTACACCCCTAGGTGTAAACAATCATCTTTGCCAAGCAATTTGCGCTATGGACCTTGGATGGTAACTCAAACTGCCTGGCTTACTGAAAATAGGTGTGCTCATTTTTATTTTAAGATGAGCAAAAAAAAACAAAAAAGAATCACATTATATATAGCTTGAGACTCCTTTAGAAACCAACTGCAAAACAGACTTGGGCTCTTTTGTTTTGGGCAAGTAAGGAACAACCAACCATTGCCCTTGCAACCAGAACATCCAAAAAACGACATTGTAACATGCTTACAACTATATAAAACATCTTAGGATCTTGACAGCAACGTTTGCACAGGAAAGAGCAACTAATATTTCAGAAAATATAGTTAATTTTCCCATTTTGTTTGGTAACACTAGTGGTGCAGAAATGGCTTAAATGTATGACATTTATGTATTTAGCAAACCCTTCTATCCAAAGCAACTAAAACATTGTATTCAAGTTCTTCATTTTATCCGTTCCTAGGAAATAGAACCCATGACCTTGGTGCTGCTAGCACTCTACTGTTTGAATGGCACACTTCGACTCTAAACATGGGAATAAAATGTAAACTGCAACAATTTAATTGTCAATGACATGAAACAATAAGGTCACAAGAGTAAAGATGTCATTTCCATTGTTTAGCTGAAAGGCTTCGGTTGTCTCTCTTCTATGTCAAGCACAACCCCTGTGGCGCTTGACAACAGACACAAATACACATTTGCTGTCAGGTGTTCTTGGATCCCAGGGAGCATAAAAATGAGTTGTCAGTTTTGTTTACCACCTCTGCCAACATGCTGTCTCTCTGAGCACCTCCAGTGGCTTTGCAAATAGTAAATGGATTTGGAGGGAGTGCCTGGTCTTTATAAAAAGGTCCCTGAAGCAATGTTGCATTTCTTTTCAAGCCACTTTATGAGGTTTGGTTAGAAAAAGAAACTCTGATTTTCTTCAAAAGGCCAACAGGTAAAAAACATCCACGTATTCAATGGGTGTATGATGACAGCCAATTTGTGAAAAAACAAAGTCCAAGTCCTGGATCTTTAAGTGGAGGATATTTACATAAACTGAATTTTTTTTAATGCATTACTGCACAAATCAGATCATAAAACATAACTTGCATGTCATTGCATGAATTAAACTGCACCTCTGACCAGAGAGTGAATGTGTAACTAGTTTCACACTACCGATGACGTACAATATTGCACACATACATTAACGACAAATGTTTTACAGACTCAAAAGTGCAATCTGTTAAGCAATGACTCCTAGAAACTTGGCATGGAATCAAAGTTCTGATGTTGAAAAGGTTCTACATCAATGGATTGGGTCCATGGTGCACCATGTGTGGCCTTGTTACATAACAGTGACAGATTACATTCATTAGCTTTTTTTCAAGCAGTGTAGTATGATTGGTTCAGTGCACAGCACACTCCTTTATTTTCTGAAACAAAGTCTGAGTTTGATTAACCAGTAGCTTATTAAGATCAAGAGTTAATAAACTGTGAGCTTAATACATACAGCATATAGTCTAAAATATCTGACTTGATTGTGGTCTTCTTGCATATCATATAAAATCAAAACCATCAATTCGGTCTGTATGCATAGAAATAAAGTTTCCATCGGTTATCGGTAGGACATCTTGATACAGTTTTGCTCAGTTCTGTTTCCAAGAATGCTGTTCTTACACAAGCAATATTTCATCCGGTGTGCACTTCCTCTGTGCTGGGTTTAAATTGTCATGACTGTATATAATAATGCATATTCACTGTGGGAAAAAGTCAGTTTGCACAGAGTAAACGCAATTTCCTGTCAGGTCATTACCGTAAGCATGTAATGCTGCACTTTTATGCTACTCTACACAAAATTGGTCACATTCTAGGACTGACTGAAACAGAATGAATGAATTCTAATGAATACTTCTTCCTATTGTAGTGCAATATTTTCATAAATCTCTCTGCAATCTATGTAAAATAAACTTCCTAGGGATAACACCAAAATTTCCACCAGGGACAAAGCACACTACTTTTCTCACTAACTTTCTCACACTACACTTATTTCATCTTATTTAACTCTGAGTTGCATACACATTCTTCAAAGCAATGTTTCACACTGATTTTGTATGGGTTGAGGTTATGAAGAGCACCAGAGCATTGCAAGTATGTGCATGCAAGGACTGCAGCATATGTGTGTAGCTGATGCATGTTCAAGAATTTTCTTTACGTTAACATTTATATAAATATATAAAGAAAAATTTATATTCTGGGTTAACCACATTCTTAATTTTTAAACATTATTTGGGCATTTTCTAGTTCCTTTTAAACAGTCTTGTTCTTCATTTTTTAAAGAAATATCTGAATATGAGGTGATTAAAACTATATGTATAACGATTATTAAATAATAAAGGATAAAAAATAGTTGAGAAAAAAAAAATTGAGTATACAACGTCACACATGAGATAACCTTAAATATAATTTTAGGTGTGAAATGCCCATGTCTTCAGAAAAAGTTGTATATAACAAGATTTTCTATAGATTTTTTTCAAATAAATAAATGGACATGAAATATTTGTTGAGCTCAAACGTACAGTTAAAATGATTAGAGACATAAAACAAGATCAAAAGGATAAATGATCAGTTATGCAAGATTGCTGGTCATTATTATGTAATATTTGATGAATGCAGTGATTGACCAATCAGAATCAAGTATTGCAGAGAAAGTGTAGTAAGGATGGGTAGTTTACATTAAAAAATTGGCAAATGATATCTAGATTAAACTATTATAAATAAAAATACATATTTTTATAATTTTTATACATGCAGAGTATGCTAGATGCTAGCCTAACAGTAGAAATTATGAAATAATAGTTCTTTCAAAAAATTATTTGTCATATTGCAAGACTTTTCTAAATGAGCTAGTGAAGGTAAACAAGTGATTTATACAAATATACACTTGTTCTTACATACGTGCATGTTATGGATAACTACAAGCTTAGCTTACACTGTTGCATGCCACTTAACTGCCTCTGCCTCTGGCGTTATGAATATGAAATAATCATGTCACGGAAGTGGAAGAGCAAGCTCAGGTGACACCGCGAACTAACCCTGTCCTTTTGACAAACTAACACAGTCCTATTTAAAACGTAAATATACATAATTATTTTAAACGTAGCCATGGTACAGTTTTGTTATAAGGTGTCTAAGCTTAAGTGGTTCTGCACGGGTCTGTCGCGCGCCTCGTTTTACTCAATAATCATGATCATAACTCAGCATGACTACCATGAGCCTGTAATATTCAGTGATATAAAGTTACTTGAACAGTGCGTTAATTGCAATGAGATTATCTTAAGTTTTATGCGCTATTTTGATGACACTAACCTGAGATGCCTCCGCCAATCACAATCACGTCGTATGCGTTCGCAGTCATGGTTCTGTTCGTCTCACTGGCGCTCCGCTCACAGCAGAAGAGCCGCTCCGCATCTGTGTTCAAAGCATTCTCAGCCCCGCCCCCGCCTCCTATCATGATTGACACTGGGGTAAATGCACCGAGGCTCCCATCTGCGTGCTATATAAAGAGTGCCAGCAGGAGGAGCTCATATTTCTAATTTAAAAGTACAACATTACTGTACAAATAGATATTTAAAAATATATTAACATTCGATTACACAATTTTAATAAAATATAATTTTTATAATAATAATAATAATTATATATATATGTTACAGGTCCCGGGCAGTCGGGAAGACTGTAAGCAGTAATCAACTTGACATTAAATGAGAGAGAGAGACAAGAATTAGTTGTTTCCTTAATGGTCCTATTTGTTGTCTTTTAATACGCATACACATTTGTATTTCAGAGTCAGTAAGACACTTTGAATCACAAAATTATTCATAAACATGTTGGTAAAAAATAATACACACTGTATAGATCAAATAAACAATAAATAACAACCTTAGCCGAATGTACAGAATTGTCCTAATTCTTACAACTGGCCTGAATTCAGGTAAGTAAAGTTATCTTAAGAAAACAATTTAAGTATTTCAGGTAACTTTAAGTGATACATGAGTAAACTTTTCTATGACATACTGTAAGTGTCTTAAAATTATTAATAAAAGAAATAATAACAAATTGTTTGAACATTAAAACATGTAAATTACAGTTTGGTATGACAATTAATTAATTTAACTAACCTTGACATTAAATGAGAGAGAGAGAGAGAGACAAGAATTAGTTGTTTCCTTAACGGTCCTCTTTGTTGTCTGAGGATGCGCTGCAATCGTCATGGTAACTCTACTCTCTCAACTGTCACCCAGAGTTCAGAAAATGCAGCTGAACTACACAGTGCAAACTCATCATATATTTAAGTAATTAAAATAAAACTTATATACATACATGTAAATAGAAAGTAATGTGTAAAAATACAAATTAAATATATATAAATAATTTAATTTGTGACCCAAACTATATGTAGGGTGGTCACTCTCCCCAACAAAGAAGCTAATGCCTCCAAATATTCTTTAAATAACCATATTAACTTGTTGGTTCCTTTTATCTCTCAATAGACGTATAATGGTGTAATTGTCTGGTATGGTATGAAAGGAGCAGATATGTAGAATAATGGTATGTATGTTGGTGTTGGAGAAGTGTAGTATTGGGAATAACTGCTTGCTGGCATGGCTGGTGTCCCATAAAACCCTAAAGTGTTAACTGCTGCGTGTGTTTGTAATGATGGCTGACCTAAGTGTGAGTAGGTGAGTCTCTGTGCTGGTCTTTGATGTCTTGTAGATCTTCTGGGTTGTATTGAAGGGGGATTTTCATTAGTTGTATGTGAGTTAGTTTGGACAACAGGAATGCCTCCATTTTCATGGATGCTCTCTGGTATGAGTACATCCTCATTTACAGGCAAGTATTCTTCATCCGCTTGTGTTTCTGCAGGTAGATGTTCCTCATCTTTTTGTGTTACTGTAAGTTTCTCTTTTTGTTTGCTTTGTCTATTTCCATTTATAGGTCTTCTCGGACTGGGAAATGTAAGTTCTTCAGACGATCGTTGGTAAGTTGAATCACTCTCCTTTGACAACATAGGTTGTACATTTTTTTTCTCTTTTCTGTGTACTCTCTGGTATCCTTAACCAGTAGTATGTATTTTCTTCTTCAGAATCAGTCACATCACTGTTTGATGAAGTATCTCTCTTTGTTTTAGACCTTGTCTTTATGTTGTTCCCCTTTCTTGCTGCAGGTGGCATCTCGGATACAGGTGATGGAACAGGTAGGTCAACAGGTAAGTCATTTACAAGGTGTAGCAGATTTCTATGTAGAGTACGAATTTTTGACGTATCATTTTCTGGACTGACTCTATATACTGGCCTGTCATTTAGTTGTTCTTTAATGATGTAGATTTGTTTCTCCCAGTAAGACTTAAGTTTTTCTGGTCCACCTTTTCTCATAATATTCTGGACAAGTACTCTATCTCCAGGATGCAGAGTGATTCCCCTTGACTGACGGTCATAATATTTTTTCCCCTTTTCACTAGACAGTTTACTGTTTCCACTTGCAATTCTGTATGCTTCCTTCATTCGTGCAGCCCATTTATCAGTATATCTTGTTGGAGAGTCATCTGTTTCTTCTGAATTCAATCCAAACAGTAGATCAACTGGCAGACGAGGAGATCGGCCAAACATTAAGTAGAAGGGTGAAAATCCAGTTGCCTCATGTCTTGTGCAGTTATAAGCATGGACAACACATGCTAGATGTTCTTTCCAGTTCTCCTTTTCCTTCTCTTGGAGTGTTCTCATCATTTGTAAGAGAGTCCTATTGAATCGCTCACCTGGGTTACCTTGGGGATGATAGGGTGTGGTCCTTGAGTTTCCAACTCCAGACAGTCTATTTAAGGTCTTGAACAGTTCATTCTCAAACTCTCTTCCTTGGTCATGATGTAATTTATTTGGATATCCAAAGCGTGGAATAAAATCATTGAATATCTTTTCTGCCGCAGTTCTTCTTGGTTGCATAGGCTTGAGCATACCTGGTAAAGTGATCAATTACAACCAGTATGTACTCAAAACCACCTTTACGTCTCTCCAGGTGTAGATAATCTATGGAAACGAGTTCAAGAGGAAAAGTAGTTGTAATGCTTCACATTGGAGCTCTCTCATGGGTAACAGGCTTCTTTTGCTTAATGCATGAATATCTTCTGGTAACATAATTTTCGATATCCATTTTCATATGTGGCCAATAAAATCTCACTCTTGCCAGATGTATCACCCTTTCTGTGCCCACATGACCCATTTCATCATGAAGATGCTTCAGGACATTTTTCTTAAATTCAGCAGGTAAGACCAGTTGTTTCTGGTGAGTGGTCCTTCGATACAGCAATCCATTTTCAACGTGCAGTTTTTTCCACTCACGTAATAATTTCTTGACTGGGCCATGTAACCCTCTTCTGACTTCACTGGTGAGAGTTTGGTTGTTTTCTTTAAAGTTTTAATGTGTCCCCAATTGCAGGATCTTCTTTCTGTGCTCTCTGTAACTCACTTTGATGTATTGTTGACAGAAAACTATGGTGAGACAATTCTGGGCATGTGTTGGTAATATCAGAGTTCTGAGCTGTAATGAGAGTAGCTATCCAGGCTACATCCTTTTTCTTTGCTACCTGGCTCCCTTCCCAAATTGCGCAGACTGCATCAACTGACATTTCTCCTGAACATGAGGCCACATACCATTCTATGTCCAGAGGACAACGAGAGTGTCAGCATCTATATTTTCCTTTCCTGGTCTATACTTGATGTCAAAATGGAAATCGGACAATTCTCCCACCCAACGGTGGCCCACAGCATTGAGCTTGGCAGTGCTCATCACATAGGTTAGGGGGTTATTATCAGTGTACACAGTGAAGTGAGGCGCATATAACAGATAATCCCGGAATTTCTCACATATAGCCCACTTTAAAGCTAGGAATTCAAGCTTGCCAGAGTGAAGATTGTAAGTTTTCTCTGCTGGGGAAAGAGTTCTGGATCCATAAGCAATGACCCTTAACTTTCCGTTTTGCCATTGATAGAGAACTGCCCCCAAACCCTTATGAGCTGCATCAGTATGGAGAGTGAAGGGCAAGTTGAAATCAGGATAAGCCAGCACAGGTGGATGGGTAAGAATGTCAATCAGTGTTCCCAGGGTGTTCTTGTGTTCTTCAGTCCAGACCACTGGTGTTTTAGAAGGAAGCTGGTTACCTTTCCCTTTGGCTTTGTTGTTTCTTTCCAGTAGTCTGTCTTATTCCATTAGGCTGTATTATTGTTCTTTACTTGCAGAAGATCATAGAGGGGTTTGGCAATTCTAGAGAAGTCCTGGATGTATGTTCTGTAATAGCTTAAGAATCCCAGCAATCTTCGCACTTCTCCAATGGTGCTTGGTGACTTTTCTCCAAGTGACAAAATGGCGTTGATGTCTTTGGCGTCAATGCGGACACCTTCAGCAGAAATGAGTCGTCCCACATAGTGAACCTCTTCTTTAAAGAACTCACATTTTTTTGGTCTAAGTTTCACCCCATGCTGTTTTAGTGCTTTTAAGAACCTTCTAAGTCTTTCAAGGTGGTCTTCAAAATTCTTTGCATAACAGAGTATGTCATCCAGGTAAGGTATGCAACAATCATCTCGAAGGGAGTCCAGCATCTCTTCCATGCTTCTCTGGAATGCAGCAGGTGCGTTGGTCAGCCCAAAAGGAATCCTTAACCACTCATATAACCCCCATGGTGTAACGAAAGACGTCAGATGTCGGGATCCCTCAGCCATCAAACCTTGGTGGTATGCCTTCCCTTGGTCAAGGATGGAAAACCAGCTATAACCCCCTAAAGTATCTGTAATATCTTGTATACGAGGCAAAGGATGTCTGTCTGGTACTGTCTTTTTATTAAGCGAACGGTAGTCAATGCAAAGTCTAAGTGAACCATCTTTCTTTCTTACGCATACAACAGGAGCAGAGTATGGTGACTTGGACTTAACAATCCAACCTCTAGCCAACAAGTCTTGAATGTACTCCTTGACTTCCTGATAGAGTGGTTTAGGCACAGAGGCATACGTTCTTTGCACAGGTATGTCATCCTTCAATGTAATAGCCATCTGCAGACTAGGAATGCATCCTATGTCGTCATCGTCACGTGCAAAAGCTGCTGACTCTTCATAAAGCAGTTCTTTCACCTGTTTTTGCTGTTCTTTACTGAGGTGGCTTAGATCAACTGGAGGATGCCAAAGTGTTGGAGGATTTCTTCCTTCATCCTTGGTACCAGCCCGGGAGTCCAAGCTGTTTACTTCCACATACAAAGGTTGAAAATCTGCTTGATCAGTTTCAATTACTTTTCTGACTGTTTGAATGCTCCCAAGTGTGGTCTTCCGGGGCAGTGTGATGCTATGCATAGTTTGATTGCCAATAGGTATTTGAACGTATGGATTCTGTGGATTTTGAATTTTCAAAAGTAATAATTAACTGGTCAAACTGTGAACACTCCATGACAGGTTCAAACAGCACCACTGGGCTGGTGAGATTGAAGATGCTTGGAACATGACATTTAACATGAGTATCGCAACCTGATTTATTGACATTTATTGAGACCTCGAAATCCAAATCTTGCTCATTTGAAGTTTTCTGGTATTGAATGATATTGACAAGAGCATTGGCCTTATCGTTTTCAATTTCCATTGCTTTGCCAAGGAGGTTGACAAGGGTGAACAAGCCTTGTGATTGTTCTCTTATAATCTCTTGGACGACATTAAAGCCCAGAATGGGTCTTTCTAACCCAATTCTGCTTACCAGAAAAGGAACCTGTATAGCCAGGAGGTTAAGAGAAATCTCCACCCAACCATGGAAGGATATTAGATCCTTTTTTACATCTCTGACCTCCAGTTCCTGTGGGTCAATAATCTCTGTGAGTGGGCGAAGCTTTACGTGAGGTAAGTACATTTCTTTCCAATTATAATCCATAATGCTCACCTGAGCTCCTGTATCTAATAAAACAGTGACAGTAAAACCATTCATAGTACATTTCATTAGACACTTTTCCCCTACAAGCTGAGCAACTCTCATTTGATTGGACTGGTGTGGTAAGTATGAAGATGTGATCTTATGGATTTGTTTTGATGGAGTCAAAGTGGTTGTAGGAGCTTGTAACATTTCATACTGGGACGAACACTTTACTTCGATCACTGGTTGTCCCTCTGCAGTGATCGTTCCCCATTTCCCTGCTCTCTTGGCTTCCTAAGGCAACCTACAGCTCTGTGGCCCATCTGCACCGCATAAAAAACAATGGCTGCAAGTATTCACATTTTTATTGATGCATTCGGGGCATCTTGACTGTTGTTGTCTTTGAAGAGGACGTCTACTTGAAAAGAATTGGGTTTTGGGTCTTGACACGTATTGACGTTGTGTTTGATACTGGGTCTGAGACTGCACCTTTGTATCCGGGTTGTACAATGGCATGGCAGATGGTGGAAACAGTGTCGGATGCTGAAAGTTGAAAACGGACAGTGGAGGTGGTTGCTGTAGTTGCTGATGTCTTTGAGGTTGTGTTTCGCTGTATTCATACCACGAATTAGAAGGGTTTGGCATTCCAGACTGTTTCAGGGAATTCACTGCAGTAGTTAAATTTTCTATTTGTACCCTCAGCTGCTGAATGGTCTTATCTTTTGCCACCTCAGCCACACCCAACATTTCTTTAGCCCCATTGTAAGACTCCAATTGTGCGCTGTGTGCATGCACCACCTTATGGCGAGTAGACTGACCGAGCCGGCGTTGCCTCTCACTTTCATCACTTGTAATTCTTATTACATGCCTCAGCAGGGTTTCATCAGAAACACTGTGGTCTGAGAGGAAAGGTCTCAACTCTCGTCGAATGTCACCGATGCCTTGTGAAACAGTATGGAGAAACACACTCTGAACTGTATGATCATCATATTTGATGTCTGAATTCACCTGTCTAGAGCAGAACAATATCTTCTGCTTTAGGCTGATCATGCGGTACAGGAACTGCTGTGGCATCTCATGTTCCTGCTGCTTGGCAGTCATAAGTTCCTGGAAAAGTTCAGTACTGCTGCTTTCACCTAGAGGAGACTGGAGAAAACTCTTCAATTCCGCAACTGTCATGTCATCCTTGGTTATTAACATATCTTTAAAATTTCCAGGTTTAATCATGTAAAACACCCCTCGGATTATATCGCTTTCAGTGCAGCCTTCCTTAATGCCTTCGTCTATTTGCTTGCACAGGTTGCTGAAACTTATGTCAGAGACACTATCTCCTATTTGTCCCCCATGGATCCTGAATTCTCGACATTGCAACATTGCAATGTCTCAGGTGCAGAATGAAGTGTACTGTGATTATTGAATTCCTTGTTTGGAAGATGTGTGTGTAATGTGTCTTTGGATGTAGGTAGTGTGGAAGGTATAGTTCTACAGGCTAAAATTTTTCTACCTAAATCCTCATAGTTTGATAACATTCTCTGCTATTCATCCTCTGATGTGTCTGTGTTATGAGGTGCAATAGATGGCTGAGTAACTATTTCACTCCTAGTAGCACGTTGCTCTACGATTTCATCAATACAATCATTTAAATTCAATAACACAGTCATCCCTTTATCAGGTAGCCTAGACATTTCACAGCTGTTCATGTAAGTGACAATATAATTAATGTAGCTTTCTTCATCACCATTCTTTAATTGTGTGACATCTGCGTCTGATGCAGGGTGAATGTCTTTTGCCAACTGGAAGAGTTCACCTGTGTTCAAAGTGTAGACTTTCTTCTTGATGTTCCAGATAAGTCTCTTTCTTTCTTCGTCGGACATGATGCACTTTCAGGTAGATCTGGTTATGTGGTGATGCTCCTGGTCAGGATGATGCTGGTCACCTGCTCCCTGTAGCCTCTCACACACACGTTGCTCCCTTCCTGAAGAATGTGCTCTGCAGCCCCTAGATTCAAAATCACTGGACCAGGCGTCTTCAGAGTAACGCTGATCCCGGACGAGCCCCCAAAAATCTGTTACAGGTCCCGGGCAGTCGGGAAGACTGTAAACAGTAATCAACTTGACATTAAATGAGAGAGCGAGACAGGAATTAGTTGTTTCCTTAACAGTCCTCTTTGTTGTCTTTTAATACGCATACACATTTGTATTTCAGAGTCAGTAAGACACTTTGAATCACAAAATTATTCATAAACATGTTGGTAAAAAATAATACACACTGTATAGATCAAATAAACAATAAATAAATGATAGCAACCTTAACCGAATGTACAGAAATGCCCTAATTCTTACAACTGGCCTGAATTCAGGTAACAACTTAAGTATTTCAGGTAAGTGATACATGAGTAAACTTTTCTATGACATACTGTAAGTGTCTTAAAATTATTAATAAAATAAATAATAACAAATTGTTTGAACATTAAAACAGTTAAATTACAGTTTGGTATGACAATTAATTAATTTAACTAACCTTGACATTAAATGAGAGAGAGAGAGAGAGACAAGAATTAGTTGTTTCCTTAACGGTCCTCTTTGTTGTCTGAGGATGCGCTGCAATCGTCATGGTAACTCTACTCTCTCAACTGTCACCCAGAGTTCAGAAAATGCAGCTGAACTACACAGTGCAAACTCATCATATATTTAAGTAATTAAAATAAAACTTATATACATACATGTAAATAGACAGTAATGTGTAAAAATGAAAATGAAATATATATAAATAATTTAATTTGTGCCCCAAACTATATGTAGGGTGGTCATATATATATATATATATATATATATATATATATATATATATATATATATATATATATATATATATATATATATATATATATATATATATATATATATATTTATAATAGTGTTATTTCATGGTCCTCGGATTTGATTGGTCAGCCAGAGTTCCAGAACTCAACATTAGTTTTGCAGCGTCTGAAATTGCTCACTAGTTTAGACATACTCATTGTAGCCCCGCCCCGTTTTAGCAGATAATTTATGAATTATCCACTCGTTTTAAAGGGGTCCTACTATGCTCTTTAAAAAGTCTTGATTTTGTTTTGGACATGTACTAGAACATGCTCTCATGCTTGGTGGTTCGAAAAACGCATTATTTTTCACATAATTTACATTATTACAATACCTGTCTCCCCAACCTGGCTCAAATGGCTCGACGGTGTTTCAGTACTGCCACGCCCCATGCCAAAGTAGAAAGTTCCCTTATGGCTTCACTATTGCTATAGGATATGACGTCAGATTTTGTGAATTTTCGCGCCAATTCGGGCCCGACTCCTCCACACACAATTGAGCCTACAGGCTGATAGAGGCAACCGTAACCTGAAAAATCTGACGGGCAAAATGTGGAAATGTGTGGAAAAAACACAGAAAATTACATTGATTCAGCAGTGAAAATGCCGCCGAAGAAGTTAAGTGATGTGGCTGAGGAAATCGATGACATTAAAGTCACGTTGGACTTCCTCAAAACACAGCTCACGGAGGTAAAGGAGCAACAGATCCGTATTTTGGATTTGGTGAAGGAGGTCCAGTCTCTTCGCATCCAGAACGCGGAGAAAGACATGAAAATAGTGCAGCTGGAGAATCGGGTTGCAGACCTCGAACAAAATTCGAGGATGAACGACATCATAATAACCGGGTTCACGGTGAAACCCCGATCGTATGCTCGCGCGGTGGACGTAAACATCAGAGATCCAGCAGCTGAGATTGATACCAGCTCGACAGAGCAACAAGTGGCGAGCTTTTTACAATCAAAAGGAATTGATCTGGATTGCAATAATGTTGAGGCTTGCCATGTGTTGCCGAGGAGGAAAGCCAGCGATAAATCTACTGTCATCATGAGATTTGCAAACAGAAAACACAAGATTGCGATTTTGAAGGAAGGAAAAAAGCTCAAAGGAACAAACGTTTATATCAATGAGCACCTCACAAAGCACAATGCAGATATCGCAAAGAAAGCCAGGTACCTGAGAAAAATGAAGAAAATACAACATACATGGACTGCCAACTGTAAAGTGTTTATAAAACTAAATGGAAGCCCAGAAGATGCGAAGGTATTGGTGGTGAGGGGTTTGGAAGAGCTGACTGAGTATGAGTAAACAAGGTTGTCAGGCTACTGGAATACGAGGTAAGCTGACTGACATACATACTCAAATAAGACACTCATCTGAAGCAGAAGATACAACCAGTCTGGAGTTGCAAATATTTGAACATACTGATTACATAAGTTTTGATATGGAATATGATATTGATCCGGACAAGAACTTTTTTACTTGTGCCAATAAAAACTGTGGCTACTATACAGATGAAATGCACAATCAAATTAATAAAGATGGCAGACTCTCCGTTATACATATAAACAGTAGAAGTCTCTATGCAAACTTTGAAAATATTAAGAACTATTTGCATGGTTTGGCACAACCATTTAGTATAATTGCTTTATCTGAAACATGGATGCATAAGGAGAAAAAAGAAAATTTTGAGTTGGATGGATATGATTTTGTACACATGGACCGAAAACATGGAGCAGGAGGAGGTGTTGCATTATTTGTGGACACTAACTTGAGATTTAGTGTTGTGGAGGATATGAGTCTCATTGTTGAAAATATATTTGAATGTTTAACAATTGAGTTACATAGAGAACATAGGAAGAATGTGATTCTAAGTTGTATTTATAGAAAACCAGGCTCATGTGTTGAAAAATTTAGTGAATATATGGAGGAAATGTATATCAAAAAAGCTAGTAAAACAATCATTGTTTGTGGAGACTTCAACATAGATATGCTCAATCCAAATAAGCATAAATTGATAGAAAATTTCATTAGCACAATCTATAGCTTGAATTTGTACCCTAAAATCACTAGACCTACGAGGATAACGACCCATAGCGCTACACTAATTGATAATATTCTAACAAATGAAATCTTTAATGATGCAATAAGTGGAATATTAATAAGTGACATCAGTGATCATTTGCCCGTATTTACAGTGTTTGATAGCGATTGTAAGCCTCATCAGGAACCACTAAGTAAATTCAAAAGATTAAGATCAGAAGAGTCCTTGAATGTTTTTAAGAATGATTTATTTGTACAAAATTGGGACGGTGTATATGACAAGAGCAATGTACATGATGCCTATGATGAGTTTATGAGAATATTTAAACAACTATATGACAAAAATTGTCCATTGAAGAAAATATGTACAATTTCAAATAAAAAAGGTCATCCCTGGATTACAAAGGGATTGAAAAATGCAATCAAAAAGAAGAACTTGCTTTATAAGGAGTTTTTTAAACAAAGAACCAAAGAGGCGGAAAATAAGTACAAGAAATATAAAAATAAATTGACTAATATCTTGAGGAAAACTAAGAAAGATTATTACAATAAATTAATAGAAACTAAGAAATCTGATGTGAGGGAAATGTGGAAAATATTGAATAAAGTAATAAAAAAATCTTCTGGCCAGTTAAGTTATCCTAAATATTTTAATATGGGAGACAAAGACAATTATAATATGATAGAGGTGGCAAATACTTTCAATACATTTTTTGTCAATATTGGGAAAGAGCTGGCAGAGAATATTCCTGACTCTATCTTAAAGATTTTTTTTAAGTAAAAACCTCCACATAGCTCCTTTAATTCTAACATGAATTGCCTTGAAACTGTTATACAGTTGAATTTATTTATAAGTGACCATAGTTCAGTGGTGGCATGTACTGTAAGTATATATGCAGATTCATTCTCTGCCAGCAGGAGGTGCTGTTGGAGTGGAAGAGATCGAGGTTTTCGCTGCTCACAAACACTGCTTTATATTTTGTTGCAAGATGCAAGATGAATTTACGCAAGAAATAATGCAAGATGAAATTAAAATGACATCCAACATTTTCTGACAGCCAGTTTCCTTTAGAAAAACAGTGAAATAAAAACACCTTCACAGATTTTGATTTTGAAATGTGCAGTGCTCATGTTTATTCAACGAAGTAAAAGCCTTTTAGAAAATCTATTTGTGGCGGTCAGTTTTGATATTGTGGCTGGCGCCACAAATAAATTAATGTATGGGAAAGACTGTAGTCTCATAATTGAAGTGTAAATTCTGCATATTACATCATTGTCCAGTATTGTACTGTCAGCAATTTATAAAAACGTTTTCATAATTGTGGTGTTTGTTTCACTCACTGCTGCACATGAAACAGAAAATGGAAAATCCGGAGTGGATCTAAAGCTGACTGACTAGAGCAGGCTTTGAGCGGGAAACTCCACTAACGGAGATCCAGACCTGCTTTTATTCTGTTCAATGTTTGCTATCAAGCAAAGTCAACTTTGCGAATAAACTGGCCTTTTTTCACTGAAATGTAAGTTACTCAATATTATTTAATTTGAAAGAACTGTTGTCTGTAATACAAAATAAACAAAATAAATTTTTTGTCGGATACTCTAATACAGTACAGTGCAGCATGTGCAAGTATTCCAGATTTTGAGACACTCCATATTTACTCTTTATGGCATTCTAGGCACCTTTCAAGTGTTCAAGAAGTTCCCCATAGGGTCTTGTTAGTTGCAAGTCTGTTACTTTGTTGTGTACCCTAACTGGATTTTTAGCGTTTTTTGCATCCACTGTTTCTTATAGAATTTGCTGCCATCTGGTGGATGTAGTCATGTAGGATGTGTCTGTAGATTCACACACATTGCTTCAGACTGAGACATATCATAGAATATATATTTAAACCTCACTTACTTCTGGATGGGGCTGTCAGGCCATACATCATAATGTCCATGATAAGTATAGATAATCTAAATCCATTGTTGATCTTATTTGAGTAAGCATGTTACCCACACCTCAACACAAGAACATCTCTTTGCCCTTAGAAAGATTTAAAGATATTCATTTTCATTTAGCTAACGCCTTTTTTAGTGGTGCCCTATATCGAATTTCTGTTGGCAGATTAATATACCTTTACTAAAAAAAATTTTATCAGAAAATCATTAAAACATGAGATAGTCATTTATGGTGCAGGAAAGCTGGCCTTCAGTAAGATGACTCTTTTAACAACTTTTTTTTTTTTTACCAAGCAAGCAACAAATGTTATACAAAACAAACTTTATACAAACATATATATGCAATATTATGATTGATAAATCTTTATAATGTAAGAATTTCATATGAAATATTACAATATACAATATCACAATATGCAATAATACCCACATTTAGAGATTAAGTAGCTGTGCATCAGTGAATGTCTACATTTTCAGTTATTTTGCTTGAGAGTGAGATATACTGATGAAATTTTCATTTGGCTATGACTGGAATGCTGGAATCTGACTCGGCTCTGTGTTCATCTTCAGTTCTCTCTTCACAGCAGTTCAGTCAGTGTACTGTTTGAGTGCATGCATTAATCCGGGATATTGGTTTGTTTTAACTCAGAGGGAGTGTCAGCCACATTAAAAAAGTTAACAGCTTAAGTCATTTGTGGATTAATGCGTATTAGAGATGCGAACCGTTTAAAACGATTCAGTTCGATTTGGTGAACTGAATGATTCGTTCGCGAACCGGATATCCAGACTGCTTTGTTTTGAACTCTCTCACACAACGGACACAGAAGAGAAGACAATGCTGAATAAAATCGTAGTTTTTGCTATTTTTGGACCAAAATGTATTTTCGATGCTTCAAAATATTCCTAACTGACCCTCTGATGTAACATGGACTACTTTGATGATGTTTTTTTTTACCTTTCTGGACATGGACAGTATATTGTACACACAGCTTCAATGGAGGTACTGAGAGCTCTCGGACTAAATCTAAAATATCTTAAACTGTGTTCCAAAGATAAACGGAGGTCTTACGGGTTTGGAACAACATGATGGTAAGTTATTAATTACATAATTTTGATATCTGGATGAACTAACCCTTTAAGGCTGTAGGGAACAGTTCACTTTTGCAGATGTAGGCCTATAATTACATCATTTAAATAAGCCTATAGTCAGTCGTGAACTAAAGTGGGCCAGTCTAAGGCATGAAACTCCAGGGATGCAAATGAGACCCAGTCCGGCCCTGCTCACCTTCCAGTAGTCTGACTGTAAACTGTAGTATCTCTGGTATGCAGATAATGCTGAAAAGAAAACAAAAGAAACTTATTAAGACCGATTGTTATATTTTCAATGACAATAACAGAAGTATTCCTTTAGTCAGAACTCACCTTTAGGATAATCTTCCAGTAAAAGGTTGAAGTGACCTAACTGGCAAAAAACCTCTGGCTCCACTTTCCCTTCAGCTTTTAAGATGTAGACGTCATAGCAGCGAACAGCCTGAGAAGCAAATAGTAAATGTGAACAAAAGTCAGAAAGACCACCTGGTGAAATCAACCAGTTTGTCTCTTGTAGTGCTCCCCATAAGAAGGAATAATATATTTCTATAGAATGTAAAAAAAAAGAGATCAAGACCAGAACAGTCAAGCAACTATCTCGGCCACAAGAGGGCGTGATTGCTACGTAAGTGTTCCAACATGAAAACTCGAACAGTAATAGCACCTAATATATCAAGACTTTAGCACATCTCTTCATTCTCCTTGTTCTATCATTGATTAAATGTAAAACCATATTTTTAGCGGAATGATGTACGTCCTTTTACAATGTGTAAAACATACAATGTTTTCGTTTTTTCTGACAACATATTTTATTGCAAGTAGCTGTGTGTGCAAGCTCAGTAAAGGAGGATTGTTTCAAAGAAGAGCGTGAGTAATAAAATTGCACGAGCGAATCATTTCAATTTAAGTAATGGAAAATTGCAGCTTATATTGGTTTCAGTTTAATAACGTGAAAGGACAGAATACAACACTACCTCATGTTGGTATCTTGTGAGAGATTAAAAGGATATTGCAGGCATGTGTCGATTCAATGATCACGATTCCCTTGTCTTTTATACCAGAATCATGGGATCTCTGTACGATTTCTGAGAGAAAATTACTTACCTTTTTTTTGTTTTAGATGGTGAAACATCATCTTCACTCAAGTGGACATAACAGAAAAATAAAAATTCACACTTCTGGGCCAAAATCAGGACTGGCTTCAATTAACAGTAATCAGGTGAAATACTTAACCCCATTCTGTTTAAAACACTTGTCGGTTTTGCTTGAATTATCACTTGTTAGAAAGGGAATAAAGAAGCACACGTGTACAACACCTGGAACGTTCTGTTAGAATTAACGGAAGGTCAGAGAACAATATGGTATGACATTTAACCGGGTGCCTTGGTTCTGCAGTTGACCGTGTGGAGAGCTGTCTTAGGGCAGCCATAAAAATTACAGAGAACTCAACTGACAGCTATTATGTGGACTGTCTGTCATGCTGTCAAATTAGCCATTAAGTTAATTATAGCCCCACTGAAAGTCACATTGTATTGAGGAGCCAAAGTATGTGTAACAAGACAGTTAGCACAAGGCAGCCAGTCAGTCTTTAAAAACAAAAGGGCACTGTTTATTAGATTCATGTGCAGAGCCCAAAAAGCTGTCAGGTTTGTAGTGGAGTACAAACCTGTCCAGCAAGCAAACTGTCTTCATTTCAGCAATTTGTACAGGTTCAGCAATTTGTAGAGGGTGAATTTATTTCCACAGACAACAGAAATTTGAGGAACAACACATTTTCTCTCATTTTTATAGGTATATATGGTAATCATCTTTTACTGTACAATACCACATTGCAAACATCATAGTTATCATAACTGTACGTGATTAGCTTGACAACCCACTGCTATTATGTGTCATGAGCCATTGCGAGACTTTGATGATGAAATAAACAGACTTAACACTGACATTTTCCACATACAGTCTGGCATGGTAGATTGCTCTGAACTCCACAGTAAAAAAGCTGTAGGAGGTTTACAAAGTCTAAAATTGGCAATATGATCGTTACAAGAGTATTTTTCATTGTTTATATATTAAGCCAGAATAATGAAGCAAAAATGTGTGCTGGAACGTCCAGATCCAGAGACCATAAACTGTCAATTCACCCCAACATTTTGTCATGTGATTCTAAACCAGGCTTTAGGGGGTGAACTATCAATTTCTATTCTAGACACAACTCAAACTTTTATAGTTCATCACCACTTGCATTGTCTATGCAAACGTTTCTGTCCTGGTCTGTGTATCAAGTCACATAGTCCGCCAAAATGACCCCCCTTCAGCTTCATCTGATTTCCTTCACGATTTACGATTTTGTTGTCAGCATCCGCTATTTTACACACACAGTGATCAAAACAATGGAATGCAATAAAAGTAAATTGACTGGCTGAGCGCATGCGCAGGTGCGACTGGTGGGGTGACATCTGGAAATCCGAGTGCATGCGCTGCTTTACATGTGACGTGATTCTTCTTGAAGTCTTGATGGGTTGTTGGCAACATTGCGGCAGTGCTAATGAATCGTAAAATGCTTGCTCTGAATCATCTACAATAAAGTGTACCTTCAACTTTTTTTATGTGTTTCAGCCAGAGGGTCTTTCTCCATGACAAATTTATTCAGCTGCACTCCTCGCAGCTGCACGCGAGGATGTAACGGTAAGTAGCGGTTATCCGTGTTCCACCCGAGCATCGCAGACGCACCGCCTTCAGTTTGGAGGTATGTGGACGACAGCAGAAACACGTGCTTTTAAAAGGTTGCTTCAAGACAGAGCTGAAAGAGATCAGCGGGTCCGAGCGGGACGTGTGGCTGCAGTGACCCTCACATCGAGCCAGGAGAACCATCTGTAGAGCAAAAAAGGTTAATTAGTCCCATGTTTGAGTAAACTGTCCATCTATCTGTCTGTCTATGTATCAATCAAACTATCTACAAAATCTGAATCTGAGCCCAATTTGTTTAAAGGAATAGTTCAATGAATAGCTCTTATGTTGTTCCAAACCCATAAGACCTTCATCTGTCTTCAGATCACAAATTAAGTTATTAACATTACTTTCGTTTTTGATCTTCCTAAATGCGTCTATGTTCGAGGGAATCATTTGTGATCCAGCTTCATTTACAGGAGTATAAGGGTTTTTTGAATCTTTGCAAATTGCCTTTCCTAATAATGTGCTAGTTAATCAGTCTGCTCATCACCCCATGGAAGAGAGGGGCGGGGTCAGCAGAGCTCATTATCATTTAAAGCGACATGGACTAAAAACAGCTTGCTGATTTTGACAGGGTAAAAAGGGTGTTTTTTACACTACCACTGAGAAATTTGAACCAAAGTATGTTATAGAATTTTCATTAAGACCCTAAAGAATCATATCAACTTGGGCATGCAATGAACCCTTTAATGATGTCTTTTCTACGTTTCTGGGCCTTGAACATGGTAGTTGCATTGCTCTCTATTCAGGGTCAGAAAGCTCTGGGATATCATCAAAAATATCTTAATTTGTGTTCCAAAGATGAACAAAGGTCTTAAAGGTTTGGACCAACACAAGGGTGAGTAATTAATGCCAGAATTTTCTAGTTTGGGTGAACTACCCCTTTAATTAAGTAATTTTTTAAAGAAATTAAGTAAAAAAAAAGAAAGAAAGAAGGAAATGAAGCCATTTTCATTCTTCATTTTTGTAGTCCTAAATTGGCTATACCACTTTTTAAATACATAAATTGTGGAATGTGTGTTAAAGACATTATTTTCTTTAGTAGTTTCACCAGTGTAACTTGTACACAAACATGTTTAGCTATTATAAAGCAAGAGTCCCGTGCCATCTCTAATTTTAACCCTGTGTCAGGACTAATATATGCTTCCTGTGAAGTTTTGAAGTGCTGAACAATGAAAGTTTGTGTACTTTCTCACCTTGACCTTGCACCTGCATGTTGATGGGAGTGTGGTTGATCTCTCCCAGACCTGGATGTTCAAGTTACTTGACTCCCCCAAATACCTCAATCTAATAATTTGCCTCATTTGCTTTGTGAGGATTGTTGTTTGACAGATGAATGGCTTTGCACTTTGTGGGACCGATTTATGGGGTTCAGTGATCCACCTGGCAACATCGCTGAGTTACTGGCTGATAAAGAGGGATTCGCTCATCAAAAAAATGCTCTGTCCTATATAAGAGTGCTCTGGTAATTAAAGGTTAATGAGTGATGCGCATCTGCAATGATAGACACGAACGTGACCCAGTTCAATGGTCTACTGGTTCGGAATATGAGGTGCTGGCCAGACCACGGGCCGCCACATTCCTGAACACTCCGTAAATGGACTCCTGTGTCATGTTGTCTTTCAGCTGCATAGTGTTAGCGGAGTGTCACCCCCATTATAAGGAACACTAGCCTGACTGAAGCCAAAAAGCACCCGATATGCATCACTCATGGTCCGACGTCCATGAATGAAGCTGCATTTGCTTGCTGCTTTTAGCTGATGTCATTATTTAATGTTACCTGACACTGTAGGCATACAGCCATGTTCGTAAAACAAACGGTGGAGAGATGTGGGGTATTTCAGAGGGAGGTGCAGTGGAGGTGTGTGGCCAACGGAAGATGGATATCCAAGGTGACAAATGCTGGGCAGCAGATGTAAGCCCTCTTCCCCTCTATATATATCTCAGAGTGACTGCGCAGGTGGATCCTATTGTGTCGCACTGCTGAAATTTGCATGGAAGCAACAGCCATCCTCATAACTAATGCAATGTGTAACAAGCTTCTTTAAAGGTGACTGAGTTGAGCTTAATCCATTGTGCTGCTTTTAGACAATGGGCCTGTGTACTTGCCTGTCAATCAGAAACTGTTTTTGAGACAGGAAATTTTAACTGTTAGTTCATTGCATAATTCAAATTGTTTTCCGATTTATTACCAGAGTGGAAAAGTATTTCAGATTGTCTATAGTGTCCATTTTGCTTACATATCCAAGAAATGATTTGTTAATTATACAGGGAATCTTCTTGGTACATTATAATATGAATGATAAAAATGAAACTGTTAAGTATTTTGTGGATGAAGTAAACTTAAAATGTATTTTCTTCTTTAAATCTGTTAAGATTTCTGGGACTTTTCACTGCTTGTATCACTTCACTTGTACGTGCTTACCATTCCAGACATACTCAGGCTTCAGTCTGTGCATTAGTTTGTGAGGATTCTTTCAGAAGATTACATTAAGCCAATTGGTGACGAGTGATTGTCTTTACGAGTGCGTCACTGAATAATATTTTTTTTAACAATTTTGAATCATTCAGGAACCCTACCACTATTTGATGGCTGGAACTTAACATTATTCCTTTGGGGTTTTGTTTAGAAATATTAACTTCTTGGTTATTGAACTGTTGTGTAAAATCAATATCACACTTGCAGTTGCACCGTCGATTGACTAAAAAAGCACCGATTCAAAAGAGTCATTTGTTTGTCAGTGGTACTACACCAGTTGCACTGAATGTTTTTTATTCACTAAAATGAACCGGTTCATAAGAGTAATTTTTATTTGAATCTGACTACAATGGTTGCATTGAATGTTTGTGATCATTTGTTTGTTAATCATACTCATCATATGTATGCATTGCCTGCAGTCCGGAATAACAATTTGATAAAAATGTGGGGTAACACTTTAGTATAGGGTCCAATTCACACTAATAACTAGTTGCTTATTAGCATTTCTATTATTAACATATTGGCTGTTTATTAGTGCTTATAAAGTACATATAATGCATGACATCCATAATCCTACCCAATACCCTAAACTTAACAACTACCTTATAAACCATCAATAAGCAGCAAATAAGCAGTTAATTGAGGCAAAAGTCATAGTTAATGATTAGTTAATAGTGAGAATTGGACCCTAAAATAAAGTGTGACCAAATGTGGTACTATGCATATGTTATATCTTAACTGCAGCTCACATAACATGTTGCGTCCTTCTTAAAAATCTGTTAATTGTCAAATGACAAATGAATGAAATACTCAGGACTCTGAAGGTTATTTGTATTGTAATGTATCTTTGGCTGCATTATAATAATCTTCCTAATTCAAAATCAAAAAATTACATATATGACTGCTTGTTCTGCAAAGTTGCCTGATGAAAATGTTAAAGGGGTCATCGGATGGCCATTTTCACAATTGATATGATTCTTTAGGGTCTTAATGAAAAGTCTGTAACAGTTTGCTTAAAATGTCTCAATGGTAGTGTAAAAAACACCTTGTTACCCTGTTAAAAACAGCTCTTTTCAGAGCAAGCCGTTTTGTAGCATTTTCCTTTAAATGTTAATGAGCTCTCCTGACCCCGCCCATATCTTCTGAGCCGCTCTCTGAGGGAGTGTTATCTTTAGCCGCATTCATTTTAAAGCATTACTAGGAAAGGCGATTTGCAAAGATTGATTTAAACACCTTATACTCACTTTTTCTGTTGGTGAAGTTAGACCAAGAATGAGTCGCGTGAAGATAGATGCATTTAGGTAGATCGGGGCGCATTCCCTTCAGAAACAAACGTAATCCACTGGAGTAAACAATGACTGTTGGGTTCATTATTACATCCAACAACAAAACACCTCAATGGTGGGCTGATGACAGCTCACTCGGGGTGGGTCTAAGGTAAGACACAAGTCCAGTCTGTCCTGAAACGCTACTGTCAATCAAACTATTGTGGGAGGTTGCATGACTGTGTAACGTCACAAAGACAGGCATTTGAGATCGGCTCGATTTGAAAAAGGGGTAAATATTTTAATAGATATAGTAGATTTTATCATTATAGGGTTGTTGTGTACACACACTGCCAACACTCATTTCAGTACAACAACTTGTAAAAGTGCATGTAGCATCTGATGACCCCTTTTAAATTTTATCATAAAATTGAACCTTTTAGCAATTAAATAAATGATTTGAATAAAGATTAGCACTTTTTGCTGAATGAGACTCAAAGATCAAGATCCAGATCAAGGAGTAGAGATCTTTAAAATGAAAATTATGATTAATTGTAATATCAGTATTTTTTCCCAACCCTATTCACTAATCACTTTCTGGAAGCAACAGTAAAAAAAATCTCAGCTGCCGTAGATCCTTGAATGGATGTTAAACCAACTACGTTTTCCTTTTTTTACCCAATGCTTTTGGATTATCGAGGTTGTCTGTCTCATAATTAGAAAATGCAGTGTGTAATGCTTGCAAAATTAATATTTTCAGCTCAAGCACAGGTGGCTGACTAGCTCATCTTTAGTTCATTGGAAGTTGGATATTTGTTGACACAGCCAAGCTGGGTTTGTAAGAACAAGAGCCTAAGAATCTTAATTCACAATATACAGATCATGAGAGGCTGCCCTTCTGAGGGGTACAGGTGAATCAGAGCATCTGGAACTCATCCCAGAGTGTTTATTATCGATGGCTTTATTTTGAGGGGATGTTTTTGAGGCACTCTATTGTTTCGATAACCAAAAAATGAGTCAGGCACAGCACTGCGTGGAGCCCTGGAACTGTGCCATCTCCCAGACATTTTATGCACCCCCTGAGAGCTTATTTCTGGCGAGGCTTTGGGCCGCACAGGCAGGCTATTTGCAGTGTTCCTTGCCAAGGTGTCAAAGTACCTAAAGGTAGAGGTCATTAGACAAGCCAGCCATGCTATCTGATTCAATGAATGAAAACAAGGTTTCTTCTCAGCCTTGGGGTTCTAATTATGAGCGACATCCCTGGGCTCAGTATTTAAATGTAAAACCTTTTAAACACCAGGAGACTTGATTTGTTTTTAAGCAGCTTGTTAGCAGGAAAGTTGTGGGTGTATAGAGTGTATTGTCTTACAAAAGGATCTGACCTCCAAGACCATTTTTGTAATGATCTTGGAGGTTATAATCATGGGAGCTTGATTTTGTGTGACTTTGACTTGGATGCTAATAAGAATTTCTTTGTTTTCTTTTTTAAACAAGACTACAAAAATTTCTCGACACTGACAGGCGACAAAAATTAAAATGTTACAATAATTTTATATCAAGTTGGCATCGGTGAGATGCAAGAAATTTCTTTGCAAGAATTGTATTTTTTATTTTATTTTTTTATTTCTAGTGCAAGTAATAATTCTTGTACTTCAATTTCAGTTATTTGCCAAGAAAAAAAAGAAAAAAAAGTTTCTGTTTAGTTTATCTAATATTTAGATTCTACTTCGTTTTAAAATTTATTTCAATTACAAAAATGTTTTAGGTTTGTTACTATGGGATACTACTATGATAGTAGTTTATGTCTTAATTGTTATGATTCTGATTCTTTTTAAGGAGTCAGTCATTCATTTTAATTATTCAGTCAAAAAGATTAACATCCTGTAACTCGTTTGTGTGTTAGCTCAGTCAATTAGTTGTTCAGATGCATTTCAGAGTTCTGAATGACTCCCTCGCTGAACTGTAAATCATTGTTCAATTAAGTTCATCAACATTTTGGCATCTTACCTTTGAATTGCACTTGTAGATAGGATGTGTGATGGTCTCAACAAAATGATGTCTCATACACCTGTCAGGATCATTGTCCCCTAAGTGTCCACTCTCTGCCTTACAGGTTACACCATGCAGGATTGTCAGCAGGGGACATGTGACCAGAAGAAGAAGAATCCCAGGCTGGCTCAGAGCGACTGAGTTCCTCATATTGTCCACAACTTCCACAGGCAAAAGAAAAGAAAACTTGACCGTCTCCTACAGAAGACAACAAAGAGCTCTCCACTGTGATGTTGATGCCGCACATGTGAACCGAAACATATAGTGAGTGTTCTCTTTAAACTCAGCCATCCTCTTTAGTGGTCTGGATGTGTCTGTGAAAGGTAAAGAAAGGAACCATGGTTAGTCCAGGACGCAAGCTGCAGTAAAGACACCCACCTGAGAGTGCGATATCAGGTAATGTTTCGCACGTTACGTCCAGTTTGCAGAGCTGTTTATTTTGTTAGTGGAGTGACTGGGCAGGTAAGGTAAGGTGCAGAGTAAGGGAGAGTGGGAGTTTGTCTTCATGAGAACCCAGCAGTGACAGATGACCCGAGACCATGTATCCAGCCAGGAAAAAGTGGGCTGTGATGTATGAGGAGTGCTGGCAGACGGCTGTAGTGTTATTCTAACAATCCCAACACTGAACAAAAACATGGTGTTTTTATTACACAGCGAAGAAACCTTATATATTAATAAACAGCCTGCAGTGAATTTCCCCAGAAATGAATTTTTCATAAAAAGAAATAAGTCTCCACGCAAGTTCTCTCATGACAGTGAAACAACTGCCAACATAGGTACATATTTATTTATACATACTTATTTTTTCATGAGCTTTGTGCTTTACAGTCCTCATGACAATGCGCGGCAGTTAAATTCACTGAGCCACAACTGCTAAAAGGTTTGGTGTAATGAGTGGGAGAATGAGTAGCAGAGCCCTGAGGGTAACCGACTCTGCAAACCTGGATCAGACAGAGAGGAAATTATCATTCACTAAAACAATGCCTTGCATTATGTCTAAACCTCTTTCCAATTTTATTTCGAAACCCACAATTGCTCCAAAATCACAAGCACATCAGACTAATTTAAAGCTTTCTCCTTGTGTTTTTCTTACCGGAGCGACTCATTTAACTTTAGCATTCCTCGCATAAGGATTTTAGGTATCAATTTGCCTGTTTAAATAAATACTCCCTGAAATGTTTAACTGCACTGGAGAGCATGTGTTGAGGGGTTTACAAAAGCACATATCACAGTCTGTTCTGAACTCAGATGCTTTAAATATAGGACGCTCTTGCTTCGTCATTTATTTAATATTGGGCATACCAGCCGCCATCTTCATCATCATCATTGTGCCCAGACAAGACTGTTGACATTCAAACCTGGTTGAGGGCGTCTGCTGCAGTGATCTGTAGGCACCGTAATGGGCATTTACAATGCAGTGTAGACACCCCAGCTCAAAAGATAACTACAGATCCAATTTAGTTCATAAACAATGAGACGGTGACCTCATGCCGCAATCATCTATGGCAGCTTCATCAGTCAAAAGCTTCTAGTGCTGTTAGGACAGTTGTGGGTGTGTTGCTTCTTGCCCAAAGTCAATGTAAGGTAATGTTGACCACCATAGCATCCACACCTGCTTCAGCCTGTAGATTTATAAAGCCCAGTGTGTCTACAAATGGCAGAAGGACTTACAATCACCTCCATCTTAGACGGAATCCACCACATCTGTCCACCTCTGAGCAGAGGAATTGTTTCCCTCTCTCGTTTCGTATCGATTCACTTTGTACACTTACAATTTGGAGTTTATAGACTAGGAAAATTAGCTTTGACGTGCTGGAATCTTAGCATAACAACTGTCTGATGCAAGATGTAATCAAATTAGTGCTTTAATTAGCTCTCACAGTACAATCAGAGACAGAGACAAGAACTTGTTTTTCTCAGCATGGACATTTTCGGGGGTGTCTAAAACAAAGTGTTTAACCAGAATATTTTTGCCACAGTGTGATACATTGTAAAGCTTCTAAAATTTTTTATTCTATCATCATTTACCAAAGTCAGTTCACTCTGTGGCCATATTTGCAACGCCTCTGGGAAGGTATTTCTGGCATGCAAGACCAATTCCTATTTACTTGAATTGAGGAAATACAGACATCTCAAAAACTCATAATTTAATAACATATTTCAAATCAGCAGCAAATTCTGACATGATGTTGGTTTCAATATGGTGTCTCATTAGTTTTTTGTTTGTTTGTTTGTTTTTACACTCAAATGGTTTATATGGTGTATACTTGAGGTTGGTCCAGTAAGTGTGCATATACAGTCATCCCAAGGGCAAACCTATGACTGTTTCTATGGCAACTGAAGCTTCTAACAGTGGTTGCAGTGACACAATTGCTTTACAAATTGGCAATTGACCTTTAGAAGGTGGGACTAATTCTGACACATCTATCTATCTATCTATCTATCTATCTATCTATCTATCTATCTATCTATCTATCTATCTATCTATCTATCTATCTATCTATCTATCTATATATATATATATATATATATATATTATTGTAACACTTTAGAATAGGGAACACATGTTCACTAATAACTAGGCATTTTCCCTAAATAAACTCCTAATTTGCTGCTTATTTATGGTTAGTAATAGTTGATAAAAAGGTTTTGAATAGGGTTATGCAGAATAAAGCATTAATATGTGCTTTATTAGTACTAATTAAACAGCTAATAAGATGCATGCTAATAAGCAACTAGTTGATAGTGATAACTGATCCTTAAAATAAAGTGTTCCCTATATTATATTATTACTTTAGTATTTTGTGGAGAAAAAATAAAATAAAAAAATTGTCCATGCAGTGAAGTCAGTGTTGTTTGACATTTTTATTGGTTGCATAAAAAGTTGAAACATTCTTGAACATATCATCTTTTGTGTCCCTCAGAAGAAACAAAGTCATTGGAGCGACATGAGGGTGAGTAAAAGTGAGCTATCCCTATAATATTTCCAAGTTGCAAGATGCAAAACAATGTATCTTTTACCTTCACTAACTGCCAAATTAATTTAAGAGGAAGGCAGGAGCCAGGGCCGGGTGAGACAGGCCAAAACCCCGCTGCACTGAACTCTCAGGACAGACTGCTCTCTTAGGGACCACGTCTTAACCTGGAGTCCCGTCAGTAGCTATAACACGACTTAGGGAACAGTTCCCTGGAATGAACTGTCCCTAGGCGTGGCACTAGTGGTTGTGGAAATAGAGTATGGATCTTTTGAACATGGCTGATCCTCTCAGGCTGTGGCAAGCCTGAGAGGGGCCTTGCCGTCTGCACCATTAGAACTGTGAAATTCCTGACATTCAAAAGCAGCCACAGTTTAAAGGCCGTATGGCAGAAGTTGTTGCACACAATTCAGTGCTGCTTCTCACCTCACTCAGGCCTCTGTGTTGTGATATCATTAAAAACCATAGTGTCTATTTGATTAAGAGGGTATAAAATGTGGGAACAACAAGCTTTTCATGTCAGGGCATCTTCACATGGTGGTTTTTCAAGAACTCAAGGGGATCATGAGTTGGTTCTTGATATCTCAATTCTGTCTCCTGTTCTAACCCTTGCTGCTTTTTCTGCTTAAGATAAAGCACAGACTGTCATTTTAAGGAGGATTTTCTACTCAAAACCACCTAAGGGGTTGGATTATGTGGATTGAGTCAATTGAATCCACATTATTAGTTATAGTTTCCTCAACATTGCTGTGAGGAAATGGGCTTATTTTAAGATAGAGCTCAATTTCTGAGGTAATCCATCTCAAAGTCTCTTAATGCCTTCAAACCAAACTATGCTGAGAAAATAATCAGATTGGAAGAACATTTAATCTGGATCATAATGATTGCACAATGTTGTATAAAAGGAATCATGATACTGGAATAAACACTAGGTTAGGAATATTGAGTAACTTAAATTTTAGACACAATATCGGATGTTAGTTTGTGTATTTTTGCAGTCAACAAAAATGGTTCTGCATATTCTGTTGTGAAATTTGTTGTGAAACTTAGAGCAATAAACAGTAGTCTTTTTCCTGAATGATTCAGTTTTTTGAATGAATCATTGGAGAAAAAGATGATCTGTCCTATTTTTAAAGACATTAGCTGGGTTTGCATATTAAGTACTAACCAGAAGTCATATCACCCAGTAGCCCAGGACTGGTTGCCCACTGAAGCTAAGCAGGGTTGAGCCTGGTCAGTACCTGGATGGAAGAGCAGACCAGCAGGGGGTGCTCTCCATTTGGTCTGTGTGGTGTCCTAACGCCCCAGTATAGGGATAAGGACACTATGCTGTCAACAAGCACCGTCCTTCAGATGAGATTTTAAACCGAGGTCCTGACTCTCTGTGGTCATTAAAAATCCCAGGATGTCTTTTGAAAAGAGTAGAAGTGTGACCCCATCATCCTGGCCAAACTTGCCTGTTGGCCTCTGACCATCATGGTCCAGCTGCACACTGGTGGTGGACAAGGAGATTCCCCCTTTTATGTAAAGCACTTTGAGTGCTCAGACAAGTGCTATATAAATGTAATGAATTATTAAACAGGAACTACATTTGAATTAAAACATACTTTGTAACCATTAAAAAATTACATTCTATATAGATCGAACGTAGTTTGAATGAAATGCAGACATACTAAATCTGCCATGTTGTCAATGTCATATGACTTAGTGTTAATTGCATGGCTTCAATACCATTTGCAACTGCCATGGCCTCATGGGATAGTAAAGTGTTCATCAGATGCGCACATCCGAATGTTTGCGGAAGTAGTAGGTTATCTGGGTACTTTTTGCCTATTGTTTTACGAATACTTAATTGACACCTTGTTGCCACCTACTGGCTTAAGGAAAGAGTCACTAAAAATCCCCAAAACTGAACTGTTGTATAATATAAAATATATTTGTTGATTATACAAGAAAATAGAAATGAATCATGTTTCCAATGAATCCTTCAGATTTCATTTCATCGTTTGAGTACTCTAACAAGGTTATCATCAAAACTTCAAAAGGGCGCTCTTGATGGGTCTGCCAGCAGCTGAGTCCACAGTTGTTGAGTGAGCCGTGTGGTCGCCTAGTATTTGCCAATAAGCAGAATTGTCTTCTCAGTCACATTGACATGCCCAAAACCCCTCCTCCGGTGAAGGGGTTACGTCACTGTTTTCTACTTGTTTAGCACCCTATTGTTTGACCGGCTTTTAATAAACCAAAGGGCAGATTCCTGCCGGGATCACCCCGCAGCCCTCCTCCCATGCCCATCTGCAACCTAAGCAGCATGCCAGGGGCACTGCCACCACACGCTGACGCCAGGAACCCGCGTCTCCACAAAGCCCACACTAAATATATCTCCTGTGATAAAGATAAGACAAACACAGTGGATTGGAAAGTAGCTGGTTGCCAATAGCCAGGGCACCATGTGAGCCAGTGCTAAACTAATGTTAGCTTTACATTTAGCTTCTCAGAAAAGTGCTGGTCTGATTGGAATGCTAAAGGATGAAAGGGTCTGCGCACAGTAAATCCGTGGCAGGGTTTACCCTGTTATGTTGTCCCATTAACCTTCCCGCTTTAATGTGATGTGCAAATTGACGGCTGTCGTCATCTTCTGAAAATACCTCAGGCTTTAATATCTTTGTAAATAGCTTGAAGAGTCATCAAAGGACTGTTATGTAGTACTGATTATGAATGAGTTGCGCACTGGTTGACACTGTCAGCTTTTAAATCTAACATCCTGAGGGAAGTGTGTTCTAGTTCACCTCTTCCTCAAGCTCCATAAACAATCCTCAGAATATCTATGATTTCTCATCTGGTGCGCTCGGCTAACGACCTCTGGCTTAGCATTAAATTGTGTATTCAGTCCCTGTCTGTGCTAGACAAGCAGCTGATGGCTTACCTTAGCAACCGATCTCCCACAGCACATATTATGTGAAGCTCGTCATTTATAACATAGCCATTTTCCTTCGGTTAGGAGTCATTTCGGAGCAAAATCATTACGTGTCTGATCTTAATGTTATTAATATGCAGTCTCTCTTAAAATTGGATTCTTAAATTGTGAAGTCAATCGATGACCATAATTAGCATGTTACTTTGGGCAATGCATTATATTATGAAAAAATTTAAGATTGAAGAAATGTAATAATAACACACACACATATATATATATATATATATATATATATATATATATATATATATATATATATATATATATATATATATATATATATATATATATACATATATATAAATATATATATATGTGTGTGTGTATATATATGTGTGTGTGTATATATATGTGTGTGTATATATATACACACAAACACACATTCATAAAAAATATCTAATTAATATATTTATATTTAGTATTTGTAAAGAAAGGTATGTGCTGCCGTAATAAGGAAACAATAAAACATAGATATATAGCGATAACCTTGCAGCCAATGAACAGTAACTATGATGACCTGATCACCTTTACAACACTGGTGGTCTTACCTTCTGCCTGGTGCCGTTTAACCTGCAGTATTCAATCCCAGCTGGCTCCTCTAGGACAGAAATGAATTTTTTAAGCAACAATTGCCTTTAGATCTCTCCTTCTCCCTCATCCACTTGCTCTCTCTCCTCTCTCTGTTTCTCTTTTACTCTCTCTCACGCATGCCGATTGTGTGTGAGCTCTGACTCCTTCCCCTCCCTCTCGGCTCGGCTCCCCTCCCCTCCGCTTTGACGTTCACACCCCCTCTTTTATTGAGGAATCACATGGAAAAGGGAAAAGGATGGATGATGTACATCTTGGGATGGTTGTCAGATGTGAAACGTGACACAGCAGTCGTATATCACCTTAGGGACACACACATACTCGCCCCCAGCTGCCACACTGACAAGCAAATGGGGATTCCAGCCAAATCAAGAGGACTGACCAAAAGTCTGGCCCTCTTTTACGAGGTCCAGGTTATAAAACTGTTAGCAGAGTTTACTTAAAAACAATTGGTCTGCTGGGTTTCGTTGCTGTCTTGAATGAGACTTGGGAGGGGTAACTCAATCCAGCTGCAAGCTATTTTGAAGTATGTATGTAGTTATATGTTGTAGAATAATGGGGGAAAAAAAGATTTTTTTCTACCTCAAGAAAAACTACAAAGGGGAATGACAATAGCTGTATTAAATTCACATCTTCATACGCTAGCATGTGTGATGAAATTCTTACAAAATATGAAGAAATTGCAATCAAATGCAAAGCACATAACTGCATTCTTGGAATATAAAATAAAAAACAGATGTGCAATTATAAGTTCCCAATGAACGGATAATTACTATTTCACATCTCCGACATGGAGAGAATCCAGCAAGCATTTGTGTTTTTCTCAAAGTTTGTCCTTCTGTGGCCAAAAATGTCCTTTAAACGTCATGGTCGAAGAGGCATTTGAAATTAAATTACTGCAAATATTGGCACTAGAGGGAGAAAAATTTGAGATATGGACTTCATCTGTAAGCAGACTGAAGGTTTGTGGCTTGAAAATATCTGATTGTCAGATCTTACCAACTTTATCCAACAGTTTCCATGATGCGAAGTCTGCCAAGAAATTTAAAATGACTTAGTTTGAAGCTTCTCTAAGAAAAGACAGCCCAAGGTGGACTAACTTAACTGCGTATATTGACTAATGTACAGTTTTACAAAAAAAATGCAGCACAAAACGTAATCAGATGACACACATAAACCATCATGCCAAGTCAGAAGCCCCTTGAGAAATAAAGTCTGTGCTAAAAGCGCAGGAGGTCAAATGTTTACTCAGCATAAATTACCTGCAAGGCTTGGTGGGTGTGACTTCACAGATGTTCTCACCTTCTATCTCTCAACCCCTTGACCCAACTCCTGTTCACACTTCAAATCTGAATTGAAGTAGATTAGTGCAATGCTAATTCAAAGTGGGCTGATAATGACAACTGGGTTATGTTACATGGCCGCTAGCTAGGTATTTTATAAGAATAAAAATAAATAATTTATCTGAATCTTTTCTACAACTGCAAGACAAATGAAGACTGGCGGTGACCTGGTATAACAGCGAGACCAAAATAGCCTTAGCAGAGATTTCCTCCAAAAGCTTCCCATTCTGGAAAAGAGCCCTTCTCATGCCTGTCCATTATATTTTTATTATATCCAGGAGCATCTGCAGTCTTTCAACACTCGACTATTCTTTCAACTTCCGTTTTGCAATCTGATGTGGCACGAGTATTATATCAAGTGATTTACAGTCTGCATTTGTCCATCCATCTATTATTTGCTTCAGTGCATTAAAACCTTTTTATGAAAGAACCTACATTTTCAAAAAGGATAAAGGGGTGAGAATTGTCAAAAGACATTGCATTTGCCTTGATGTCTTCTTACATGACAGTACTCATCCATGCATTTTATCCACAGATTCAAATCTGTCTCCCCTTCAACTGAATTTGGCTTTTATTTTTTAGCCACAACAGACTGACTGAGGGTTTGCAAAGCAGCTTGTCAAGCAAAGAACATGAAGTGAGCCAAAGTTTTCAAACTTGGGATTTGATCATGAAGTCTCATTTCAAGCTACATGACAAAAAAGCCTCATAATTTCGGGTGATTTATATTAAAACAATGCATGCTGTCTCCCAGAAATGAGCTCCTCTGGGAACACTGACCTGGATGAAAATAGTCCATAGTCCAAATTTACAGCCGGTGTAGAAAAACATTTCTTCCTCTAGCCATTTAAAATAATACCTGCCAAAGACAACTTTGCATTGATCACTGTACCAGGTCTAGCAGGCAAAAACACATACCTACTAAAATAGGTTCTTAGCAAGGAAATAACAGAAAATACATATATATTATAGAATTTCTGTGTGAGTTAGTTGGAAGAGTGGAGTCAATTATGACAGCGCTGTAAAAAATAAAATAAAAAACAAGACCATCTAAAGGCAAAACTGAGGGGAATGTAACTGTTTCCCCATATGTACCTGAGGCTGTGACTTGCCTCCTAAAATGACTTAATTCTGCATGTTTACTATCAGTGTGCCAACTGCTGTAAGCATTGTCAAGTCTGTAGCTATGAAAAGGACAAGGCAAAATGAACGGCATCCGTTAAATTCTAGCAGCTTTTCCTATTAAATTAAAACTTATAAAATGAGTACATCTTGTTTAATTGTGTTGTATTTAGGCAGTTTCTGTTAGTGGTGTTTTCTATTAGATAAAACAACTCTGAATATATGTATTAGATGCTGTTTAAAAGAATATATCTGCTTCCATTCACTGTCAGACTATTTCAAAGTACTGACATCTAGGGTTGCAGTTTTGTACTAGGGGATAGTTAAAAATGTATCATTTATCATGAATGTTAACATGATTTGAATATGAAATGGCAAGCCATTGTGATGTAAAACTGAAAAAAAGAAAAGGCAGAATTTTATATTTGTTGAAATCCTTTGAAATTTTATATCGCTCCTAAAGCTGAAGTGTGGAGTTTGTGGATCACTGGTCACCAAATGCTAAATTTATGACTGTTTCAAACAGATTTCTCTCCTGTCTGCCATTGGTTAGCTAAACAGATAGCCCCACCCAAAAAACATGCCATTGGCTGGCTGATTGAACAAACAGCAATATTTTGATGGCACTCCAGAGCCATCGTGTTTTATTTTTTTTACGTTTTGTTGAAACCAACCCACAAATTGTTAACCTATAGTTGTCTCTGCATAATAATTTTAGACATGTATTTTAAGATTGAAAAATGTCACACTTCACCTTTAAGGGAACAGTTCTCCTCTTACTATTTAAACTCTGTCTACCGCGGTTTAGTGGCGGTGTAGTGGTTAAATACTTTTGGTTCAAAACTTCAGGTCTGTTGTAGTAAGTCAGTTTGGCTAAGATATTTCCTAAAGTAAAAACTAAAGCAATACGATTGATTTTGACTATAATTTTGTAATGGACCCTTTACACAAGACTGTGATGTTTTACTATTTGAGCAAATGGGAATGCAAAAAATATTTTTGTTACTCTCCCATTCATTGCTCTTCAAGTTTACCCAACTATCGCTGCTGAGAATCCCGGAAATGTGAGAAAGGTCCATTGAAATGTTTAGCAACCACCAACAGACCTTTAAAAAATTAATTGGAGATCTTTTGCAGCAGAGACTTTTATAACATTTTCCTGTTCAGAAATTTATAGAGACTTGACTGGAGACTGAATAAACATCAGTTAAACAAGAGCCAGGAAATATTAAAACGATGAACACTCTATTTCTTAATGTTCTGAAATGCAGTTTCACCTGAGGGAGAAAGAATCTGTGTATTTGGTGTAATGAAATGTGTTTATGCGGTTTAAGGTAAAAAAAAAAATAAAAACATTATTTTCCATATACTGTAAATTATTGGTTCTCCTCTATGCTGTGCCTTTCTGAAAAGCATACATTTTTACAAAGCTCATCGGTCTGAAAAACAAAGTGCACACTAATTGGCCAGCTATCCAGTGCATTGTGATTGGCTGAATACCTCAAGCATGTGACGAAAATTATTATTGCTAATATAGTGTCTCTTACTTTTAGGATTGCACCTCTGTGCCATTAATGTGCTCCAGACAGAAATGAAAACAGTACTGATAATTTTAAGGTAATGTTTACACCTAGGTAGGTTAGGGTCTTTGTTGCATTTTGGAATGATAAAGTGTGTCCTTTTTCCCCATTCACTGGAGACAGGCTAAAAAAAGATCCTAGATCCATCAGCCTTTGTGTTTCGGACAGAAGCCTGCTAACTCATGAGGCTAATATTTTAGTAAGTGTGAAGGCTACTTGATAATACCGGTGTGATGTAATGCACTTCTTTTGTCTTGGCCAGGAACTGAGGCCTTGATCACAAAAGCTCTGATTACAGACACGCTCAACCTGTCTTTTTATATACAGCATCAGCATTTTTCGGTTGCATAATGTGCCAGATCAGAGCGTGAACAGCCAATGCAGGTTATAAAATGAGGATGCTTTTTACCATGGGAAAAATGCTCGTTCCCTTTAACTTAATCATGATAAGACCTTTGGGAAATCTGAGTTTGGGTACTTTATAGCAGGCACTGCAGTTATTTTCTCTTATATGCCTTTGGCATGTTGCTGTATTATATTGACAGCTTTATCCACATAATCATGGCACATGCGCATGTCTGTCTGCCTGTATAAGAAATATGGTTTGATTTAGCGGCTCATATTTTTAACTGCTCCACGCTTGGTCCCAAGGCACTTCCAAACAGCTCTCTCATTCCAGCATGTTTTTGATTTTATGTCGAATAAAAAATACACATAAACGGTATTATGACATTCATGAAGCACAACAGAAACAACGATGTGCAACAATGTGAATTTAATCAGCGCAATACACAAAGTCGAGCAGATTTCTTGACTTTCTCATGTTATTGAGGATCCCATCAGGCTGTTCTCAGCTGTCATTAATGTTTGTGGCTCTGCCAAAGACGTCCTCCAGAAAGAGCAAGTAGTTGATGGTTTTAACTGCAGTGTCTGCAGCGTCTCCTCTCCAGTCTGCGTCAAACTGAAAACAACGGCACGACAGGGTTTGAGAAACAGTTCACAGAGGTTCCTGGAGCACATATGTTTAACTGGCACTCTCATTTCATGTCTCTGCAAATTAAGCTGAACCGAGACAAAGATTTATCAGGCCGGATTGACTTTAGCACATGGTAAATGTCTTGTACTTGCTATTTAAAAATGTATAACAAATGTTAAACGACTTTGCGTGGTTCAGTAAATCAGACACATAATCATCTTTTTAAAAGAATTGCTACAGATAAGATTTTTTATTGCTCAATATGTTAAGGTGACCAGATTTCTCAAATGAAACTGGGAACATTTTTAGTTCAACAGTCTATATATCACTAAAATATCCAATGTTATTATCTATGAATTCAAAACGGGGGACAGTTTTGTGTGATTTGAACATGGCGAATGTAGAACTGCGATGAGTTATTGTATATCATACTCTGACATACTACTATAAATTAGTGTGATCATCAACAAACACTTATTAACTGTAAAAAACCGAGTAAAGGTCCTTGCTCACTGAGTCTGAGATTTTTGGTGTGCGTTTTTTTGTACTTATCATCCAAACCTTGCACACAGTCAGATGTGTCAAAACACCTCTTAAAATGCTTGCAATGGACATGAAAAACGCAGAAAATCGAACTCGATCCAAATTTCTTATGACAGACGAAAGTTTCTGAGGCAGTGTGTAAACGTAATTGACACATCGTGAGGCTGTATTTATTTTTGTAACGTATGCAAGGACCGTAACGTTTCCTTAAACTAATGTTTGTTCAAAAATGATAACTAAACCTAAAATGATTAAAAACGTTTTGTTAATTAAATAGACACACAAAAAAACTTAAAAACTGAAGTACAAAAATACTTAAATGTAAACAAAAAGAAATTTAAGATAAATAGGAATATATATATATATATATATATATATATATATATATATATATATATATATATATATAACTTTAAATTACATTTAAATATTTGATTTGAACAAAATTACTAAAATTATAAATAAAACTGAAAATACAAAGCTGAAGCTAATTCTAAATTTTAATAAACACTATAATATAAATAAATCTAATATAACAATGGATATCAATGCATATTGGCTACCAAAGGAAAAAAAAATGTCCCTGGAAATCCAAGGCATCTGGTTATCCTGTCACATGTAATATATAGCAAATATACATACTTTTTATGCACAGAGCTTCATGTGGTTTTTATGAAACATGGCTTTAGTCACTAGACTAGACAAATTAGACAGACCGATCGATCCTTACAGATTCAGTGTGGTCTTGTGGTCTTATTCTTCTTTCTTACATACTGAGAAGTATTTGATAAATGCAGGGCAATTCACCATTGTAATGTCTGCTATATTAGGTTCAGTGAGGGCCACAGGAAATGGCTGGAAACTGGCAAATTTAGCGGTCAATAAACACAGTGAAATGAGCTATGAGAAATGAGCGAGCAAAGCAAAAAACAGAATCACACAGCCTGGCTTGCTTCTTATAGATCCATCTTGGAATCGCTATGAATGGTCCTACAAGCCTTGATTACATAGAAAAGATTGCAGTGAGAAACTATTCAGACAAATCGACCCGTGGCTCCACCTGCTGGTTTGTTAAGACCCAGCACAACTGGAAGGTTTCGCATCGCGCGAGTCAGTAAGCAGATGGTTCTGTTTAGGCTCCAAGGAGACATGCTAAATTACTGCGCTGTAATAAAAGCTCCACTTCAGAGTATTCGTTGAGTGGGTTTTTTCCAAGTTTGATTTACTTGTGATGAGGCTTGGAGGTGCTCAAAGCTTGTGGGGCCCAAAGGTTACCAGGGCCTGCACCCTGACACAAACACTCTCATGTGCATGTGGCCGCTTTAGCAAAAGACAAAGAATGACATCTCAAAATATGTGTTTGATGATAGAACAAATGGACTGCTTTTAAACTCACCTTCACAGTGACATCTGGAAGCACAGCAGGGGCAGGGTTTTCTCTCCAGTTGATACTCGATAGGAAGGCATGATAGTCAATCTTCTCAGACTCGTCTTGAAACCTGGATGCGAACATGAGAGATGCAGAAAATAAGGATGTGTTGTGGTGAAATGTTTCTTGGATAATAAATGGGAGTTTTGCTCTGCTGACCCTACTTTTCGAGAAGGGCTTGTTGTAGGTCATAAGACAGGGGCAGCCGGAAGGCTTTAAAGATGACCTGTGCCTCTTTAGAAGAGAGGTGTCCTGATCTACAGTAGCACAATTTGAGTAGACAGAAAGAAGAATGAGTAATTCACGTCAACACATTTCGTAATATATATATATATATATATATATATATATATATATATATACATACAGTGGTGGCCAAAATTATTAGAACACTAGTATTTTCACCATCTAAAAAATGGTTTCAAGTCACTTATTTCTATCTTTTGCTGTCATGTGTCAGTAGTAAAGGAGGAGTCTGACAACAGCCACATTAACATAAATCAACATACATAATATTTATAATTTATTACGTTTTTGAATGAAGTTTTTTTTTTTCCAAGTATCTCTTTTCAAAATTTTAAAGTATTTCTTTGAATTAGGATTAGCAATCTGTAACGCTACAAATGGCTTCACTTTTAAACAATGTAATGCATCCTTGCTGAATAAAAGAATTAATTTCTTTATAAAGTATTGACCCCAAACTTTTGAATGGTACATATTATAAAATACTATTAATAAAATATTATCATATTCAATTTTCTTATGGAGTTCATGCCGGACAGCTGCAGGCATTCCTGGTTCATTATTTTCAGAACATCGTAAAATAACGAAACTTTCCACAGGGCCACATAAACAGGACAAGTACGTTGACCTGTCGGCATTCTTCCTCATCTGTTTCTCCTGCCTGCAACATGCCACAGGTCTTCATCTGTTTCCAATGCTTCACTTGAACCGCTGGAACTAATCGCACCCCCTCAATCTAAAGCAGACTGATGGTTATTCTACCTCAGCGTGATTGTTAGTGGTCCACATCAGTGCCTGCGTGACTCTCAATAGCTGAGAACAACTATTTTGTGGTTCTGTATGAATGCATGTTTATATCAATGTTGATTTGTTATTATATTCATTTGGTCATGTGCATATACTGCAACAGGGTGCTTACAAGTAACAGACAGAAGAAAACAGGAGGAAATATATATTAGGACAAAGTTAACACTCATGTATGAGAACAATTATGTTCAAATTCAGTGGGGTTCAAATATCTAAGACCATATAAAAAAAAAATATTGTTTTCCAAGTGTAATTAAAATCTGGAAACATGTAAACCAAAATAATATTATAAAGTAAAATGTATAGTAAATAGTAGTAAAATGTTTGATATTATTTTGGTTCTGAGGAACTGAATGCACAAAGTATGCCATTTTGAAACTAAACATAAGCAGCAAATTCTAAATGTGAAATTTGTAACACTACTCACAAATAAATCATACAAATAAATATTTGAAGTGCACAACTTATTAAATACAAGAAAATCTACTTTAAAAAGTTAGATTTGAGACAGAAAGTGAACCCTGCTTGAGGGCTACCTGTCCCGGTCCTCATGTGTAAAGGCTCGAATCATATCTGTGAAGTTCTCAAAGTTTTTCTTCTTTAGCTGATCCTGAGCCACAGCAAGCGCGAGGCTCAAGTCCACCTCTGATTGTTCCCGCGATGAATAATTGCGACCCAGCGTTATGATCTCGTGTTCAGACAACCGAACGTCCATTTCAGCCAACAGAGTCCTGTGAAGAACACAGTGTATTGTGTGCGCATATTTTGAAGCTTAGCAGCTGGTCTTTGGTTGGTCATGAGCTGGTTTAAGCTGGTTAGGAGCTGGTCCTGAGCAGGAGCTAGTTGCTTAAGAACAGTTTAGGACCAGCACATGACCAAAATCTCTTTAAGACAAGTCATGTCACTCTGTGGCCATCTTTGAAACACCTCTCAGGCATTCAAGTGCAGCTCCTATCTCTTTGAATGGGAAAACTTCAAGTTATCCAATAAACTTAGGATTAAATTTCATATCTGAAAGCACCAAAGAAATCTGACAACTGTTTCATAAATGTTGTCATTTTTGCTCAAATAGCCTTAAAAAGATTCTCAGGCTAGATCAGCCATTGCGTATGTACAGTATTTATTTTTTCAACAGGGCTTTTACTCTTTTATTTGACAATGTGTTTAATGTCACAACCATGATGTGTATGTTAGGTATCAGAATTTAGTACAGTTTGTTTCTTATACTGTGTTGTACCCAGACACAGCCACCAAAAGGACTCTGAGTTTTGTCCCCAATCAGCCACAACAACTGCGAGAGAACATTTCGCAAGTCAGTTCTATTTCTGTAGGTAATCCCACCCACAATAAAATCTCAAATTCAGTGAGTCTAAGCCAAAATTGCACTCAAAATAAATTATATGGCTGGCTATAACAAGGTGTTATGTACCTTTTATTTGTGTATTTTTGGCTGCCTTCTTACCTAAATGACTCATATGGAATGAAGCCAGTGCTGCTTGGGTCACTCATGGTGAAGAACTGTTTTACTTTCTTCTTCTCTTCCTCACTGATGGATTTTACCTTGCTAATAATGGTGCCAATATTGGCCTTGGGGAACTAAGTAATTGAGAAACATACGTGAAGGGATTTTAATGAAGTTTCTGTGTAAAACAAATTGAATAAATTGAGACTTTTTTGATTTTTGTGTTACCTCATCTGCATGCTGCTCCATGTAATTGAATGTAAATTCATCAGCATCCAGCAGCTGGAAGGGCTGATTGTTCAGATCCAGCCGAGCTCCCACATACAAATCCTGAGCTGTGAAATACTCAGACATCTCACTCTTAAACAGCTCCTGTCCTGGCTTCTTCACTCGGCCTCTCTTTAAAAACTTACCCCCAATCACACCTTAAACACAAGAACAATGGAATAACATTAGGTATAATCTTAATCTTATGTTTTTATCTGATCTGAATGTAAAGGAACAGGAGGACAGTACCTGAGTTTCTCTGAGGAGGTTCAAAGACTGCTATGGTATCATCACTGAGGTAGACATATATGATAAAAACACGTTCTTTGTCCACAGGACTGTCTGTAAGCATTTTTGCCACAAATCTCAACACATTGCTTACCAGACCTTGCCTAAAGTTGAGAAAAAAAAATTCATTTATTATCTGGCTGAGAAATGTTTTGTTACAGGAATGAATAGAATAAAAGTTTTATCATTGATTTGAGATTTTAAAATCAAACTAATCATGTAGATGGACCACGTTTTTGCCTACACTTTGAAATTAGTTTGAGCTTAATATTTATTCTCACTGTAAAAAGTATTTATGTATACTATACCATTGGTACACTGAATAAAACATCCAAACAATGCACTAGAGTTTGATGATTTTATTTTTAAAATGGTAATTTTGAAGAGATAGTTAAAAAATTCTATCATTATTTACTTACTCTCAAGATGTTCCCATCATGTATGACTTTCTTTCTTCTTCAGAATACAAATTTGTGCACAAATCAGCTTAATAGAATGATTTATATTAAACAAATAACTTTTTTGTCCCTTTAGACTCTATTTATTATGCAATTAACAAAAGTCAAAAAGGCTTCTAACACTTGCTTGCTCTATTCTTTTTCTATTCTATCTGTTTTCTTTTTATATATATATATATATATATATATATATATATATATATATATATATATATATATACCTTGCTATGTGTACTGCGTTAAGCTAACTAAGACTTATTATAGCACTTGTATATCATTGCTCTTTTGTTGATTTTAATTGCTTCCATTGTTCTCATTTGTAAGTTGCATTGGATAAAAGCGTCTGCTAAATGACTAAAAGTAATTGTAAATTTCTGAAGGATCATGTGACACTGCGGAAAAGTAATGGCTGCTGAAAATTCAGACTTGACACAGCGTCCTAGACTGAACAGACCAAACTGCATGTGACACACTTTTTTTCTTGTATGCTCACTATACTAATGGACTCCCTGACTTTGCTAGAAAGTTTGAAGATCTGTTCCAGCTTACAGTGACTATTCTTAAAATATATAGTTCACCAGGCTGACAAGATCAGGATGGGTCTTGATTCCTTACTTCCATTCAAGAATTTTCCTTGCTTATTCAATGTGTGTTTAGCTGCTTTGAGGTTATTAGTATCTATAAAAGAGCCCTTCACTTTGAAGAGCATTCTTTTTCCCTTCAAACTCTAAGCCTGCCAATGTCTGACATTGTATTGTCCAAAGCAAATTAAGTGAGACAGTAATTTGCAGCGTGATACTGGTTCTGGGATTATATTTGGAAGCAAAACACTGTGAAAACAATGTATAATAATAAACTGACTTGAAAAAGTGTTTTACATCGGAAGTATGGTGAGATTGCGGTTGAGCTTCTGATTATTTATAAAGGGCATGTGTTCATCCTTGTGCAGTATTGCAAAGAGCTGCACTAAACTGATGAAGGATGACTTTAGTAGGACAGACAAGGGTCTAATGTCTTCTAGCAAAATGATCAGAAAGCCAGTTAGGGCCTGACATGTTTTTTTGATCTAATATTAATAATTTTAAATGAAAGGCAAGCATATACTCTAGATCTCCTAAGGGAGATTAGCTCCACTGGTTACCTGTCTTTTTCCATAAGCTTCTTGAAATCCTTCTGTGGAGGTTTAGGCAACAAGCCCTGACAGGAGCACAGCGAATCTTCCTCAGATCCAAATCCAGTGTAGGGTGGCACCTGTCTGGCTGCTTTAGGAGGGAGCGAGGCCTGGTATGAGACAGGTGTGAAGTCCTCTGTGAAGCCACAGAGGAAGAAAACATCAAACACACACACATTTAAGCAAACATATGCATGGAAAACCGGAAGTAAAGCCAGACTGGTTGCGTTTACTCATATGAATTCAATCAGCAACCTCTTAACCTCTGAGAAACGGACAAGTGCTTCATCAGAGCTTGTGTCATCTCGACTCCATTAGGCTCATGTGTAACTAATGCTATGATCTGTTCGGCCAGCATAACGCTGCAGCAGACAGATGCACGTGCACCCATATTGTGTTACCACTGGCATGGAGCTCGTGTGCCTCTCATGTCCAGGCTTTTGAAGATAAAGAGGCCAGGCTGGTCATTGCTCATATCTGCTGTCCAAAAACTGAGTCACCTTGAGGTGTCAATCAGTTCTGCTCCTTTAGTCTTCTGTCGTTCAATGCGTGTTATTCCAACAGTTATTCACAGAGATGAAAGCACACTAGGGAGCATTAGGCTCTCATAGAGATGTGGGATTTACGACAGGAAGACTTTGATAATAATGAACAGCTTGTCAGACCACACAGATGCGATGTGTACAGAGAATGAGGGGTTGGGGTATGTACATTTTCTTTTCAGTTTACTACAAAAAGCAGTAGAGCATAAAATTGCAAATGCTGTAGAAAGTTTGTCTGTAGCAATCAAAATAAATATGAGTTCACGACATAGTTCTAAAGTCACAGGTGAAACTCAATACTGACATCATGTGGTCATTAAGAGCGGGGCCAAACCCCTCCTTCCAATTTTTTATAAAACCTCAAAATAATAAAAAGAATCTATTCTATAAAATACTAATTCTATAAAAATACTAATAATTTAATAATAGTAAAAAATAATAATAATAACCTTGCTCTCTTTTGCCTGGAATCAAATTGTTTTCATTTATACAAAGTTATTTAACCACAAATCACGAATTAGGACATATTAATCAAATATAATGTTATCACCTTTAAAGCAGAAATACTACTGCCTCCCCTTGAGGCGTGATGTGACTCACCAATACCATATTTAGACCGATAATACTCTTTAGTGAAGTTGTCGCAGTCACAAATTAACATCCTACGACCCCACACATTAATGACGCCTCCAATGGTCAGGTCACAGTCTTTGTAGAATTCTTCTTCTACTGCTCCAGTCTGTAAAATGTTTAGGAGACATTCACATACTAGTCCATTAAAATTTAAACAGCTGGCTACTGAACTAATAAAAAAAAATATTTATAACAATAAACAATTGTTTATTGTTTAATTGTTTATTTCTAAGGGCATTGATAATGGACCAATTTTTAGTCTGTACTTACCTTGAGGCTATCCAAAATGTAGCGTCCTCCTTGTCCGACCGGTCCGAATACATTGAGGACTGTGCGGTCTGTTATTTCTCCAGGCTGGCGTTTGGGAATAGGAGCATGCTGTTTGACACAATCAAGAGCAAAATAATTGACATTTTGCATAACTTGAAGGACAAGTGAAATTTGCCAATGGGTTCATTATTAATTTTTCATTGGGGGACTCCTGCAAAACTTTTTCACATTACATTTAGTGAGAGGCAACAGAATGAGTGACAAGACTACATGACAACAGAAAAAAATCTTTCTTCCTTCATTATGAATTTAGACTGCAAAACAAGCAGGGAGGAAACTGAAAAGTGCTTTGGGAAGTTGGATATTCTTTCAGCCCTGTCAGTCTGGATAAAAGCTTGGCATGGAGGATGGAGAAATGTGTCCAAGCAAAAGAGTAGAGAGGAACTGATAACCATTAAACTGGACTGAACAGTAACCATTTAATTTCATGTTTTTCAAAGACATTCATTGAAGTCATCACCTCTGCATTTATTTGATCAAAATACAGTAAAAACAGTAATATTGTGAAATATCATAACAATATAAAATAACGATTTAATATTTGAATATATTTTTAAATGTGAGAGCAAAGCTGAAGAAACATTTCTTCTTATTATCAAGATATGTTAATAAATTATGGATATGTAATTGTTTTTTTTTTTTTTTTTTTTTTGCAGTGCTTTCTTTTACAGACCTTGGGAAGCTTTCCCCTGTGCAGAAATTTAGGGACAGCATCTCGACCAGAGTTTGGAAGGACAACTTCGTAAATTTCCATTGTGTCATCTGCCAGGAAGTAATGCAAGATCAGCTCTCTAGGGTCTCCAAACATCCTCTCAGTATCATCCCAGTAGCAGTAGAAGCGCAGGACGTTGCGGTCATGTTCCAAAAACTGCTTCAGGGTATCTATTCTTTCATACGGCCGCAGTGGCTTCATGTTCTCCTCCATCTGTGAGAGGGAAAGAAACAGTATAATATTGAAGTATTGATATTGCTATATAGATACACGATGCTTTCTTACCTCTTGTCGATGTGTGGAATAGGGATCTGCTGGCGTGGAAGCAGGGGGGATTAGGCGCACCCCCATTTTTATCAAGAAGTTGCGTGTGAAGGGGTCACAGTCCGTAATCATAAAGGTTCTGTTATAGAACACTATTTCCTGATTGATGTTAAAATGGTGCACATTGTAGAAGCAATCATCTTTAGGAACTGGGAGAGGAATGCGGTGCCTCCGAATCAGGGTTCCTACATTGAAGGAGAACAGATGGATTTAAACAGGATGTTTTTACTGGTTTGTCGTTTGTCAGGATGCTATACATTTGATTCTGATGGTTCACCCTGTGGGATCCCACTGTTTTTGAGCTCTGGCTCCACTACTTGTATGGTGTCATCCTCCAGATAGAAGTAAATCTTGCACTTTCTAACTCTATATTTTTCTTCCCTCCTCTGAGGTACAGCTTCTTGGAAATAAGCATCAAAACACAGGACCTTTGGGTAGGAAAATAGCATGGAAAATTAAGATAGTTTGCACAGCATTATAGGTAAAATGGCTATATTATGTTCCCTCATAATAAGGACAAACCTGTTTGTCAAAAGCAACCCATGCAGGAGCATTGCTGCCCTCTCCCTTTGGAAAAAGTGAATACTTGGGTCTTGCGCCCTGCCCCAGGAGAAGTTCTCCTCCAATGCCTGGCTTCTCTGACCCAACCATCATGGCTACTCCATTTGAATAATCAAAATGCTGAGATTTGTGAAATTTGTCTTTTCCAAGCTGGAAAATAATGAAGAGAAAATAAAATGACACTGTAAACTGTTTTCATAATTTTATGACAGAATCTTTGTTTCTATCAATTTAACTTCATTTTATGTGTGTGTTTTTTTTCTTCGTCAGTAATTAATGGTTGACAACATGAACTTCACTGCAGGTTGTGAAATTAGCAATAATCAAAGAGCAAGTTAGTGTTAGAGGTTTTATATATAAGGACTCAGCTGCTCGGATTGAGTTGGAGAAGTCATTCCACCAGTTGGGAACATTTAATTTAAAAGTCCGTAAAAGTGACTTTGTGCTCCTTTGGGATGGCACAATCAAGCGACGTTCACTTGCAGAACGCAAGCTTCTAGAGGGCACATAAGTCTGAAGTAACAAATTTAGGTAAATGGGTGCAGAGCCAGTGATAGTTTTTGTAGGCAAACATCAATGCCTTGAATTTTATGCGAGCAGCTATTGGAAGCCAGTGCAAATTGATAAACAGAGGTGTGACATGTATTCTTTTTGGCTCATTAAAAATTAATCTTGCTGTTGCGTTCTGGATTAATTGTAAAGGTTTGATAGAACTGGCTGGAAGAACTGCCAAGAGAGCATTGCAATAGTCCAGCCTGGATAGAACAAGAGCTTGAACAAGGAGTTGTGCAGAATGTTCCGAAAGAAAGGGCTTGATCTTCTTGATGTTGAATAAAGCAAATCTGCAGGATCGAACAGTTTTAGCAATGTGGTCTGAGAAAGTCAGCTGTTTTAGGCAGCAATGATTACATAAATGAACTCGCTAACTAACTAACGTTACCTAACGTTAAATAGAATATTAACGTTTGATACTACACACACACACACACACACACACACTTTCAATATTTTCAGTTTTATAAGTAAATATTAGCGAACCGCTCTATAGCTAGCAATACTGAAACAGCCTTTATTCACATAAAGTTGTTTTCCCTCAACACAGACAGAACATTTCTATAGATCATTTTTGTTATCACTTACATTTCTATTGACTGAATTTCCAGGTAACATTGGTAAGGCCATTATTGGTAGCAAGTGATGTCGGGTTTTCTCAGAGCAGGACGGTTCCAGACTGATGAGAACTGGTCGCCAAGATAACAACTTGTTTGCAAACAGTATTGCTAGGCAACGAAACGCAGATCACGTGACAGTACATTCATCGGTCTTCAGTTCAAATATGATTTCGCTTGAAAGACGTAAATCATATTTCAGGTTTATCAAAGTCCTTGCTTAGGCCAGTTTTTAATATCTCTCTGTGTTTCATAACGCGTAACATGCACTGACAGACAGACAGATAGATAGTAAAGTGAGAAATAAATAATTTTGAGATTACATAAATTACTTATGAACATACTCCTGGACCTAAGTTACATTTGAATCTTTTCAACCAAGTTATTGTAATTGTAATCTATTAAGATTAACCAGGTGGCCAAATTCTTATTAAAGCCCTTAAATTGTAAAAAGGTGCTGGTTATATAATAAGAGAATCATCAAAAAGTTGATTTCACTAATTCCGTACAAAAAAGTGAAACTTATATATTATATTCATTCATTTCACACAGACTGATATATTTCAAATGTTTATTTCTTTTAATTTTGATGTTTATAACTGACAACTAAGGAAAATCCTAAATTCAGTATTTCAGAAAATAAGAAAACTGTGAAAAGGTTCAATATTGAAGACACCTGGTGCCACACTCTAATCAGCTAATTAACTCAAAACACTTGCAAAGCCTTTAAATGGTCTCTCAGTCTACTTCTGTAGGCTACACAATCATAGGGAAGACTGCTGACTTGACAGTTGTCCAAAAGACGACCATTGACACCTTGCACAAGGAGCGCAAGACACAAAATGTCATTGCAAAAGAGGCTGGCTGTTCACAGAGCTATGTGTCCAAGCACATTAATAGAGAGGCTAAGGGAAGGAAAAGATGTGGGAGAAAAAATGTGTACAAGCAGTAGGGATAAGTGGTCCCTGGATAGGATTGTGAAACAAAACCCATTCAAAAATGTGTTGGAGATTCACAAAGAGTGGACTGCAGCTGGAGTCTGTGCTTCAAGAACCACAATGCACAGACATATGCAAGACATGGGTTTCAGCTGTCGCATTCCTTGTGTCAGTCCACTCTTGAACAACAGACAGCATCAGAAGCATCTCGCTTCAAAAAGGACTGGACTGCTGCTGAGTGGTCCAAAGTTATGTTCTCTGATGAAAGTACATTTTGCATTTCCTTTGAATTTCAGGGTCCCAGAGTCTGAAGGAAGAGATGAGAGGCACACAATCCACGTTGCTTGAGGTCCAGTGTAAAGTTTCCACAGTCAGTGATGGTTTGTGGTGCCATGTCATCTGCTGGTGTTGGTCCACTGTGTTTTCTGAGCTCCAAGGTCAACAAAGCCGTATAGCAGGAAGTTTATGGAGATGCAGATTTCATTTTCCAACAGGACTTGGCACCTGCACACAGTGCCACAGCTTCCAGTACCTGGTTTAAGGACCATGGTATCCCTGTTCTTAATTGGCCAGCAAACTCGCCTGACTTTCTTCTGAAAATCTATGGGGTATTGTGAAGAGGAAGATGCGATATGCCAGACCCAACAATGCAGAAGAGCTGAAGGCCACTATCAGAGCAACCTGGGCTCTCATAACACAAAACATGTATATGTGTGTGTGTGTGTGTGTGTATATATATATATATATATATATATATATATATACATAACTGCATGTAAAGAAGTCCATGCTTTTGTCTACCACAAATTATATAAAGTTGTTTTTTAAACCTTCATTAAAATTTTATTTTTTTCCCCCTTGTAAAAATCAAAACAACATGAATAAACCATAAACAACCAGAAAGACATCCTTTTTTTATTTTTCCACAAACATGTTATTGGTGGGTGATTCTGTATATTTAAAAAAAGAAAAGAAAACGCAAAGTAAAACACTCAAAAAAAAACAACACATGCTTCTGAACAAGTAAATATTATGGAAATTATCCAACTAACTCTAATAATGTATTGTCAAAAACAAAGCACAATAAGAAACACTTTAGTTGTATATGTAACAAACCTCATCTTGATGTCTTATTAAGAGTATGCAAAATAAAATAAAAAAATAAAACCACAACTACAATTTTCTATAAAGTTATTGGCACAATATCTCTCTTCATCAGGATGATTAAGCTATGTACAGTTAATCAGCATTGTAGAGGAATATATTTAGAACAACAGTTCAGCAAATGTCCATTGCACTGCTTCAGACAATAAATCAAGTTCCATTGTTGTATTGCTGTGACACCGACATAAGGGAGAATATTAATGTGCAAACTACTTGGCAATACAGTAGATCCAGGTTTCATTTAGGATGCCAGGCCCAGCAGAAATCCTCCAACAAATCCACCTGAGATAACAATATTCCTCTTCACAAATTCTGTCGACTGTAAGAAAAAGACACCATTTACAGAATGTAGGATTAGTAACAGCTTTCTAAAGTGTTACATGACCACACTAAATAATAATACAAAATGCTTTATTGAAATTTGGGTAGATTAGCTGGTTGATTGGTATATGAAGTTATAACGGATGCGTGAAAGAATACCCACTTCTTCTATAAAGGAATTGAGCTCAGGGGCTGCTTTGTTTGCCTTTTTCTTCAGATGCTTTTTTGCTTTATTGACATCCTTTTCCACTTTCTTCCAGTCAACCTGCACATAGCCACTGTGGTTGGCAATCTGAAATGAGAAAAGTATGATTTGTTTTCCTCTCTTAACATGACATAGAAGCATAATAAACCCTTAAAGGAGTAGTTCACTTAAAAATGAAAATTAGCTGAAAATCTACTTACCCTCAGGCCATCCAATGAATTTGAGAAACAATCACTGGAACAGATTTAGATAAATTTAGCATGACATCACTTGCTTACCAGTGGATTCTCTGCAGTGAATGGGTGCCGTCAGAATGAAAAAGCAATATTATGGATAGAGGCCTTGTCTTTTAGCCAGAAGGAACTGTTTGAAGTTAAAAATTAATTCATGATGTATTTGTTTATTACAAACACACAGATTTTTCTTTTTAATTCATAAAATGTTAATGATGAACTAAAGTTGTGTTTATTGTTATTATTGTGATGTTTTTATCAGCTGTTTGAACTCTCACTCTGATGGCACCCAACAGCAGAGGATCCACTGGTGAGCAACGATGTAATGCTATATTTCACATCTACATGAAACACATGTACAGTACATGAATGAATGACCTGAGAGGGAGTAAACATTTGGCACATTTTCATTTTTGAGTATTGGCTACGACATATGATGCAAGCATTTTAATAATTCGTACTTGTAGCAAAAGAAATCCTCCTCCAACAGCAGTAGCCACAATTTTTCCAACTCTCTGAAAAAGATAACCAGTACACCTGGAGGACAAAGTAATTTTGGATTTATTAGTATGCATTATTTCATACATGTAAAATAGAATACTGACATTGGGGAATCAAATATTACAGCACATAGGAAATAGCATCGGTTTATTATTCTGTATTAAGACTAACCATCCTGTCACTCCACCCATCATGATCTGTGAAGCCACAGAGTACTTTTCTGCAATGGGTCCTGTACTGTTCCCAAAAACAAGACTCCACCATTGATGCCTCCTGGCATAATCTGTGATGTTAACCACCTCATATAATTCATCTTCACTCTCTGCATCTTCATCTGAAAACAAAAGTAACTGTTATAAAATAAGTAAGTTAATAGTATTTCTACAGCGTCCAAAATAACAAAGCATGGATGCAAGTGAATATACACCATTATATAATTTATTAGGTTGTTATGCATGGGTAAACAATTGGCATACATATTATTCGTGTATTTCCACCCAAGAACCAACTGTAGGTCCAAAACCTGTTTTACATTCTTTAATATTTTAGATGAACCCCTTTATGATCGGATTTAAAAACAAAGAAAGTTAAGAAACAGCACGAACCTTAGGTATTTTAACAATGATAATGTCACCAACACATCGCACATTACCCTGAAATATCAAACCTGAGAACAAGGCACTATTTTGAATGTATTCAGCGACATGCAGTTACTAAGACATGATTGAGAATTAATTGAGAGAACATGATTGAGAGAGATTTATCCACATGATATCTGCACAGTCTGCATAATAATAATCGATCACTTGCAGCTCTACTACATTGCAAACTCTTGGAATTTCGTTGCATATAAGCTATAGAGATAAATAAACAGGTTGTCAATCAATAAAGGCTCTTGAAATGTTTGGTTGGCCAATTTATTTACCTTCACCGCGATCCGCCATTTTATGAGGCTCCATTCACACAGTACTCCAAGCCGCTGCAGCGCTACGCACAATCCTGCGTAACTTACGTGCGATCACTGTCCACGGACCGCTACGATCGCTTATGTGCGTTATTCACAAAATATTCTGCTAATTATTTCGAGTGTAGTTTTACATTTTAAAATATGGTTTACCTACAGTATCAGAGATCTTTTAAACCTACTGCCTGAAGCTGGCTTAATTTAAGAAACACTGTATTATTTGTATAATAATAACACTTAAGCAAGGGAGTAAAAATAAGATAAATAATTAGTTCTTTCTTCTCTTTTTTACTTTCTTGCTTAGTATATTGAAGGATGTTGAGATATATCTTAATAACTCTAAATAGAATAGTGGAAGAAAGAAAGAAAGAAAGAAAGAAAGAAAGAAAGAAAGAAAGAAAGATAGGATAATATAAAATAGGGTAGAGCATGATAGGATAGGATGATTTTGTATGTGATATGATAGAATATTAGGATATTTATTATCTGAAATTTAGGAATTACATCATTGGACAAATACAAAACTGATAACTAACTATAAAATAAAATACAGTACGGAACAGTGCAATTCACTAACATACAATAATAAAAAATTACAGATCCCTGAGTGGAATTGTATGTACATTAGAAAGAAAGAAAGAAAGAAAGAAAGAAAGAAAGAGAAATAATGTAACTAAATATTCCACATTTGGCACATAATCTGGAGTAATGAAAATCATACTAGCTCATGTAACAAACTGACTAATAACTAGAATTCAGGCACCGTTTTCCTCACATCCTTAAAACTCTGAGTTCTCAAACAGACAGATGCTTGAGCCAATAATGCGTTTTATGTTGGTGTTACGTAATCATAATAAATCCAGCTGAGCCAATGGCAACAGGCGAAGATGCGGCGTAAAGTTGAGGGGTTTGTTATTTACCCTCCCCCTTGAAAGTTTATACGAAAAAAGGGATCCCGAGACAAGGCCGATCACGTGGTCTCCACCGAGAGCAGCCATTGGCCAGAATCTCAGAGGAGGCAGTCCGACGGCGGCGGCGTGGGCTCGCTTGAGTGACACAATTATAACAAGTTTGAGCTGGCGACTAGGGGGAAGTTTGAGATATTACTAAATAACAATTTGCCGTTAAATCCCACATTGCTCGTTCTGCATGCATTTTGGTGTACCTGCGACTCATTCATGTCGAGGACAATGTGAAAAAGGGGGACATTATTTTCCGTCTATTCTTTTTTGCGTTCAGATCTACGCAAAAAGGTGCTCGGCTTGCGGTGCGTAAATATTTTCGCTGGTGTTTTTTGTCTATGAAATCGTGCGGAGTGTCAGTGGCCGCTGTAGCTCGCGCTGCTGCTGCTGCTGCTGGTGATGAGGAAAAGAAAATGGCGGCGGGAAAAGCGAGTGAAACCGAGGAGGACTTTCCGAAGCTTACGCCGCAAGAGAAGGAGCGCTTAGCCAGCGTGGACAGGTCAGTTAAAACCCCTTTATCTGCACCGAGAACCCTCCGTGCATTTTTACGGGCCTTCCCCGCATGTTAAAGCGGTGCAAATGAACGCGATGGAGGTAAAGTAACACGGAACCGCCTGTGTTGTCTTCTGTTTGCAGCACACTGTTTGGATTTCAGAGGCTTCATGAAGATGGCGCCAGAACGAAGGCCTTGCTGTTAAAGGTATGAGTATATGACACTGATGGAGGTCTGGAGACAGATAGACACATAACTGCAAATCCTATGACATGCTATAACATGCATAGGTCTGTGTAGACATAAATATATACTTTATTAATCAGCAGCAATACAGTCAGTATAATGCACAGAGACAACTATTGCATTGTACAGAATAATGTAGTGTGCGTGACACTTTTATAATGCTGTAAACAGATGTAAACTTTCTATAAAATCCAAGAAGACGCACAGTATTAAATTCAGATTGTACTATACTTAAAATGATATATTAAAAGTTGCATATAGTACGTCCAACTTCATCCGCATACACAAGTCACTCACGTAAAGCAATAAATAGGTCATCAGAGTGATTGTTTATCGTTGTATATCTAAACTTATATTGTCGCACAGCTCTAATCTGCTAAATACGACTGCACGGATATATTAGTTAAATCTTCATGATTTTAACTGCTTTGAGTTTCGTGAAAAGTGCTATACAATTGAAACTGGCACAATGCATGTCAGTGATGGGGATCTGTAGATGCTCTGCGGTGATTATTTTAAATATTAATCTGCTTTGAAAACAGCATGTGGTTCTGTAATGAAGAGTTGAGGGTGTTGTTTTTATTCTTTTGCCACCGTTTGAGTATCAGTTTAGCAGTCTAAGGTTGTTTGTTTTAATGAATTATCTTAATTCTAGAGAAACGTCTTTTATCTTTTAATTGAGCCAGAAGTTGCATCTGTCGTATGATGGTGATAAACAATCTCAGTAGTGTATAAGTTTAGCTAAGTTAGCCGAGCTGTTCATATTCGGTTAGGCCAAAGTTGTGAATTATTGAACTTATTTTGCTGATCTTAGACCAGACTGTAGGCTATTTTCGTGTTTCAAGATGAACTGGGAAGGTTAAAGCTCTGATCTCAGTGGTGTACAAGGCAGAAAGGCTACATATTAGCTGGGTAGCATGATGCTAACCAATGTAATTGCATGCGAGGAGTCGTTTGAACGCTACTGGGCTCTTTTCAGTCTTTTCTCAACACCCAGGCGTTCAGTAAATCAGTAATCAAGTTATTTACGAGAACTTGTGTGAGGTTTAACATTTAATCTGGCAGATTCGAGTACTTCTGAAGGGGTTTGTCATTATGGCCGAGCAAGTTGACTTTGTCAGGTTGCCTTTGCAAGCAGCATTTGTTGCAGTACGTCAGCGCTGGATATTTTGTCACTTGATTATTTTTTAAGGTACATTTGTTTTTATTAATACTTATGTTGTTTATAACATAAGGAAAGCATATAATTGTGTTTTTAAAAATTAATTGTCCTATTGTAGGACCCATGAAATAAATAAATATGAACTGTAGTAAAGTGATAAAGAAAAAGATTAAGAAGTTCATGTACCTGAGAAAAGTGTTTTTTTTAATCTAAAGAATAAATGTAAGCTTGTAGACAAAACTATCCTGAAAAACAATTATATGAATAGCTTAGAATTATTGTTCATATACATCAATTTGCCACAAGAAATGCCATAAATAATTGATGCATCTTAAAAATAGTGACTGTTTATACAAAAAATGCTAACTATAATAGTAATTATAGGCAGTAGAGATAGACAGGTGGAATGTTTAATGAGCCAGACATTTTGAAGCTGTGGAGCCTCTTACAAGAAAGGGATGATTAATTTAGAAATAGACCTGCGCATCCCTCAGTGCTCCGCTCATTGCTGTTGTTCTGGTCTGCTTGCTGTCTGTCTGCCGCTGTGCAACTCTTCCCACAAGCTAGCCATGTCTGTCAAAATGTTCAGTGTCCCAGATACAGCCAGCACCTCTTTAAAGACCTTTGAACACTGCGGTTAAATGAGCATTTCATTTTAGTTTAACTAGAACATGTATTCATGGGTTTAGCACAGACTATACTGACGTTATTTTGGTTCCTAGATATGGTCTAAAAAGAAAATGTTCATGCAAGATATTTTGCAGTATTTGTTTTATTTAAATGAAAAGGAGCTTATTTAAAAGTTCTCACATAGATTATTTTTCTAAACAAGGATCAGTTATTCAATATGTGAAAGTTTGCATTGGTCAGTCTGAATGTTTAACTTTTTCAATTTCATATTCTGCTGCCTAATGCATGTTTTACCAGTTTAAAACACCAAGTTAAATATTCCAAAACGCATAGACAACAAAACCGAATGAAAACCTCAGTGTTCTGAACTTCTTGTGTCAAGGAACATAACCAGTGTTGTTTAACCTTTTCTATGACCTTCAGTTCTGTTCAACTCGGGTGACCTTGTAGGTGTATCAGAGCTTTAAAGGCTACTGACGGGACAAGTGAAGAAGTCTACTGGTTGCTGCATTAGTATAGTTACAGTGATGGGTCCTGAAGTACTTCAGTGTTGCTTTGTGTCCAACATTCTACCAAAGCATTTAAAAAGATCTTTAATGGTGCATTAGTGTGGCATATGCCACATTTAATTTGTGGTTAAGATATATGGTCTATCTTGTGTTAGATGTAAATGTAACATGCAACATGTTTTATAAAGCACGAAAGTGAACTTTAATGTTGAATTTTCAAAATGCACTCATTTCCCACATATAGACTACAGTATAGGGTTATATAATGCGTATATTTTATGTCTGTTATTTTCAGAAGGGTTGAATTTATTTGATGGAAAATACATTTGTTATAACAATCAGTGCTGAAAACCGTTGAGCTGCTCAATATTTTTGTGGAAAAACTTTTTTTTTTCAGTATTTTCTGATGCATAGAAAGTTCAAAACAACAACATTTATTTGAAATATAAATCGTTCGCGATGTTGTACTAGTCCTTCCTGTCACTTTTTGTCAATTGAATGTGTCCTTGCTAAATAAAAGTGTTAATTTCAAGAAAATTTGACCCCCAAACTTTTAGCATATGGCTGCTGTTTAATTAGGCAAAAGGTTTTAGAATGCAGACTTTAGGTTTATAAATATTTCATAATGCTTGGTGAGTGCTGAGATACATGATTTATATACATTAGAAATATCAAACGAATATCTCTTTGCATTATATATCTTCACCTCTGTATTTTATGGTAAATATGACAATAGTAATTCATTGATTGAATTAAATGGTAGTTGATTGAGAAAATTATAAAACAGTCACAATTGGTTTGTCCTGGAAAATGTTTTGCCAAGTTCAAGACAAACTGGTTGATTTCACCAGGTGGTCTTTCTGACTTTTGTTCACATTTACTATTTGCTTCTCAGGCTGTTCGCTGCTATGACGTCTACATCTTAAAAGCTGAAGGGAAAGTGGAGCCAGAGGTTTTTTGCCAGTTAGGTCACTTCAACCTTTTACTGGAAGATTATCCTAAAGGTGAGTTCTGACTAAAGGAATATTTCTTTTATTGTCATTGAAAATATAACAATCGGTCTTAATAAGTTTCTTTTGTTTTCTTTTCAGCATTGTCTGCATACCAGAGATACTACAGTTTACAGTCAGACTACTGGAAGGTGAGCAGGGCCGGACTGGGACTCATTTGCAGCCCTGGAGTTTCATGCCTTAGACTGGCCCACTTTAGTTCACGACTGACTATAGGCTTATTTAAATAATGTAATTATAGGCCTACATCTGCAAAAGTGAACTGTTCCCTACAGCCTTAAAGGGTTAGTTCACCCAGATAGCAAAATTATGTAATTAATAACTTACCCTCATGTTGTTTCAAACCCGTAAGACCTCCGTCCATCTTCTGAACACAGTTTAAGATATTTTAGATTTAGTCCGAGAGCTCTGAGTCCCTCCATTGAAGCTGTGTGTACGGTATACTGTCCATGTCCAGAAAGGTAAGAAAAACATCATCAAAGTAGTCCATGTGACATCAGAGGGTCAGTTAGAATTTTTTGAAGCATCGAAAATACATTTTGGTCCAAAAATAGCAAAAACCACGACTTTATTCAGCATTGTCTTCTCTTCCGTGTCTGTTGTGAGAGAGATCAAAACAAAGCAGTTTGTCATATCTGGTTCGCGAACGAATCATTCAGTTCACCAAATCGAACTGAATCATTTAAACGGTTCGCATCTCTAATACGCATTAATCCATAAATGACTTAAGCTGTTAACTTTTTTAATGTGGCTGACACTCCCTCTGAGTTCAAACAAACCAATATCCCGGAGTAATTCATTCAAACATTACACTGACTGAACTGCTGTGAAGAGAGAACTGAAGATGAATACCGAGCCGAGCCAGATAAGAAGAACCGAGGAGCTGATGATACTGTGCATGTGTGATTCAGCGTGAAGCAGACTGACACACAGAGTGCCTGCACCGAACTGATTCTTTTGGTGATTGATTCTGAACTGATCAGAGGTGGGTAGTAACGAGTTACATTTACTTCGTTACATTTACTTGAGTAATTATTTGTGGTAACTAATACTTTTCGGAGTATATTTAAAGATGGGTACTTTATACTCTTACTTGAGTAAATTTTTGGGGAAAAATCTGTACTTTTACTTCGTTACTGTGGGCGACGCTCCTCTCGTTACTTTATCTTAATGCAATAAATGTTATAAATGCTTCAGTTTATTCCAAACGCGCCGTCTACTTTTCTCTGGGCAATGAGCGATGCCCATTCGCGAATGATTCATTCTTTTGAGTCAATTCTGTTCAAAGGCTTGATCAAACCAATTAGCACAAACGAGTGAATTGGTTCATGAATCAGTTTGAATGAATCGTTCAGTTCCCTGCTGCACGCGCTGAGCGTCTGAAGGGGTTCACTCAGAGTTGTAACATTTAAGAACCGAAAGAGCATTGAAAACGTGGCTGGAACTGCACTGAATTGAAATCTGCAAAGGTTATTATTTGCTAGCGATGGAGATCCTTATTAGATGAACACCGCGTGTGCTGTCTACTGTTTAACAGGTAATAACTTGGGCTACATTCGAGTACAGTACACGATACCACTGTGACATTAGTTTGTTGTACGTCTGTGGCTTATAAGAGAGGGGAGTCAAGTTGAATGCAGCTTCCAAAAGACAAAAAATAGCCGATAAACATTTTATTAATTTTAATACAATCACACCGGCGTGAGTACGTTCAGCAAGTCATATCATCAGCTGCTTAATTCAGATCTGTGATCGCTTGCTGGCGCTTAGCCAGAGATAGATGTGTTTTTACAGCACTGCGCATTATAACCAATCACACATGATTCTTTTGAGCTTATTAAAGCATTGGCCAATCAGAGGCGTTCAGATGAGTCATCGCTAAAATGCCGGTGCTTCCTTCACTCGCTCACTGACTGAATACTTCTTCCTGCGAATTCTCTCGTCAGAAACAACAAAGTGCAGATGTGTGTACGAATCTTTAATTAAGATATTGATTTCACAGTGTTAACAGTTTCAGTGATTTTAATGGGAGTTTCTGAGAGTGATTGAAATCTGTCAGTGACTGTCAGTGAAAATTTTCTTTAATAATGTAAATGTTATTTGCTCTCTTTCTGAACAATAAAAGATTAGTAGCAATATTTATATCACATTAACTTTCAATGTTAAATTCACATTTAATATAAAGTCAGTCATATTAAAAATATGTTATGGCATGACACCTATATCTGTTACTTAAGTAAACAGACAGGGTTTTATAATAAATTACATAAATTGGAGTAAAGGCTGATGAAATATATACATTTATACACGCACACATACATTACATACATTTTATCTATATATCTAAATAAAAATAGGCTCAGTATATATGACCCAAAGTAACTAGTAACTAACTACTTGAGTAGATTTTTTATCCAATACTCTTTTACTCTTACTCAAGTAACTATTCAAGACTAGTACTTTTACTTTTACTTGAGTAAATATTTCTAGAAGTACTTTTACTTTTACTTGAGTAAAGTTTTTGGGTACTCTACCCACCTCTGGAACTGATTCTGTGCTAGTGTTATGAGCGCGGGTAAACCGAAGGCTTAAATCAAGGGCAATCATCGCAAATCGTCGAGCGCAAAAGAACCGGTGAACCGTTTTCTTCAACCGGTTTATTGAATCGAACTGTCCGAAAGAACTACTGGTGATCTGAAAACCAATGCAACCGGTTCTTGACTCGTGAATGAGTCAGTCTTTTGTTCATTATCTGGCTCTGCTCGGTGTTCATCTTCAGTTCTCTCTTCTCTCTCCCACATTAAAAAAGTTAACAGCTTAAGTCATTTGTGGATTAATGTGTATTAGAGATGCGAACCGTTTAAAACAATTCAGTTTGTTTTGGTGAACTGAATGATTCGTTCGCAAACTGGATATCCAGACTGCTTTGTTTTGAACTCTCTCACACAACAGACACGGAAGAGAAGACAATGCTGAATAAAGTCGACGTTTTTGCTATTTTTGGACCAAAATGTATTTTCGATGCTTCAAAAAATTCTAACTGACCCTATGATGTCACATGGACTACTTTGATGATGTTTTTCTTACCTTTCTGGACATGGACAGTATACCGTACACACAGCTTCAATGGAGGGACAGAAAGCTCTCAGACTAAATCTTAAATATCTTAAACTGTGTTCCAAAGATAAACGGAGGTCTTACGGGTTTGGAACAACATGAGGGTAAGTTATTAATTACATAATTTTGCTATCTGGGTGAACTAACCCTTTAAATCATTGTCTTTTTGCTAGCATATCTTCATCAAACGACAATTATTATTAGGTGCCTCTGTTGGAGGAGTCAAAAGATAATAACGTCATCATTAGGGTTGCCAGTTAACTTCAGAAATGGAAAATAAGGGACAGTTTTGATTCTTTATAAGAAAATAAGGTACAGAATAGGGGGAGCTCAAAATATTTGTTGTGTACCATAATGTGTGCCTAAAAAGTTCTCAGAAATAATCACATTTGTTTTGTTTAAACTTTTTATATACAACTATTCTAAAAATAATTTTGTCAAAAAAAGTAATTGGCCTGAGTAAATTGTGCCATTACAGAATAGGCTCTGCATACTGCAAATACTGTGAAAGTGCATACATACAAATGGAATTGAAATGTAAAAAGCATAACAACTGAACATCTATGAAACATCAGTCAATAAAGTATTTTTTTGAATGACACTTCAACTTTTGAACTAAAATTTTATTTCAACCATATAGCCTATGAATGAATGATTTTATATTTTTCAGTTAAAGAAAACTTGAAGAATGTGGGCTACTTCTGGTCCTTGGATTTGTACGTTTTCAATTGGCTTGAAGTTGATTTAGCTTATTTTGTTTTCTCCATTCAACAGAATTGACTTACAAAAGTGAGAAGTATCTTCCCTTTGGTAGATTGAGTGTTTTGATCGGATGTTGGCCCATGATCAATAAGTTTTTTGCCTTCCCAAACTGATTTGGCAAATTCAAAACGGGTAGAGTGAAATGGAATTGCCGTTAGCATGAGTCCCGCTCGCTGTGAAGCGGGAGCAGACGGCAGAGGATTGATTGCTTTCAAATATGGGACAGACTGCATTCTGTAGGCTATAGCTTTTATACGAGACGATACCGTATTATACGGAACGGCTGGCAATCCTGCGAGTGGGCCTGCGAGAAAATAATAAACAAAAAGAGCAGGGTTGGGGCTGCTGTGAGTGTAGGCAGCCTAGGACAACAGACCGGCCCTACAGGAATTCTCCTGGTCCTCCCTATTAGCCAATCCAGGCCTGAAGGTGAGGGATGCTTGATTCTCAGTGGTTGTGCACTTGCACAGTTTACACTACCAATGTGTAGGTAGTGTTAATTACAGGTGTTAACAGTGTCCGGTGTGTTTTGGGAATTCATTGTGACAGGATCAGGCCCACTTTTGGAGGTATTTGTAGATGCATGGTGTGACATTTCATTTGTCTAATGCAGTGGTGCCCAATTCAGTTCCTAGAGATCAGCTCCACCCTGATCAAACACAACCGAACCAGCCGATTAAAATCTTCAGAAATACTTTTGATCATTTGGAACTGAGATCTCCAGGAACAGGATTGGGCACCACTGCTCTAAAGCGTCACAGACAGTATCAAAAGGGGGCGTAATCATTGCGTCAAAACAAGGGTTTTAAACTTAAAGTCTGCTAAGCAATAATGATACAATAAGAACTGAACAAATGTACGCACTAGACTCAGTAGACTATTTGTAGGATGGCTACCTGCATTTGGATCGCCTGTAACAGATGTAATTCCAGGTGTCTGTTGTTTGTGAAAACAATTCAGTTTGATGTGTCTGGCTAGGTGTAGCTGTCTGTAAGAAAGTTTTTGTATGTGAAATGAGATTCTGTAGGAGTGTCAGTAATGTCCTCTGACAGTTCTGGGTTCTCTCCTAGAGCAAGAGTGACGCTTTTGGCTGTGAAATTTCCATAGCAGAGTAAACTTTCAATGTGATTTAACTTCAGATATGGCTGTCAACTGTAGAAGTGTCATCTCTCACCTACCAGGCGTTAAGCCTCTGCATACGGCTAATAGAAACTGATTTGCAGCACAGATGGACTAAACGTTCTTATGTGAGTTATTAGGTAGTTTCTAACCGTTCGTACTATAAATTACAGTTTTGCATTGGCACTGTTTAGTTTGGACGTCTGAATGGAAAATTTGCCAGTGTAAACATTGCAGACCGCAGCTGTGGAAGTTGCAGATTTCATACTTTTTTCAAAGCTTAGTTGTATTTTTTTCTTCCCCCGATTAAAGTTTTTGTTCTCAGAGTCAGGGAATGTTCTAAATGTGTGCCTGCATTGAAGGGGTTAAAAAGGGTGCTGTCTCAGCACTCAGACAGCTGTGTGTGATTTGTGCAGGTGTGATGAGCGCCCGTGTGCAGTAGCATCAACCTGTCAGAGTGATGCACCATATGCTTTGCATTCAGTTCTTTTTTGGCATATTTTATTCTACGCCTGTCCTGACTTCACACTGCTGTCCAAGGTTTTGTTAGACAGTCATCCTTTCTAGATTGTAAATAAGTAGCGCACACTGTCATGCCGGTCGTTGAAAGCCCCTGTCATTGTTGACTTCCTGATTGCATTGGAACAGAGAAAGATGATGAAACTGTCACATTCATCTAAATTGTGACAGTCTTGTCATTTCAGTGCATTGGAATGCATGAACTGATAAAATGTACTTTGAATGCAGTCCCATAAATGCAAAATTTTCTCTTGCTTTATCTGTAGGTTTACTCTGATTAAATTGCAACAGCCTTAAATATATATCGTTATTCACTGATAATCCTGCCTTCTTGCCCTTTTTGCATTTTATGATTGCATATTTAAATGATTTTTTTTATAATTTTAGCGTGTAATAATATTTTCACTGTCTAGCTTAAGCTATTTTACTTTTCTTCCAGTGCTTTAAAGTAGAAAACTCACAAAAATTCAAATTGGTTTCAAGTTTTGTGTTTTGCGCTGCATACTGGCTTTCATGAAGCTCACCCTGTCTATATGTAAATGGTGACTGGGGTTTGTATTTGTTTGACCTTGTAGCCCAGTTCTAGTTAAATTCTTAAGCTATTCACTTTGCCAACTTACCATATAGTTTCATCATCTAACGAAAGTGCATTTGTGGGGAAGACAAGCCGCAGTGGCTTTCAGTTTTAGTCACGCTTGGCCTCTGTGAGCACAGATAAGAGGTTCAGACATGATAATGTTTCATTGATCCATATTGTCTTGCACATTCCGTTATTGAAATATAACCTTTTATGGTTGCGGGAGAGGAAGACTTTTTCCACCTTTTTAGTTTAACACATGCTCATTAGCCGCAGGTGTTTCTGTCCCCTGCTGAGCACAGATGTGTCAGATCCGCTGAGAGGGTAAACTATCCTTAATCATGCTTACGGTGCCATCCTTTATTAGAAAGCCATTTTGCTTATTAATTCAATTGATTAATTAATGAATTGTTTTTTCTCATTATGTTTCTAACTCTGCTTTATTTTTTTCCAGAATGCTGTCTTTTTATATGGCCTTGGTTTGGTTTACTTCCATTACAATGCTTTTCACTGGTAAGTACACAATTACTCTGTTCTATAATGCATTTGTTTTCTCATGCATTCCATCTAGTTTCTATTTCTTTTTTTCATCTGTAACATAACATTGTTGAAATATCATCCCTAATAGCATTTTTCATGACGTGAAGTGTGATGTTGATGCTTTCTCAGCTTACAGACTAATTAGAAATTCTGTATTTTATTCTCCTCTTGTTCGTTATAACATTTTTTACGTTCATTCTTTGTTGTTGTTGTTAAAGACTGCAGAAAGTATGTGCATTATTTTTTTGTCCACTTTCTGTCGATGAATAACTGAAGTGTTTCGGAGAACGTATCTCTTGTGGCTTTGTCTAAAGTATGGCTAAGCATTTAATTGAATTAAAATTATTGTTGCAAGATGCTATTAAACCACAAAATGATGGCAGTTAAATATGCGGTCTGCATGCACTGTGTGGTTCAAAGTAAAGGGGCTCTTCATTCTCTTTTTGTCTGTAGTCTTCTAAAATACAAGGTTGTGTGTGGGCTGTTGTTAGAGTGCCTTTAAAGTTGTACATGATCCACAAACTTTCGCTCAGGAGGTGATTTGAATTTAGTTCACTGGGTCCGTTATAATTTACCCAGAGCTTGGTTATTTGTGTTCCTGGTTCTGTATTGGTCTCTCTGCATCGTTCTACACAGCCAAAATGCTATTTGGCAGTGCTGGCGACAGCAGCAAAGTGCAAGCAGAAAACATTGCTGGAGAACTGGCAACTACAGCTGCATCTCAATAAATTAGAATGTCGTGGAAAAGTTAATTTATTTACGAATTAGTTTAGGATAAAATGAACGAACTGAAACCAATGTTGGGTCTCTCATTCGACACAAAATCAAATGTTTCCCTATTTGCGAATGCCAAGTTATTTATTATAGTCTACTTCACTCGCGTTCCAATATCCACTTAAAACAAAATGTTTTGCATAACATCATGGCGGTATGGTGAGAACACTTAACACCACTGATTTTTATGATATATATTTAAACAGAACAGTGTGTTTTTTTCCCCCATATGTTTGACTGACTGTACTTTATTATAATGAACAGGCTGCATTGTCAAAGTAAAGCTTAACTTTGTGCTTGCATGCGGAGCTAGGGCAATCTCTTGATTATTTATTTTCTAACAGTGGAAGCAACTTCTCCTTTTAGTCATAAAGATAATCGAAATTATAAACGGTTTGCCTTTATCTGTGTACATTCACAATAAAAACAAATCTTTGAGCGTAAAAATAAGCCTAAAGAAAAATAGGATGCTGTTTTCTGCCGTCTGTTTCCTTTCGCGCAGCACAAAAATGAATCAAAATGTTGCGTTTTTCGTTCATTTTGGTCATTTATTCAAGAAAAAATATATTTCTCATATAGGCCTATTTATTCGGTATATATAACCTAGCTGTATGTTTTTCTCCACTCGCAGAAGCACTGCAGGTGCGTGATGTGATATGAAAAGCGTGTGAATCCTCATTCTGTTGTTTGTTGCTTTTTGCACATATAAAATTATCAAATGTTCGTATTTTTAAAGGGTCACGGAAACTTATGTTTTCTAATTTGATTATTGAATGAGTTGTTTTACATCTCATGTTTTTGGCCAGTTTAGTTGTCTTTACTAGTTTATATAGCCCCCCCCCCCTCCCCCCCCCAAAAAAAATATATTGATGATCCATAAGGATTCACTTAAATGTATATGATTATACTGTCTCTAGTCAGGTTACATTAGATTACATTTAACATTCAAAATCTGCCAAAGACCAATTTTGTTGTCGGTTGGTAATCTTGTACCATCACAGAATGGAGGTCAGGTATTAAAGAATTATGGGAAAAGCATCACATTCCCTCATTCATGAATCAGTCAACTTTTTTCCCCCTCCCCTATAGTGTTTTAAGGTCAATTTTATATATTAATGTATAGCGTATACAATTTAATAGGATATTGGTATTGATTTGGCAATTGTGATATTTACTACTGGAGGTCCCCTCTTTCCTTGTCTTAGGGCAGTGCAGCGCACCCCCTCAGATGCCCATTCTGGACAGAGAAGGTAGGCATACCATGTTGGTTTGGTAAGGGTATGCCTCAGACATGCTCTGTTAGATGTGTTTATCAGTAAAAAAGGAATGACATGTTGATAGCTGTTAGAAATATCTGCATCGTTAAACAGTTGGTATGGGAATGTATGCTGCATTTGTCATTAGAGGGGGTTGAAAGCACAAATAACAAGCTAGTACTAGTACAAGCTAGTAAGGGTACTAATACTCTTATTATATGAAATGTTTTTTCTTTTCTTTTAAAGAAATCCTTTGTAAATCATCCTTTTAGTGTTTAGGTGGATGAAATGGCTATTCCTCTAATGCCTGTAGGCAGTGTGCGCCTTGTAAAAAGTGTCTAATGGATAATTTATATCAATGCACAGGCAAGGTTAAGATTGGTTAGCAATTCTGTCACATAGTGTCATGCTGAAGCATATGATTTTACGTTTTGTGAAGTTAAGTTTTGTACTTTTGAAACTGTATATTTGAATTTTTTCTTGGAAATTGTCTTTCCCTGTTAAAAATTACAGTAAAGGCATTTTAAGTGTCAATTTTTTACCTGTGGGGATGTACAGTGTCACAGATGCTGTTGATATAGTGTGCACACCAAAAGCAGATTTAATTATTTGCATGTGTGTAGATTAGGGCTGCAACTAACGATTATTTTGATAATCGATTAATCTGTCGATTATTTTTACGATTAATCGATTAATCGGTTTATGTACTTATATTTTAGTTTTTCCCATTTTCCCCCCAAAGTAAATTATTAATAAAGGGTCTTTATAATTCAGCATAGATTTTTAAGAGATTTTAATAATTTTGCATTGTCATATCCTCATCACAAATATACCTGGAGTTGTTTTATTATGTGTTAGTAATCCTTTGTCGAACTCTTCTGCAATCAGAACACTGACCCATACTCTAGCAAATTTCACAAGGAGATTTCAAATAATGTTTTCACCATGGCAGTCCTTAGAGCTCCTAAAGTAGTTTAACATCCCGAACAAAGCTTATTAAGGAATCTTTCAGAACATATTTTCACGAAGAATAAGGATAAAACAGAATAAGATTGCAGTGCGTTGTATTTTATTATTTACTGGGAAACAGCTTTATAGCTTTTGCTGTGAAATTGTAAACAATCCTTCGAATAAAGTGCCAATGGCATGAAACCTGAATGGAACTCACAATTTAAAGTAAAATCCATCAGAAGGTTGTCCAGAAAAAACGGACACACAAAAAACCTGCTGTGTGAAAAAGAGCAGTGAATACTTAGAAAAAAAAGTGCATTTCAAATATCTTTAAACATTTACCTCTCTCATTCAGTCATAATTAGGCTGCACGACTGAATTATGAACTGGTAAACGACAAACTGATCACAGAACATGTTTGTAAAGCTTTAAATGTTAACTGTTAAAAAGCAATGTTATCAGCTTTTACGACTAAACATTTGCAAACAACATTGTACTGGAGAATCTGCACAAATAAAAGGCTTAGGGGCCGTTCACATATCGCGCCTAAAAACGCGTGGAAAACGCTAGGCGCACCGCTTTCTCCTTCTTTCCAAAACGCTCGGGCAGAAGCGACCCTGAGGCGTCTGCCTTTGCTAAGCAACCATGACGCGCTCTCTCCTAGAAGACGCGGAAATTTCAGCAAAGGATAAATGGATTTGCAGCTCAAAAAATCGATTGCAGTAGCTCTGCTACTAAATTTATTTCAAAATGGGAATCCATATACAGCTATGATCAGCTGTTCCTTCATCTTGGCTGAGCTTTTAACGTTGTTACGGGAAAGTATGAAGCTGATTATTTAGTTCTTGTTACATGACCCGCGGTGCGCTTACCGCATTCTGAAAAGTTGAAATGTTTTTAACTCGATGCGGTGCGCACGCGCCTAGAAAAACGGGTGCGTCGCGACCGCGTCGCTTCCATTATGAGCGCGCATACTGCGCGCCTGCATTGGAAATAACGAACATGAGCGCGCAAAAGACGCGATATGTGAACGGTCCCTTAAACAGTTCAGTAGTGCAGAGTTTACAGGTTAATCTTCTTTTTTGAAGGCTCAAAATAAAGTACTCCCACATCCTGCTGAATGCTGCAGACGCAGTTCGGGAAGCACGTGACATAAAACGAGGCCAGCTATTGGCTATTCGCTACTTCTCCTGTTGTACTGGCTGAGTAAATCCTCCGGTGGCTCATTACTGCCACACTTTGGTCACCGCAGATTTGAAATATGCACGAAATAAGCCGCTTACGGCAAATAAATTATTTAGCAACGAATCGATGACTAAATTAGTTGACAACTATTTTAATAATCGATTTTAATCGATTAAATCGATTCGTTGTTTCAGCTCTAGTGTAGATTACATACAATGTCAATGCAAAGTAGGGATGTGCATCTTCATCTGAGGCCGATGCAATATGCATCTTGATGCATAGCCAATGATACGATACATTAAAGATACGAATGAAGCAGCAACTGATGCGTTGCGATCCAATTCACCTCATTACTATGCAGTGCCATCCGATTTCAATTGGATACAACACAATACATTTCAATGCAATTGGAAAAAAATATGATGCTATGCAATTCAATGTGTTACAGATACAGATAGTTCACTTTTATTCCTTTGGTTCAGACAGACAACCATATTAATCTACATTATGCTACTCTCAGGACACACCATGGCCTCCGTAGTGATGTGATACATTATATTCGTGTAGCAGCAGTGGACATGAGAGAACACACTTAAGAAACTGTTTAGAGAGGAGAATGTTATTGGTCACTTTAGCTGCGTTTTCCACTGCTGGAACTTTACTCAGGAACTAGGGACTTTGGGCTGGTATTACGGTGTGTTTCCACTGCAGGAAAAAAATGCCCCTCAGAAAGTCCCTGCTCGCAAGATAGTACTTTTTCATTACCGAACTTGCATCGTCCCGTCCGTGGGTGATCACATTCCAGAGTCAAAATTTACATAGTCCGAACTACCGAGGATGCAAGTCCAAAATTTGCTACTTTGTATTGAGAAACGCTCACAGACCTATGTCACCAGACTATTTGCCTAATCTTCACAGTACTTTAGACCACGGTGGACACAGAAAGCAACAGGTCTGGGGGGGGAATAGTTCTGGGGAAAAAGGTTCCTGGTACAATTGTTCTGGGTAATTTCGGTGGGAATGCAGCATTTCTAAATGATAAAAGTATAGCACATCTTCTAATAATTCTATTTAAACAAATAAAACCGATGTATTTTTAAACAGATGTATTGCGTTTTAAACTTTTATGCCTATGCACCAATGCGAATCAGTGAATCTTACCATCCCTGATGCAAAGACATGAATTTGCGGCAAGGATCGCAGTTGCCACAAATGTGCAATATGCACCTTATTTGTGTCTTCCTCGTAAATTAAAACATTTCAGCTTGAGCAGAAAATTCATGTGACGCGTTGCAAGCCAATCAGGGAAGAGCTTATTGACCTGTCCGGTTATATCAGAAAATGGAGAAGAGCATTATGTAATGTTTATATTTACACAAGTGACATGAAAAACATTCTGTGAGTAATCTAGAGTGCAATGCGAATATTAATATCGCTTTGCACACACCATAACTATTTTTGAATCTGGAGCAATATGTTCAGTTGTGTTTTTTTTTTTTTTTTTTTTGGGTCACATGTAGCTTTCAGGTCCTTGACTCAATTACTCATTGAAAGTCTAAACATATTTGTCACACTTTTGTCTTGTAGGTCAAGTAATCCTGTTGATCGTAAATAGGGATTCATCAATTCAATACTCATCAGCTCCGATACTGGCATTTTCTGTCGGATCGGGTATCGGTCAGATGAGACCGATCCAAATACGATATTGTGCTTTATTGTATGTTATTAAGTCCCACAAAAGCACAGAAACATTATAAAGCACCATAAAGTTCAAGTCCAAGTGTTTTTAAGCCATTGCATTGTTTAATGTGAGTTACAGATGAATATTTAAGTTGTTAAATTCAAGTTCACGTAAACTCTTCTCCCCGCTGCGTCTGTCTATCATCATTCAGCATTCAAACTGTGGGTCACATTCGGTTATGACAGTCAACACGATGATACTCTCTTTAAGAGCGCACAATAACTGAAATTTAAAACTGTTAAAAGAAAAGGCTCAATAAACTATCGCACAGGTTTAATAAACTCTGCATAAATATATCTTCCTTTTGTGCTTTGAACTTCTCTATGCATAGCGCTGCATGCTGTAACACGTCTGTGATTGAAATATTGCTTCAAGCGCATCATTCTGCACATAGGATGCACATAAGCGCTTTGTGCCGCTCCGTATAGGAGCTTTTTGTATACTAATACTTTTGCGCAATGAAAGATTATTTATAGCATTTCTTGTTCTGTCCTATGATAGGACAGATAAAGACAATAAATAATCTAATGTATTGCACCGTAATGGAGGCAGCAACATATGATAGTCCTATCTATGTTGCTATCTCCATTACTGTGCTAACTACACATTAAAAAGAAAGGTCTTTTAATTGTATGTGTGTATGTGTATATATATATATATATATATATCATAATTCCTCAAATAAAAGCCGGGGCCATTATTTGCCTGAACTGCAGAAGCAGGCTTTTATTTAGAGGCAGGCCTTTATTTCTAATTCCATCTGTTTGATAAGTAATTGTTTCAAATAACCCATTTTCAATTAAAAGCGATAGCGTTCCAGTGGACAGAGATCATAACATTAGCTCAGAATCAATCACCAAAAGAATCATTTCGGTTCTCACGCGCTCTGTGTCGTTCTGCCTCACGCTAAATCACGCATGCGCAGTATCATCAGCTCCTCGGTTCTCTAATAGGACGCGTCCGACAGAAACGGTTCTCAGTTCAGTGTACTGGTGATCCGAAAACCGATGCAACCGGTTCTTGACTCGAGAACGAGAAACGCTCCGGCAGTGGGCGTTTACGTTCGTTATCTGGCTCTGCTGCACAAATTTTCCCCCGGCCTTTAAGACCGGCCTTTATTTGTCCATGTTGACCATGCCCCCGGCCACTATAAGAGGCCCGGCGTTTATTTGACTTCCGGTTTTTATTTGAGGAATTACGGTATATGTATATATGTATATGTATATGCATATGTGTGTATATGCATATTTACATTTTATTTGTTTTCATTAATTTATTTTAAAACAATACAAAGAGCAATGTAAAAAATGTATAATGTTTACCAAGTTTAGTCCCATACTTATTATTTGTTCCCCACTAAATAGTTATTTCACTAAATGTTTAGATTTTATAAAAAATGTTCACTTATAGTTTTTCTAGTATAACTTTTGCTGCTAAATTATCCACTAACCTAGTTTATAACAGTATTTTTGTCATAGATTGATTTTTCTTTTTTTTTATTGTCTATATTTAGTTGATTGTGTTAAACATACAAGAGTGAGATTATAGAAATTCTACATTGATTTAAAAAAAATTTAAGAGTATCAGCCTATACTCAGAATTTTCTGGACTTCAATCATTACTTTCAGTGTGTAGAGACTTTAGAGCATGTGACCCAGTCATGGATTCTTGCTTGCTAGTAAATGATGAGGTAATCTTTCTCTGCCTTTCAGTTCCCAAAAAGGAAACTGAGATGAGCTGCTTCCCGTTTTCTTTCTCTCATTTTCATTTTCATTCTCTTTTTTTTTTTTTCTTGTTCACTCACTTGCTAATCCCTGTAATTGAGGGATCTTCAATGCCAGCAAGGTTGACAGACTAAAATATGTAGCCTATAGCCAGGCAGTTATGTCAATTATTTGTGGTACTTGGTACTAGAAGATAATCTAGCCAGATTTTGTTTAAACCTGAAGTTTGTGGTTAAAGTAATCTTATTTGCCTTTCAATTTTCTATTTGTGGAGTCTTGAAATAGAGAAAACAGCTGTTTTTTGATTAGCTATGTGGTTACATGCTGGGTTGGTTGTGGCATGGGATTTGGACTACATGTAATTTATGATATTTAGTTTACTGGTTTCCAGTCTTTTTAGCAAATCAGTTGTCCTGCTTGCCTAGATTTTTGGTTTGTGTTGTGTAAGTGGTAGTGGAAGAACAAGTGAGTGGAATGTTGATGCAGTATCATGAATATTTACAAGAATTGGGTCTATGGAAATTAGGAATGCTAACGAATCAACAATAGATTAATTGTTGATGATAATTGAATTGGTAAAACCAGGGCTCGACATTAAATCTTGACCGGGACAAGTAGGTGTTGTGAAGGTGTTAGTGAAAGAGAATTTTATTTGCCCGATCGGACAAGTAAACTGATTAAAATTTTAATAACAAACAATAACTAGGGCACCACCTAACCTTTGGCGAGAATGATTCTGATTTCATTACTTTCAGTGTAAACAGTGAGTAATAATGGATAATGTGCTGGCAGTATCAAGGTCGCGTCAGTTGAGGCTTGTGCAGCCTGCCTGACTCGCGGAGAAATCAAAACTATAAGTGTAACAGCACACACAAAGAAACATGAACAAACATACGGGTAGAAAAAAGCTAAATATTCTATATAATATATGCAACATCACACAAACAAGAGTGTTGTTTTCCTGACTTTCAGCACGATTGCAAATGTGATACTAATTTTATACAACTTGAAAAATTTAAAACAGTGACTTGCCACAACCTACTGGTGGTTCAATTTCATATTTAAAAGTATCATTGCATTTTCCAGCATTTCATATTTGCATGTAAAAAAAAAAAAAGTAAAACATTATTCTAATAACATATTATACATTTGCAGTTTTGAGTAAATTCATTTATGGAACCTCTTATCTTCATTAAACCGTCTGAGTAATTATAAATGGCACTTTTGATGCAGCTTCTGTGTTTCCTCTTGTGCAAATAATTCACAATGTACAAATTATGCTTTTAATGTGATCTAAACTTTAAACGTACATTAAAATAGAAACAATACAAAGTCCTTGAACATCAAATATTGGGAACAGGTTGGAGCCCATCTCTTGTCTCATATCTTCATGTTTTCTCCTAATATTCCACAGCAACTCACACACCATTTGTAAATGGGCAGAAAAGCAAATAATATTTTCAGCACGAGAAAATAATATTTTTCTGAATATCTTTTGTTTCCCTGCAAAATTCATAAGAAAAATTTTATTATAATTCCAGTCACCATGCTAATTGATAGGGTGTACATTTGCCTATTTATTGATATTTTCAATTTCCCTTTATATAATGTCATATAGCATTAGCTCTTGTGAGAGTAATGTGATTTACAGGGAATGAAGAAATGATGCTAAAGTGTTACGTTCTGTCATGCAGAGCTCTCACACACTGCAGTGCTCTGCAGAAAGAGCAGAAAAGACTGTTTAGAAGGGAGGGGATAGGAGGGGGATCGGGGTCATTGAGTTCAGTGGGCCGTGACTCAGCAAAAACACCCTCTGTTTGTCTGAGTGAACATTGTATAAGCAAGCAAAACCCACTGCTGTGAGCCGACCATGTGTTGCAATCTCTGTCAAGTGTAATAGTCCACTGTGTGTGTGGAACTGTTATTGCTTATAAATTTGAATGTCATACATATATGGAATATAAATAGATGGGTTACAACAGAGTCAACCATGCAGCACGAGTTTCATTAGTATTTCCATTGCAATAATGCTTCTGCTTTTCCTTTTGAAGCACATGTGCCAAGGAATTTTACTATTTGTTGCTTCAAATCACTCATTTACCAAATTTTAATTTCAGAGATTTTTTTTATTTAATTATAAGTTGATATTTATTTATTAATTACATTGTATCTATAAATGAGTATGTCTTTTCCTTAAGATTTGTTGTTGTTTCTTTTCTTCCAAAGGGCGATTAAGGCATTTCAGGAGGTGCTTTACATTGACCCTAGTTTCTCAAGAGCCAAGGAGATCCATCTGCGACTTGGCCTGATGTTTAAAGTCAACACAGACTATGAGTCGAGCCTCAAGGTATGTCTCTTAATGGCTGAGTCTCCTTCTCTACATTACATTTAAACATTTGTGCTTTTGGCATGTGACTAGCATTTCATTCTAGCATTACATTTTTTAATTGTGCATTCCCTAGGAATCAAACCTTTGAACTAAAAACCTTGGCATTGCTAGCCCCATTCTCTACTGTTGGAGTTACAGTAGCTGCATGCTCTATAATATATTTACTAACAAGCTTGTTGGTTAAATAAGCCTTAATACAAGACAATGGCCTTCTGAATGTGTTTTAGGGCCCACGCATCGATGGTGTCCTCAGACCATCAATGTGTGGGCCCTAAAACACATTTGCTTTTGAAATGTGTTTATTATTAAATATTGTGATGCTGGTGTCAGTAGGTTAGTTCAGACTGCTGGCATTGTCATCAGGTCATTTGTCAAGGATAGTATTGGAGAAGTTTTCCATTTGAAACAGCAGGCCGCATTATATGTCTTATTTGAAGCACACCTTTTACAGTTTGCCTTTTTAGTAATATGATACCTCTAGATTAACCTGGTTATACATTACAGGTGTCTTTTCTGTGGGCAGATGTTTTTTCTGTTAGGCAAATAGTGGTAATACTTATAATTTGGCCTGCACAATTAATTGAATGCGATTGGCATGCACGTATTTTAGTAAAGCCAGTTCTGTGATTTGTAGTAAATCTCCATCACATGCTTTCAGATAGAGTAGCATTTACTACATGGAGCTGTAATTCACTGACAAGCTACGCAAAATCGCGTTCATAATGAAACTTTTTTTCAAATGAAATCTATAATGACATGGTTATTACAATGTAAACATGGTTTATTTATGAGGACACTTCCTGTACCCTCGTAAACCAAATAGCTTAAAAAAAAAACTAAACTAAACTGTGTTTCACTGAAATTTTAAACCTGCATTTTTCCGTGATTGATAGAGGTAGTGTATGGGGATAGAATATACAATTTGTACAGTATAGAAAACCATTACGTCTATGGAGAGTCCCTGTAAACTACATTTGAGTGTGTGTGTGTGAGAGAGAGGGAGTATTAAAAAGCATGGTACACGCTGTTAGATTAATTGTGACATAATCCAAGTGCAATTGCAAATCTTGCATTACCGTTTGCATTTTCACTTTTGCGAATGCACAGTGAGTGCCAAATTTCAAAAATGGCAAAAGTCAAATGGAATCGCAATTTCTTTTGCATTTGAATTTCCAACGTCTACATGGAAACCTGTCAATCAAGTGACAGGGGTGGGGCCATTTTATTGGGCGTGTTTGCATTGGGATGTGACGTCACTCACAGTCGACGGTAATAAGCAATTATTAATAGCCGATTTTGCGGAATGTTTTGAAAAATGAAGGTAATCGGTGAAATTGTGGAGGACATTTTGACACTCGCGCAGCAAGTTGACGACAGTTCATACGGTATAGATTTCCTTTTACTCATTTGGTTTTGGACAGGTTAAATGAATTTGTGGGATTGACGTACAGCATCATCAGTAGTGTTTGAAATAAATCTTTCTGTGAGATGATGTGGCTTCTTACACAGAATAATATGAAATGTGTTGCATGCCTTATTCCAAGCAGTGAAATAGGCCATGTCGATTAGCATTGCATTATTATATACGCCGATAAACCATATTGTTGTTAGGGCTGTGAAGTTAATCACATTAGATTGTCATTGTTAGATCTCCTCAGTAAACCGGTCCTGTGATTTGTAGTAAATCTTCATCACCTGCTTTCAGATTGAGTGGCATTCACTTCACAGAGCTGTAGTTCACTGACAAACTAGGTGATATCGCGTTCATAATCAAATGCGATTTAATCTGTGATCATGAACACGATTTTGCCTATTTGTCAGTGAACTACCGCTCTGTGTATTGAATGCCGCTTAAACTAATGCAGGTGATGGTGATTTACTACTATTCATGACTGGCTTTACTGACTAGATGTGCATGACAGTCGAATGCGATTAATTGCACAGCCCTGATTGTCGTAGTCGTGTTTTTATTAGTCACGTTGAATCAATGAAAGCAGTAATATCTTGTTTTTATTCAGCTGCAGCCATAGGCATTTCCTGGTCAAGTGATTTTGCTCAGTTTTAAAGTAGGGCTGTAGCCATTGAATATTTTAGTAATCGAGTATTCTACCAAAAATTCCATTGATTAATCGAGTAATCGGATAAAATGTGTTTTTGCTTAATTAAAGTGCAATATTAATTATGCAAGAGAAAATAAGACTCCTGAGTCTCTTAAAATGAACAACTAAGTTTCATTTTTTAGAAAATATTTAATTTTATTTTTTAAATGCATAGAATGCAATGCATACATCAAATATGAACATTTAATTATTACCCATTGTTTCTCTGTCTGTACTTGTACTGTGAACAATGACAAAGTTGACAGGTTAATTAAGTGCATTTAAGTGCCATTCAGTTGGGGTTTAAAATAAACCATTTTCTGAGATGCACATTAAACACATAAACCATTAATTTAATTTATCTTTTAATTATTGAAAATTAAGCACACTTAACTTTTTGGTAAACATTAATTTACTATTAAAAATAAAACATGAAAGAAATTTTTTGTGATAAACCTTAAAAAATTATTATTATTATTATTTTTTTTGTAGTAGGCTATGTACATTCTGCTGAACAATAGTAATACATCTCTGGCAAATACTTGTCTTGGACTGTAAACCGGACTTTTACTTTGACGGGTTGGCATACCTTTACAGTTCTGTGTATGTGTTGTGACGCTAGTTTTACTCAAATCAAATGGTCAGGTGCTCATGCAGTGACTGTCAGAGCAGTTCTGGAGATGTTGTTCATGTGTTCACGTCCTTATTTAGTGAGACCGCAGACGCTGAAATCACCGAAACGTCACGCGCGAAGCGTGTGTGTAAAATAGACGAAGTCGCGCTTCTGCTCCATTCAATAACAGAGACACGCAGAACATGCAGGATTCATATTTAAATAGACAGTTCCGGCATAATATTTACAGATATTAGTCCATATCGTGATTTGATGTAAGTGCAATGACCTATTTTTTATTAATTCCGTGCCATTCCGCGTTAAACTGTAAATTCCGTTTTTATGACTGGATTCCGAGATTCCCTCCGCGTTTTCTGCATTGTAGAAATCATAGGGCCCTAGTTGTGGTATGCCAGCTCTATCTTGCAATGGAAACACGCCACAACGTACTCTTTACGTTTGCCCGTGCCCTCAAATCAAAACACTGCTGACTCCTTGTGTCTCCTTCCCCTTTGTGGGTGACATAAACGCATTGTGCCACATTACAAAAATCATAGCGAAAGAACCTGACGTGAGATTTAAAATAAATTAAAAGAGGCTTCGAGGCAGAGGAATTGCCTAAATCATTTTTTGTAATTGAGTTACTCGGAATCGTTTCAGCCCTACTTTAAAGTCTTGTCAGTAAATACACTGGTATAGTATTTTTTTACTCTCTTATATTTGATTGCTTTTTGAGTGTTTTTAAAAAAAAATTGATCTACTTTACTGTTCTTTTATGAATCTCTCTCCTATTGTTGAGGGCAGGGGAGACTGTGATTTTTAGCATCTCTACACTCTCTTCTAATGTGAGTGTGTGCATGCTGAGTAGCCATCTGGGCTAAAGGAAAGACAACCTCTGTGCAGATAATTAGATTTTTGAGCTTATTTACTTCCCCTTCTTTTCGAAAATGTTTCCCTTATTCCAAACCTCTCTCATCTCTTCTTGATCCCACTCACTGGTCTTGAGCACCAGTGTGCTTACTGATTTTATGTTCATGATGTGTGTAGCATCAGATCCTCAGCTGTACATAAACTACGTAATATAGTCTGTGAATGGTTGTTTTATTCGTCAGTCAGATAGTCTCTTCCTGAGTGGGTGGTTCTTATGAAACGGCAGAGTCTGAATGTGTGTAAATGCAGTGCATTTGACATCCTCAACAATCCTTTACTGTTCAGTTTATTGTGAGCCTTAGGGAGTGAGTGAGTGCTAATAAGTCGCAAGAACTGCACGTGCAGCACGTCCTCCATCTGCTCTGGGGAAGGGCTGGCAGGGGCTGGTTCTCACTGGCAACTCTGAGGGCAGGCAGCACTGCTCTCTTTACTCTCCCTGCATTCTGTGAATCTCTCTCATACAAACCTGCACTCCTCGAACATAACCCTCTGGTAATTGTTTGCAATAGGAAACAACAAGAGGTGATCTTGCTATTACATCTGCATTCTAAAGCAACGTATCTGTTGCGTTACATGTCATAAATGTTGCAAAAACACCATACTTTGTTTATTTGCAGTGACATCCTTTATATGGGATTGACATATAGACTAATACATTTATACTCTGCCATCTGCATTTAAAATTTTGATCTCCATTAAGGATTGTAGAGTTTATTTGAATATGTGTAATATATTTATGCATATTCATTTTTGGGATTTAAATTTTTTGCTCAGACACAGTTGCATTTAGAGATGTGTGATATATACCTGTGTTTTTGTTTAAGTGTTTGTTTCAATAAGCTATTAACTAATGCCAGTTGATATTAAGCTTAATATTTATTAATTTTTAATATTTCCACCTTTCCAGCTGATAGGAGCTGTACTATTATGTCCATTATCCATATAAAAACTGTGGTATTCACTACTGTTCAAATATTTGGGGTCAAATTTTATGTATTTGTTTTTAGAAAGTCTCTTATACTCACCAAGAATACATATTGATCAAAATAAAATGTGTCTAAAGCAATATTGTGAAATCTTTTTACAAATTAAAATAATTGTTTTCTATTTTAAAGGGGCTGTCGGATGCTTATTTTCCACAAGTTGATAGGATTCTTTAGGATCTTAAAGTCTACTTCACCTGCTCACCCAGCCCCTCTCTTTCGAGTCGCTCTCTGAGAGATTATAAACTTTAACCGCATTCATCGTTGAACTTGCTAACTAGCACGTTATTAGGAAAGGCGATTTGCAGAGATTAATAATTTAAAAAAAAGTATACTAACTTCTTCAGTAGTTGAAGCTAGATCACGAATGGTCCGCGCAAACAAAGATACATTTAGGTAGGTCAGGGGCGCATTCCCTTCACAAACAAACATAATGGATTGCATCTTCAGAGGCTCAGATGTTGGGAGTAAACGATTACTGGTGTGTTGTGCATTACATCCAAAAACAACATGCCTCAATCGCTTAGGAGACATTCTTGGCTACATCTGCTCTGGTATTGAAACAATTAAAAAATATGACAGTTCACTCGGGGCGGGTCTAAGGTAAGACATCAATCCAGTCTGTGCTGAAACGCTACTGTCAATCAACTGGTGGGGGGGCCTGGGTCTGTGTGACGTCACACAGACAAGAAGCTGAGAATGTTTTGATTTGATTTAGATTTTAGTAGATTAAAAAACAAAAAACACTGTGAACTTATATCATTATAGGGTGGTTATGTACACACACTGCCAACACACATTTTATGTATAAAAGTGCATTTTGCGTCCGATGTAAGGCTGGGCGATATGACGATATTATTGCATATCGACGATATCTCATAAGTATCGTGATATTAATGTCAGCAGTCAGGTAAGAGAAGATTATCAACATTATTGGGGAAAAAAATGACAAATGATATACCTAGTAAGTCGCAAAAAATATTTTACATAGCACCATAGTCACCATACAGGTGTTTTTGCATGCAAGAATGAAACAATTTAGTAGGAGGGCTGGGAATGTAAAAGCTATTCCAATTTTGCAAATCAGATCAGATGCGTAAGGTCAGGAATCAAATTACTTGTTATAAAATTAAATATCTAAGATTCTGCTTCTTGATTCCTGTATGTGCATTTATTGTGATTTCAAAAGACTCAACTGCAAGAAGACGAAATAGAACTCACTTCTGCACTCGTGCTGTGGAACACACATACACAAAGTGCATGCATAAAAGCCGCCTCTATACACGAACACTGGACTGAACTCACTTTCTCGCATTCTTAAACATTCGAATGGACAAATAAACACAGAATTATATCAAATTATCCCATAAATACAAACTGATATGCCTTGAGTGAATGTAAAGAGCTGAGAAAGATAACAAGGGGATATTGGATCACTGCATCGACAGCAGCCGTTGCTGCCAGTCATTATAATGTTAATCAAAGAACAAGAGAAAATCCCTCACTGGTCTTGACTGAATCCCTTTTGTAACTTCAGTTTATATTTTACTTTTCTGTTGTTCGGCTGTGACTACTGTAATTGCAACGTGCATCGGTGTATGTGATTTATTTTATAGATGCGTTCCAATATCATTTATCCTTATTTGGGGTATAGGCCGATTCTTTTTTTGATCTGCAGTTTAGTAAAAGTTAAAAAGAAAAAAGACATAGTAGCACCACATGTGTTTCTGAATATTTATTTAAAAAGCATTTAATGATGAAAAACCAGCCTTCACAGCCTATTTATACAGCTCACATAGTGCCCTTTTTTTTTTTTTTTTTTTTTTTTTTTTTTTTTACAGATTTTTAAAACGGTGCATACCGTATAATTGTTTAATTAAGCTAAGATATAGCACTATAAAGTTTTGTATAACACTATAAAGTTTTGTCATAAATGGATGAAGACATTATAATAGGCCTAGCCTATATCTCAGCTCGACACTCACCATGCACACATTCAGTAGTTTCAGCAGCCCAGCACTGAATATTATATTGTGGCTGTTGTATTTTAATTAATAAAATAAAAATAAAACCTTAAAATACAAAAATTAAATTAAAATGACCCTGCTTCTAAATAAAGCAGTTATTTTTATTTCATTAAAAAACAGGCCTAAAGAGACCTCCAAACTAGGCTACCAGAAAGGAAAAAATTCCCTGCATGATTTTAGTTGTGTATAATAAATATAACACACCCTTATAGTTATAGCTTGACTACAAGTTAAAAAACAACACTACAATTGTTATAATAAAGAAAATTAAACTTACCGTCATGAAATGTGTCTACACGCGTGATAATGACAAAAAGAAAAAGTAACAACAGAAAATAGGCATATTTTATTCAAGACATTACTATATGGCATCAACATGCAGTTTTCATTCTAACAATCTCCGCCAGAATGTTCAACTTGACCATGATGAACTTAAAATTGGGTTTTATTATTTTTCCTTAATAGTTCTCATCACAAAATGAAATGAATTTCAAACACAGATTATCAGAAATTATCAGAAACACCAACACAACAGCAAAGCTAATGTTTTCTGTTAGCTTAAGCATGAACTATGAAAATTAACCAAATTTTAATTTGACAGTAAGACCAAATTAATTATTTCCAAATTTTTTTACTTGGCGTGGTGGAGGTGGGTCTTAGGTAGATGTTATTAACGGATATCGCAATATTTTTTATCGATAAAATATTTTTGACTTCTCGCCCAGCCCTAAACTGATGACCCTATTATTATATTTTAAGGTGTAATTTATTCTTTTAATGATTATTTTCAGCAGCCATTACTGCCTTCAGTGTCACATGATTCTTGAGAAATCATTCAAGTAACATCAAGAGTCTTTTATCTCGAGATCAGTTTTGCTGCTTATATTATTTTTTTTATGGAAATTAGGAAGCCTTTTTCTCAAAATTCTTTGAGTTTGCGCCAATGGCCTCATGGTTAGTGCGGCAACATACAACGCAACTGCGCTCACGGCGACCCAAGTTCAATTCCCGCCTCAAGGTCCTTTGCTGATCTCAACCCCCTTTCTCTCCGCCCAATGCTTTCCTTTCAGCTCTCTACTGTCCTGTCCCAATAAAGGCAGAAAACGCTATAAAGGCTTAAAAAAAAGAATTCTTTGATGAAAAGCAAGCTCAAAAGAACAGCATTTGTTTGAAACATTATCTTTTGTAAGAAAAGTTTTTACTTTCACATGATTAATGCACCCTTTGGTCATTTAATGTATCCTCATGCAACCAAAACTTGCTGACTCCAGTTTCTTTTTGTTTTTTTAACAGTTAGCCTATGTATTTGAAATCGTGTATGTGTGTCTAGATGTATATATTTTTTAAAAACTGTATGTCTAATGTAGGCCACTGTGGGATAGGTTGCAATTATTTAGTTGTAAAGATGCAAGAGTTAAAAATGGCTAAAAAATGTCTCTTGGCAGCCGTGTTTCTTTCTATTATGCTCCATCTAATTATTTATTGATTCTTTTTATTTATTTTTTTAAAGAAAATCTTCCTCCAAAGTGTGTTGGTTCCATTGTTAGAACTGTTGTATTGCCTGCTGCCCCCTGCTTTTCTCATCTTGTTTTTTCCCTGTTCTCTCCTGTCCCTCTGTCCCGATTTCCTGCAGAGAGCGAGCGAGTGAAAGCTTACAGCAGCCGTATGTTGTATGCTTGATAAAATGCCTGGAGGTGTGGAGAGAGCATCTCTCAGCTGCTGCCGCTGCTCTCTCTTGAATAGTAATCAGTATTAGAGAGAGAGAGAGAGAGAGAGAAAGAGAGACACTGGTAATCCTGCTTCATTATCTACTTGCCAGTCGAGAGTCATAGAGAGCGAGCGAGCGTGTAGGAAGCAGTTGATCAGTGGTGATCAGCTCAGCACAAAGAGCTTTCTGTGGTCAGTAATCCATGTTTCTGTTTGCTGGAGGATGCCTGTATGAAGCAGATAGATGTGTGTTTGTATGTGTGTTTTGACAGAAGGTAGTAATGATTTGTAGGCAAGTGCTGAGATTGTTAAAATGTCATATTTCCATTATTCTAAAATATGTGAATTTGGTATCCATTTTGGGTATTGTCTGTTGATATGACTCCAGTGATTGTATTATATTGAAAGCCGTATCTTTGAGTTCTGTATGCTGGTCATCAGTACATTCTAATGCATGGCCATGTTCCTCAGTTGTTGCTATGCAAGTAGATGGGTTTCCTCTAGGTACCTCTATGCTGGGTCAGGTTCAGTGCTTTATTAAAGGCTTTGCTTTTGGGCTGGTTTCTTAGTAACCTAAGCAGCTGGTGATTCTTTATGTCTGGGGTTGTTGAAAGGTTTGTGATTAGTGTTGTGATCATGCTGCTCAGAGAGAGTGTTTCTATGCTTTGCACACAACATAATGTACAATACTAGCTGTGTCTGACTGCAGGATCACATCCTCATGATGTTGCTGTATTTCATCTCTCGAGTCAGAATCAGTTAGTAGCTATATACGTGTAGACATTTACTAATGCCAATTACAGAAGTAATGAATGAAGCAAGAATTGCTTTTTTCTGTTTTACTTTGTCTTTCTGCGTGCAAGTTATTGAAAAGTGTACACTGGGATTTGATTGGATCTTGATTGGAAGAATTTAGGGATGCACCGATATGAAAATTTTGGCCGATACCGATAACTGATAATTCTTTAAATATGAAAGCTGATAACCGATATGTTGGCCGATAAATTTAAATCCACATTTTTAAACATAAAGCAGCCTTACAAATAAATTTGTTTGAAGTTGGCTCGCTCTCTCTCTCTCTGTCTCTCTCGCACGCGCTCTCTCTCTCTCTCTCTCTCTCTCGTGCGCGCGCTCTCTGTCTCTCTCTCCCTCGCACGCGCTCTCTCTCTCTCTGTCTCTCTCGCACGCGCTCTCTCTCTCTCTCTGTCTCTCTCTCGTGCGCGCTCTCTCTCTCTCTCTGTCTCTCTCTCGTGCGCGCACTCTCTCTCTCTCGCGTGCGCTCTCTCTCTCTCCCTCTCTGTCTCTCTCTCACGCGCGGTCTCTTTCTCTCTCGCGCGTGCTCTCTCTCTCTCTGTCTCTCTCTCGCGCGCGCGCGCTCTCTCTCTCTGTCTCTCTCGCATGCGCTCTCTCTCTCCCTCTCTGTCTCTCTCGCGGGCGCTCTCTCTCTCTCCCTCTCTGTCTCTCTCTCGCGCGCGCGCTCTCTCTCTGTGTCTCTCTCGCGCTCTCTCTCTCTCTGCCCTGTTAAACTTGCATGTGTTTTTCAGTCCTGTCAATGAAAAAACTTTCACTCTATGATGGTTAAGCTGTGCAATTAATCTGTGAATCACATTCGTCAAGGGCCGGGGAGCAGCTGGCCCGTACAGTTAATGAATAACAGATCAACTAAGACAGCCTACATCGCACATCCTGCGATGTGACTATCTTGGATTCTATCGTTACATTATTTTACAGTAGCTAATAATCTCATTATAATATGACAGACTTGCCGTGCTCATGTTGCAGTTCACTGTATTTTCATTTTCGAAGTTTTTCCAGTGATATTTCTACTAAAAACCATCATGGTGAACAATGCGCATCTGAAGTGTTTTTGCAGGAAATAATGCATTATTTAATGACACTCTTATCGGTTCGAAAATGATAACAGAAAAATTACAATTTATCGTCCGATATAGATATGGTGGCAGATATATTGTGCATCCCTAGAAGAATTAATGACTGCATGATTGTTTTGTCCATTATTGCACAACATCATATCATAGCCTGCAGAAATATGACAGGCTTCATTAGATTAACCGCTGGTAAATGCATAGTACTTGCGCTCATTTTCTGAAGGGTTAAAAAATGCATTTATTGAGCCCAGCTCTGTTTAATAAAAGTCTGTGGCCAACATCCAAATGTCCAGTGATCAGTTTCTCAACAGATGTGAAGTCATGGGATAGTTTAATGGATGGAATTGTGGTTGAGGATGTTTTGGGAAAACAGTGATCAATTAATTTACTACATTTGTCTCCATTTCATAATTACATTTTATGATATAGTTTCGAAATTTAGTTGGATCTGTTTTTAATGGCATTGTAGCAATGGAATTTTGTGTTATTAGTCCCATATGGCTCATTGCATATTATTAGAGGAAGCAGATTTATGTTTGGACATATGCATTGGTTGGAGAAGAAATCATGCTTTTGCTGTAGCCAATATCTTTTGATGGACGATTATGTTGGGATGGTTATTTGATGCCAAAATCATTTGGGCAGATCTAATTTCAGAATGACAATTTAGATAAATAAAGAATACCCAGTTTTTGTTACTAACTATATCCTGTCTAATCAAACTTCACCCGTTTTCTTGCAGCATTTTCAGCTGGCATTGATTGACTCCACACCCTGCACTTTGTCAAAAGCTGAAAGTAAGTACCCTCCAATGCGTGTTCATTTTTATTACATATCTTTTTTTATTATGAAACTGTATTCAGTCACATTATGCATGAGTTTTTTTTTTTTTTTTTTTTTTGCCACAAGCAGCGATGTTTGTTGTCTCCTTGAGAGAGTTTTTTTTATAGGAAAAAAGTGTTTCCTCAATTAGATTTTTCCTCTTACCAGTTCCATCCTGCCTGAGACTCCAGTTTCCAGGGAAACTGCATGACTGTATTCAGCCTTGTGTTGCCTTGCATACGGGCAGTAATTACATGCTTGAAGTGCACAAAGGTGCAAGCTAATATTCTTCTTTCCCGTTGTCTGTACACCCATAAGCTTATTCACGCTCAAGCTGAAACAGTGAAAACGAAGGCTGGTTTTGAATGCAGAGTTTCCATTAGAATAGGATTTCCGGTATTGATCAGTTCCTCTTTTTGTCCCTACAGTTCAGTTCCACATCGCTCATGTATATGAAATTCAGGTGAGTGTTCCCCTTTTTTTGTAACGTTTTATCAGAATATGCAGTGTTTCGTTGATACTCATATTTTAGGGTATAATGTTCTGGATAATATAGAAGGCAACAGTGACTGTTTGCTTTTACACAGATCTTGGTTCTTAAAGTAAATTTCAATCTATAGACAGATAGTTATCATATATATTGTTTAATTAAAAGCAACTGAAGATAAGGCTATGTGCGATAGACAAAGAATGTTGAATCTGTGATGTCAAACATTTAGATGATAAATCTGTAAGATAAGTTTATTTTCAAACTTTTTTATTAGTAGATATGGTGTATTGATATTAACTTAAACATGACATGTTACATGATTCCAGAATTTACAAGAACCATACATTCAGTACTTTATTGAGTGCAGTATTGAAGAGTGGGGAAGAAATGCAGAAGTATGATTTTCTCTGTGTGTGTGCATGTGTAATTTAGCATTTATATTGTTATTTTGAATCTATTAAAGGAATGGTTTCCCCCTAAATGAAAATTCTGCAACCTTCATGTTGTTCCAAACCTGTACACATTTCTTCTGTTGAACACAAAAGGAGATCTTGAAGAATGTTCCAGCAACTGTTTGGTTCCCATCATTCTTCATATTCTTTTGTGTTCAACAGAAGAAAGAAAGAAAGTCCTGCAGGTACAACATGAGGGTGAATAAAGTCTTTTTGGATTAACTGTCCCTTTAATAAGGCATTCATCTTAAATAGTTTTAGGTGTTTCACAGTATTCACATTTTTCCCCCCAAAAAAGTTTTCCAAACATCTCCAAGAAACTGCAGCTGCTACTAGCCATGATCACTATTTTCATGCTACCGTCAGCTTTTCTGATGGGTGAATCTTGTAATTTCAATAGTACTTGATACATAATTGCCAAATTTAAAGTTATTTTAAAAACTGCCAAAACCTTACTGTTGTGTTCTATTGGCATTGTAAATGACTTTGTAAAGGAAGCAGTTTCTAGAGGTTACAGGGCAGTGTTGTTGGTCCCTGGGTTTTCTTTTGCTCACAGTTTACTGCTTTTACAAAAATACACTTTTGATTGATTGGATTTGTTTCTTGGGCGCCTCCTTGATGTTGTGTGTGTTCAACTAACTGATCCCCACCTTGCCCTCTTGGTTTTGCTTCAACTTACCTTTAGTTATTCTTTATGATGAGCGATAGACTCTTGTTACACAATCAGTCTTTTCAGTTCAACAAACATCCACCTCGCCTTGTTAAATAATGCAATTGTAATAATTCTCATAGAAATGTACATACAAAACGTTGCTGTAAGGAATGATGACTGCACTAATCAGCCAACCAACGCCTAAGTTTTATAATAGGTCAATTTTATTGTCCACCACACACAGATGAGATTGCTTTTAAGTGTGTTTTTAAGTGGAGTCGTTTTGCTCAGGTTGGTCAGCTATGATGGTCACCCATTGGCTCCAACAAAGATCTGTGTCAAGGTCGCTAAGAAAAACAAACACTTTTTTTTCCTGAGAGGGCTTCTCAAGTGACACTCATTCAGAGCATGTCTCTGTTTGTCTGACATGTTAAGTCTAGTCTGGCCTGGACTGACCCTCCCCCTGCGTCTGCGTGTTTGTCTGTCTCCTCCTGCGTCCCTGTGTCTGGCCTGGTCAGTGTCCAGTGTGTTTCCTCTTTTCTTGACACCGTACATTGTAGTCTGTCTGACGAGGCCCTTTGTGCCCACCCAGAGTGGCCGTAAAAGTGCTGACCCTTTTGTCTGTTAAAACATCTCTTCTTCCCTTCTCTGACTGTCTGCAGAAGAAATACCGTATCGCAAAGGAAGCTTACGAGAGTCTGTTACAAACAGAGAATCTCCCTGCACAGGTGAAGGCAACTACGCTCCAACAATTAGGTGAGTGTGTGTTTTACTTGCTTGTTTTGCTGCTTCCCACAGTCATAAAACACCTGGAAATATCAGAATTTGTGATTTGTATGCCTGGAAAAGTCATGGATGTTAGTAAAATAAGTCATGGAATAGTCCTGATTTCTGTCATCAGATATGTGTCTAGTTATGTTCAGTCATTAAATATTTCATAAACTGCAGTATTCACAAAATGATCCTAATCCATCCAGTAATCACAAACAGCTGGGGAAAGTTATGAAAATTCATTGGTCAAAATGTGTGGGAAACAAGGTTTTATTTTAAATAGTGGGTTTCCTATGTAGATGAGTGTTTGCTGTGTGATTTCTGTCTTGATTAGTCAAAGAATGCAATCTGCAATTTTCTGCACAGATTTTGCATACAAGATCAGGATCCTTCTCAGTTCTTTAAAAAAAGAATGTATGTGGCAAACCGTGGTAAATATCACAGTCTTTTTGGGTGGAAAAATAAAGCGCATTCAAGAGGGTGGTGAGGTTATTGTTAACCAGTGTTGGGGAGTAACTAGTTACATGTAACGGCGTTACGTAATTTAATTACAAAATTATTGTAACTGTAATTAGTTACAGTTACTACGAAAAAATGAGTAATTAAATTACAGTTACTTATGAAATTTTTAACGATTACAAAGGGGATTACATTTGAACATTTACACACATCCACATTCAGATTTAACTGATTTATTTCCCAAATTGCACTGACTATTCTGAGACATATCGCCCTAATAATTTCCGGGATGCGGAAACACAGTCTGGTTCGTAGAATCCAGTCATAAAACGGAATGCCTAACACGGACGGAATATGCCACATTTTGGATGACTAAATCAAAAGTAGGTCAGTACACTTGAATCAAAACATGACATCGACTAGTGTCTGTGAATATAAAGCCCCAAAATTGCAATATATGACTCCTGCACGTTCTGCGTGTCTGTGGAAATCAGGCGCGGACTGGACACCGGGAGAACCGGGACAATTCCCGGTGGCCTGGCAGCCGATTTTGCCCCACTATTTAATATCATTATTGTATAATTGCCTGCCGAATGTACTAAAGCGATCATTTGCGAATCCGCCATTTGATAATTAAATCTCTAATAAGTCATGAATTGTTATTTATGACTCGCGCGCTCTCCGCGCCTCCGCCAAACGGTTTGGATCAGACTCAGAGTAATCAATGCGAGAGAGAGAGAGAGAGAGAGAGAGAGAGAGAGAGAGAGAATAGAGTGAATTGCTGGAGCAGAGAAGCAGAACTCCTGTTTCAGGGTTTTTTATTTAATCAAGCAGCAGCACGTTGCTCATCAGTCATCACTCAAAATACTATAAAGGACATCATTATTATCTGTTGTAATGTTACAGTAGTAATTTAGCTGAAAAAAATTCCGATTTTTTTTTTATAGGTTTAGGGGGAACTATATGACAGACAACAACACAACCCTTACGAAAATTTACATTTTAATATTTAACTATAAATCCAGAGATATTGTTTAACTGTGATAACCAAAAATGTAAAATTATTTTACAAATGTATTTATTTAAAAATAAATACAAATCCATTTGCAAAAAAAAAACAACAAAAAAAAAAAACAAGGTTATTTTACTTTTATATAGGCTAATAAAAGCATGGTTAATTTTTGTAAGGGAAAAACATGACTCGTGTACAGTATTAGGATTTTTCTATAAAGATATTGTAGTATTGTAGAGTATTGTATTGTAAAGTATAGTTTTGTTCAATCTTGAGGATTAAAGTCATGAGAGAGATGGATAACAGGGCAAAATAAAGAGACTGAAGAGAAAAATGGAAGTGAAGGTGCAGTTCAGGAGAGAACTTTTAATTATTTTGCATGTCCCCAAATTAAAGATTTAAAATAGGTAAAAAATAGTTTTCTCCATGAATTTGTTTGTATGAGTTTGAATTGTCCAGTCTGAATTTTTTTCCTAGTCCGCCCCTCCTGTAAATTAATGGCAAAGACAGGGTTTCATTTACTACACATAAGCCTACTGAAGCTCGCAGTGTTTTCAACCTCTGCCATCTCAATATAGGAGTACACGAGCACATAAACATAATTTCTAGAACTGCTCTGTGTCACTTCATGTGCATTTTACTTATTTTGAGAAAACTATCATCATATACAAAGAGACAGCAGTTAAAAAAAAACACCAATGTTTCAGGAGTTTATTACACAGAATACGTCACATGCTTATTAGATAACTGTATTTAAGTTGATGTATATGCTTTTATTTATTATTCTTTAATTTTCACAAATTTAGAAAAGTAATCAAAAAGTACTCAAAAGTAATTAGTTACATTACTTTAATAAAGTAATTGAAAAAGTTACACTACTATTACATTTTAAACAGGGTAACTTGTAATCTGTAACCTATTACATTTCCAAAGTAACCCTCCCAACACTGTTGTTAACTGGCATTTACATTTTTGAAATTCTGCACAGCTGTTTGTGGAATTATGCAGCTACAATTTCCACAGTTTTGTACTGATGTGGATTTTGAAAAACATTGTAAAGAGAGAATATTTCATTTAGGTTTTTCAGCCATTTTTTAATTTTCAGATTAGGTAATTGTTTGTCATAATTCATCCATTCAGCTTTCAGACAGTCCTCACTAATGTACTTCTCCCCAGATAACATAAGTGGGATTCTCAATAACAGCATCCCCAAATGTACAGTCCAGGTTTTCTAAGATATTTTTTCAGTTCTCTAGGGTGTGCTATATTGCCAGATGCACTTGCTAATAATAAATGTGGAGATTGCTTTTGGGATACCATGGTGTGGTTAGAAATCTGAATTAAGGGCAATCTATCAACTAGGAAAGTGGCACCAATGAGCAAAGGACACCAGGATGGAGCTGTCTGTCAATGTACTTTGGGTTAAAAGCATCAATAAGTAATTAAATAATTTGAATTATTGGCACAGTTGCGTGTTGTGAATCCTCAAACCCCAGCTCTTCATCACACCAAGCTTCTTTCTTTTGCTAGTCCAAAAAGAAAGTGCAAAAAAAAAACATTCAGCTACCATAAAACTATTTCCACGTTGCCTCTGCAGTTGTTGGCAATGGTCTGGTTGCTGTAGTAACGTGTCCCGGGTGCAGGCGCTTGCCACAGGTGTTAAGAGCTCGGCTGGGATCAGTGCATTGGGGAAGCCAGGCCACATGGAGGAAGTTCTTTGTCTGTACTGCCTTTGTCTATCTCGTTCTCTTTAACAACTTCTAGCTGACTGGGAATGGATAGAAGAAGGGCTGTTTGGACAGTCATCTCTGCTGAAACCTTTTGAAGCTGCTGGTTGTAGTAGAATCCCACCCCCCGATCCTGCTCCACCTCATCTCCCCACCCTACCCTGAAGATAACAAGAGCGAACCATTTGCTCCCTTTACGAGTACCAGTGTAGCAGCCTCCACAGTGCACACCATGGCATAGTGTTGTGGCAGAGAGTGTTCTAGTTGTTTTGTTGAGAATGCAGTTTCTTATTTAATCCTCATATTTCCCATCGCTCACTCAGGCTGGATGCATCACACGGTCGAACAGTTGGGAGATAAAGCCAACAAGAACAGCTATGCTATTCAATGTCTGCAGAAGTCCCTAGAAGCAGACCCCAATTCGGGACAGTCTTGGTATTTCTTGGGCAGGTTAGCAAAAATTTTACCAGATTTAAATGAAATTCCTATTCCATGTATATTATATTATATATTTTTAATTGTTTATATTTTTATTTTGTTTTACAAAACTGAGTTTGTGTATATAATGAATCCACTGTAATTTGCTGAAAGTGTCTGTCAAATCCATAATCATTCAATACAATTGTCACATTTAATTTCTACAACTCATATGCCTGAAATGTCTAGAATTTGTGTTTTCGCTTGTTTTGCAGGTGCTACTCAAGTATTGGGAAGGTCCAAGATGCTTTCATATCTTACAGACAGTCTATTGATAAGTCTGAGGCCAGTGCAGATACATGGTGCTCAATTGGGTAAGCTCTTTAATGGTTGATGTTTGTGAGGTTAAGCTGGTTCTATTTATTAAGTGCATTTCTTGCACATTAAAATGAGACATTCTTGTTGTTTGTTTTTCTGGTAGCTGGGTGTAAATGGGGTCATTTTGGGCTGATGTTGCCTCAGGTTTGGTTTGTTGCTCTCAGGAAAGACAGAAATGCTCAAGACATTTAAGCTAAAGCATTCACCTCAGAGCTGTGTAATCACTTTCTTATCACAATCTTAACACGGAAAGCAACCATGTGTTAAAAAAAAAAAAAAAAAAAAAAACATTTTGCCCTATCACAAGTTGTGGAAACCCTTTTTATCTAATTAGAAAAAAATAAACCTCCCAAAAGGTCAGCAAAGCTAATCAGAAAATGAAAATGGTACATTTGTATGTAGTTGTTAGAAAATGTTTTGAAAGGTTTGTCATCCATCGGTTGTCATGGCAAATTTTTATGTGGAAGATATTAAATGTTTCTTGATGCATTAACCTGTGGCAGTTAGTTATGATCCGTCTGTTTATTTAGCTTTCCCTTTTTAACCACCCCTCTCTGCTGTGCTTGCATCTCCAGTGTGTTGTATCAGCAGCAGAACCAGCCGATGGATGCACTGCAGGCATATATCTGTGCGGTGCAACTGGACCACAGCCATGCGGCTGCCTGGATGGACCTGGGCACACTCTACGAGTCCTGCAACCAACCGCAGGATGCCATCAAGTGCTACATCAATGCCACGTGCAGCAAGTCCTGCAGTAACATCCCAGCTCTGACTGCTCGCATTAAATGCCTCCAGGTAGAGAGAATGTTTGCGCATGAAATTATCAGGAGAGGAAGTGTACATGTTTCATTTTAATGTGCCTATCATAGTATTTTCTTTCGGGAAGATTGTTAACATTGTTTGTTTTCGAGTTCCTTTCTGTTTTGTTGAATCACGTCCCCTTGTCTGACATATTATTCACTGAGGATGATATATGAGTGTCATTTTCATCTGTGATTTGATGCATACCACCATTGCATTGACTCAAGCTTAGCTGATTCCGCCACTGAACATATTTTCTGCGCCATCTTTTTCTAGGCTCAGTTGAGTAATCTTCAGCAAGGTAGTTTACCAAGTAAAAGTAAAATGCTCCCTAGTATTGAGGAGGCATGGAGCCTACCAATCCCAGCAGAGCTCACTTCCAGACAGGGAGCGCTCAACACAACACAACAGGTGAGAACAGATCAGCTAGACAAGCCAGTACAAACTCTTATAGACTCATTAAAATGATTTGTTAGTGGTAGCTTGGACATTGTGACTTTTTAAAGAAATGTTTTGGGTTCAGTACAGGTTAAGCTTGACGCTGTTAGTGGCATTATGGTTCACTACAAAAAAAGTTTAAACTTGACCCTTAATTTTCTTAAAAAAAAAACAAAAACATAAACTAAATGTTGCAGTTACAATAAGGTATTAACTGTACAAGTCAGTCAATTAAAGTCGATTTCAATTTTTCCTTTCTTTTTGGAGTGTTATAAGCTCTTGGTGCTTAAAGATCTGTAAAGTTGCAAAGACTAAGTCTCAAATCCAAAGAGATATTCTTTATAAAGGTTGAGAATTTTATATATATATATATATATAGAATTTTTTATTTTATTAGTGGTGTCAAGCTAGTGTGTTAACACATGCGATTAATTTTTTCAGTTTAACATGTTAAAAATATTTAACGCAGGGGCGGGCTAGGGTTGGCCACCTCACTCACAACTGCTGCTTCTGTCACTTTTTCTCTTGACAAGAAGTGAATTTATTCAGTCGCAGAGTTACTGAGAAAGGGAGACGTTTCAGACGTGCGCTCCACTGCACTTCAGTGCCAGGCACGAGTCAAGCCAGTGTGGAAACGGTACTGTGCTCGCAATGCGTGCTCTTCAATTGCATGGACAAAGGCACCGGTGCTCACTGCCTTTGTGCGTATCTTTTCATATCAAACTGCAAAATAAACTACTGCATGCAGTGTCGTGGTCAGTAAAGTCATGGAGTTACCAAAAAGGCGATTAAAGCTGCCTTAAAACTGTTCATGCATATAATATATTTATACAAGTCTCACTCAACTAACGCACCTGTCAGCTCGTGTTTAATTTAGCACTTCCGTCAGCGAATACGCAGCCTCCAAAACACTAAAATAAATATCAAAGAAATAATACAGTTAAACAAGAAAGTAGTCTAAATAAGAAAGTGAAATACACTCTGTCTAACGGACGTAAAACTCATTATAATCAGTGATGTAGTACCACACGACATGAAAAATCCCTGACAGAATGTTCAAATGTCCTGTGCAGACACTAGACCGACTCAACCTGTTGCGACGCGATGGTGTCGTGTCCGGACACGTTTCACTGTTCCGCCTCAAAGCAAGTGACTCATTAACTACTCATCTTCTACTACAACTTCTCTTTAAAATAGGAATTGTTGCCACATTTCCTGTTAACATTTTATTTATCGCTGTCTCTTTATTTGGCCAGTTTGGAGAAAGCCTCAACAAACCTGAACAGCCAGGCATTTGCGATCACGGGAACTTGTACAAACACAGATGGGTGACAGATCGGAGATGTAGCATTTGGTATTTCAGCAAGGTCCATCGCCCAACACAAAATTAATTTGCTGAATGCATAAACTGTATTTTCCTGTGCTCAAACCTGCCAATCTAAAGCAAATGTTGTTTATGGCGATTGAGCTAATTTGTGAATTACCATAGACTTATAGTCTAAATAAAACAGTTTGCAACTATTACTGTTATTACACTTGTATACAAAACTTGTATTATGCTCGATATAGTGTGCATGACGTCACATGCACTACCACCGTTGGCAGATGACAACCGTCACAGCCCTAGATTCAACCTCTCCCTTCTAAAACAACTCATTCTAAAACACCCCCACATGTCTATGTCACGATGTGGGAAGATTTTCATAAAGCCGCCCAAATGTTCACGCAAAGAAAGAATGCTGTCGCTGTGAAAAGTCGCTGGCGCTGTGAAAGTCGCTGTGTTTTGTTGTGAAAGCGAAGCTATTTTGTTTGGCCTTCCAAAAGAGGACACGACTAGAAATCAGTGGTTAAGTTGTATTTACAACGCTGTTCAAGAACAGTTCAAACTAACTATTCAGATGTGTGCAGCGCATTTTGTGTAGGACAAGGACTGTTTCCTGTGAGAGTAGCCTACAATGCCAGTGTCTGTTTCTATAAAGTGGGGAAATTCCAACTTTGCAATGAAGTCTGACGCTTCTGACTCACAGCCTGTAGTACGTTTTATATGTAAAGGATTTGCATCTGATTCAAACGTGAGTTTTGAGCAGTGTAGCAACTGTCAGAGCTTGTTGTTTGTAATTTCGCCAATCACAAATGCAGACATGGTTTTATGTTTACGCAGTGCAATACGAAACGCAATGCCTAAAAAGACAGTAAGTCATTCTAATCAGTAATTTTGTCCCCACCGGATGCATCAAATGCCTTGTTTGTAGTGTGTTTTATTGGTTTCGTCTCATCATGCCGGGACACACGGCATCACAGTGTTAAGGGGCGTAACATTTGTCACTAGCTTGAGGCACTGGCCAATCACAATGCACTGGATCGATGGCCAATCAGAGCCCACCTCGCTTTTCAGAACAATAAGCTTTGTAAAAATCTAAACGTTTTTAGAAAGATGGGGCATAGAGGAGCAACAAACTTTTTTTGTTTTTTGAAACTTAAACCACATAAACACATTGCATTACACCAAATACACAAAATCATCTTCTTTTTAGCAACGTCATATTACCCCTTTAAAATTAAAATGCATGCTTGTTTAAGTAGTACAGCCATGAAACTATTAAATATTGTTACTAGTGTTAAAATATCGACTTTGGTACCAGTCGGTATTGAAATGTCAAAAACATCCATTTCCTGGTATCATTTGAGCACTATTGATTGGTCATTGTGGACAATCACAATCATATCTGTTGAGTGCGTGAACACATTGGCCAATCAGCAGTGTTTAGGAATCGGCTCAAAAGCACTCGAACGTTAGTGGGAAATTGACTTTTTTTAAACTTCAGTACTGACTGGTACTGAAGTCGGTACTTTTGACGACACCATGTTATACATGCATACTATCATAAAAAGTTTGGTCATTAATTTGTTTTTGTCTATAAAAATTTATCAAAGAGACCTGGAGGGGAAAAAAACGATCACCGTTCCCAGAAGACTATTAAGTAGTGTATATGTCAACGTTTATAATCAATTGTTTCTTGAGTACCAAATCAGCTTATAAGAATTTGTAAAAGATCATGTGAAACTGAAATGAAGTTATTGGATTTAAGAATATAATAAAGAAATTTTAACACTTTTTGTTATAACTATTATACAATAGTACTGTTTTTACTGTATTTTGGGTCAAATAAATGGTGAGCAAAAGAGACTTCTCTTAAAAACATTTAAAAAATCTTGCAGTATGGCCGTATGTTGTTTTGAATCAGTAGAAGCCCCTTAACCACAGATCTTGTATAACAAATGCTGTCGAGTGAGCTTAGCCTGTATTGAGCCCATGACATTCCTTTAATGAAACATCAAATTCTGTGGTAAGGCCTGACTTCATGATTAAGTACCACTAAATGGTCCTTAAGTTTCAGTCATATAGAACAATGTTGTTGTTAACATTGATTCTGGAGAATAATCTTAAACTGCTAAGGTTTAAAGTTATTTCCTCTAGTTCATTAGACCATAACACTCATCAGCACACATCATCCTTTGTTTCAACATATTGGTCAAAATTTTGGGGGAATCATTTAAATCTGCAAATTACTGTGTGTATATATATATATATTTTTTTTTTTCATATATTTAACTGATATAATTAAGAGTGAGAAAGTTGGAATAAACATAATCCTTATGCTTATTTTATAAGGGAGCTGTACGTCACAGATTTGTATGCAATAAATGCAATTTTGGTTACTTTAGTGAAATGTTCATACAACTGTCCTAGCTGCTATTTTGTATTCGTTGCCAATAGCAGACCACCTGCAAAGCTCATCAGAGCAGTGAAGCCCAGTCCCAAATCCCAGGCCAGTCTCTTCCCCCTCATATGGTCTCTGGCCAGACTGATGACCAGTCCAGCCCAGCCAAAAGGAAGAGGACTGCAAGTCCAGCCAGGGTACTAGAGGACAGCATTTTAGTTTGTTTAATCTGTTACAACTATCAAGCAATGTTTGATTATTTACTGGTTTCTCGTCTCATCATCAGAATTCACCAGATTCCTGGGAAAATGATCCAGGTCATCATCAGGTCCCCAACTGGAGTTTAACCCCACAGAAGCTTCAGGTTGGTATATTCAATTTGTATGGTTGTTTCTACATCTGTAAATTGTTGAATATTATTGATTTATGCTTTGTAATGATTATTCATTATTTTATTCAATATTATAAAGTAATTTTGTAAGTCTTTTTACACACAAGCCACTAAAATAACACTTTTACTGAAAGTAACAATAAAACTGGACAGAATTTATATTAATATTGGTAACACTTGGTAACACTACTTTAGTTAACATGAACTAAGAATGAACAATTTTTCTTCAGCATTTATTAATCTTGGTTAATGTTCATTTCAGCATTAACTAATGCATTATTAAAATCAACAGGTGTGCTCGTTAACAGTTAATGCACTCTGAATTAACATGAACTAACATTGAACAACTGTATTCTCATTAAATGACATTAAGAAAGATTAATTAACTACCATATTAACTGATGAAGCCTTTTTGTAAAGTGTTACCTTAATATTAAATGGCAGTATATTATTTTTATTCATTTCCTTGCAATAGAATCAGATATAACTTTTTTTAAACTAATTGTCCTAATAATGTACAAACCTACAAAACTATTATTATCATAGCATGTGAGCAGAGCGTAGTGTCACGAGAGGGTAGTGTCAGGTTGCCCAGTACAGCTGTACTTCACCATGTTACAGCATAGCAGCGCTATTGCGAACAGGAACAAGTATACTACATAGAAATTTCTTGTCGGTGCGTTATTTGAGCAGAATTTGCTTTTTGAGCTTTATTTAGAGCAAACTTTGAGCATGAGCAGTAGGCTTCTACACGAGCGGAACGCGCATTCATAGAGTGGAATGTGGAGTGTGCAATAAATTATTTTAAGTATATTTTCAGCTCATGTTTTTTGGAGTTTTTCTGTTTCTACTGACAAATCGTTGCATCCCTAATTTATAAACACTAACAGGCAACAGTTTGCTTTTGTTTTTGACTAAAGTTTCTTAATTTCACCAAGGCTGCATTTATTTGAGCAAAAAGTATAATAAAAAACACAAATATTGTGAAATATTATAATTAATAACATTTTCTATTTAAATAATTTGTAAAACATTTATCACTGTAATGACAGCTGAATTTTCAGCACTCATTATGTCAGTTGTCAGTGTCTAATGATTTTCAGAAATAATTCCCATTCTGAATTCAAATTTCGATTTATTTAATTAATTCTTAATGCATTTTTATCCAGATATTATACTAGAGCTGGTGTAAAGCAAACTATTATGGTTTTGTTATTTTTCACTCAGCTTCTGGAACAGTTACGGACCAACAGAGCTAATCTGAAGCCAGTGCAGCTGCAGATGCTGGAACAGTTGGAAAAGCAGCTCAGTCTAATGCAACAGAATCAGCAGGTGTGTGTCATGTATAGATGTGCATAGAAGACTGCAAACTTTTAGACAGGCTAGAGGTAGCTTAAATTAACTTGCTGAGTTTTTGATACTGATAGTCTTTCTCTCCCCAACAGATGAGGCTGAATGCTATGGGTCAGATACGACCCAGTGTGTCCAACGGTCCTATAGTCGACCCCTCATTGTCTGTGAACTCTAATTCCACATCCTCCTCTCAACATCCACACATTGCTCTTTTCCGCACACCCTCCACCCTCTCAAGATGCGCTGCTCAGCCAATAGCCAACGGACCTGTCCCTGCAAGCCCCGCCCCATGCACAGCTGGAACCATGGGTAACACAGATGCCATCTCTGTGGGCAATAATCACCTCCCAGGATCGGGGAGCAACGGAAATGTGCCTTACTTGCGGCAAAATGCACTACCTCATAACTGCACAACCCCCACCAGCAGCAGCATGGATGATGAACCGTGGAAAAGCCAACACATCAACTCCACTCAGGTGAGATTAAATGTCCTGGTCAATATGGTAAGATCGTAATTAGGGCTGTAGCTATCGAATATTTTAGTAATCGAGTATTCTACCAAAAATTCCATCAATTAATCGAGTAATCGGATAAAATGTGTTTTTGCTTAATTAAAGTGCAATATTAATTATGCAAGAGAAAATAAGACTCCTGAGTCTCTTACAATGAACAACTAAGTTTCCTTTTTTAGAAAAAAAATATTTTTTCATTTTAAATGCATAAAAAGCAATGCATACATCAAAAATAAACATTTAATTATTACCCATTGTTTCTCTGTCTGTACTTGTACTGTGAACAATGACAATAAAGTTGACAGATGAATTAAGTTAATTTAAGAGCCATTCAGTCGGGGTTTAAAATAAACCATTTTCTGAGATGCACATTAAACATTAAACACATAAGACATTAATTTAATTTATCTTTTAATTATTAAAAATTAAGCAAACTTAACTTTTTGGTAAACAAAGGGGATTTACTATTAAAAATAAAACATGAAAGAAATGTTGTGTAATTAAACCTTAAAAAAAATGACTTTTATTTTGACGGGTTGACGTACCTTTACAGTTCTGTGTATTGTGATGTGACAAGGTCAAATGCTCATGAAGTGACTGTCAGAGCAGTTCTGGGGATGTTGTTCATGTGTTCACGTCCTTATTTAGTGAGACAGCATGTGCGCTTCAGTGTGTGTGATAAAGGAACTCGCACTTCTGCTCCATTCGTTAACAGAGACACGCAGAACATGCAGGATTCATATTTAAATAGACTGAATTACATTTTTTGTAATCTAGTTACTCGAGGAATCGTTTCAGCCCTAATCGTAATGATCATGTTATGTATGATAAAGTTCTATAAAAGTTTCTATAAAGTTTCAGAAACTTCTCCAGCTCAAAATTTTAAGATAAACATGGTTATGAATGCCAAAATCCTAAATGTCATGGATAAATATTTCCTGAGTAGTCCACTGTGTTGTAGAACGGGTTCAAAATTACAATCTTTATCTGAAATTTGGAGCCAAATTACAGCGGTGTACAAAGGAGTTTAGAAGGATGCATTCAGCATGAAAAATGGACATTCATCTTGATTTTCTGCTTGTCTATTGAGTTTCTCTAGTTTTCAATTCTTAAGGTAGAATGTAAGAATAACAATTTCACTGCTTAACCTTGCATTATTTACACTTTATCTTTATTGCAGGGGCTTCAAAAGAGTCTAGGTTCATATTCAGCAGGTCCCAATGGCGAGCAGCCTTCCTCTTCCGCTGGGACGTCCCAGCTTACCCCGGCAGCCGGCACTGGCGTTCCAAATCAGGTCGAACCTTCGGCCTCAGCCAGCGACACGTTAGCGCAGGAGGCCAGTCACAATCACCTGCCCTCCCCAAGCTCCCATCACTCTGCTACCTCAGGTGGACAGCAAAGCATGGTGCACACCAAAGAGAGCAAGCTTTCAGGAAACGGGCATTCCACAGGGACGCCTAACAGCACTGCCACTGCAGAAGGACTGCCTAATCACGTCCATCAGGGCCAGGCAGATGCTGCTGGGGCGAAACCCTGCTCACCAGTTGTACTTAGTTCAGACAATCCTCAGCTCTCTGCCTTGTTGATTGGAAAAGCCAATGATAGTAATAATAGTAATGGTGGTGGGTTGACGGCTGCTGGCACAAAGGTTAACAACGTTCACCCAAGTCTGCACCAGGGACTAAATGCGCAGGAGAACTCAGTGGCCTCCTCCCCTTGTTCTGCCATGTCCACGGCCACACCCTCACCCAAATCAGCTGACCATCACAGCACTCAGAACAGTGTCAACTGCCTTAACAGCCCCACGCTCAATGGCCAAGGTCCGGAGGACTCTCAGAGCCACTTAAAGGTGGCATCTCCGCTGGTTTGTCATAACCCCATGCCTCCCTCGTTCGCCCCGTGGTCTTCTGTCTCCATCTACCCCAGCTCCAGTGATGTGCTCAAAGCATGCAGGTGAGTTACCCATTCCTGTATCCATTTGGCCATAGTTGTGCAGAATTCCAAACAGAATTCTTGATTGGTTTTGTGCAGATTTTTTGGGTTATGGTTATATTGAGCCACCTTATTATAAGCTTTATAAGATTATAATCTTTTATGTGTCTGCGCATATAAATTACATAGCTAGACCTTATTTTCACCTTTTCTGCTATAAAACAAATCCATCCTAGTTGATTTTGTTTAAATCTGCTGTAAAATGGTTTAGGCTGATGATTTGATGTATTGTTCTCACTGAAAGAGATTTGCATAGGTGAGCTGTAAATTTTTTGGAAGGTAGTTACTTGTTGATATCGGAAGGTAAATACTTTGTCGATTAATGTTATATTTTTTACAATATAATTTGCATTGATTGGAAACGTGGATGTGTCTACTAACTATTAGGGGTGTGTCTGTAAAACATACAGCTGTGTGTTGTTCTTTTCAAGATGGTCTTTGATTGCTTTCAATACACTGCCAATATAGTAGTTATATATGTACACTACTGTTCAAAAAGTTTGGATGGTCAGTATGTTTTTTGGTTTGCAAAAATTAATACTTTTATTTAGAGAGGATGTACTAAATTGAGCAAAAGTAACCGTAAATACATTTTATAATTTTTCTAATTTTTCTATTTGAACGTTCTTTTGAACTTTCCATTCAAAGAATCTTGGAGTAAAAAAAGTGTATCAAGGTTTCCACAGAAATATTATGTAGGACAAGTTTTGGAAATGTATAATTATTAAAAATGTTTTGTGACACTAAATGCATTCAAACAACAGTATTTCACAATATTAATGCTTTTATTGTATTTTTGATTAAATGTTGCCTTGGTGAGCATAAGAGGCATTAAAAAATGTAATGCCTTACAGATCCCAAACTTGTTACCCGCAGTGTATGCACAGGTTTATTTATTGTAGTGCTAATTTCATATGTACGGGTTTGTTTGTTTGTTTATTGGAGTGTTAATTTCATATGCATTTGTTAACCCATCTAGAGCCTTATTACTGAGCAAAATTGATAAATCCCTGCTTGCTAATTTATTCTTTAACGCCGCAGCATGTAAAAAAAAAAGGTATTCCATCATTAAAAATGACAGTGAAAGTGCCACACTACCCAACAGCACAGAGACTAAGCTGCTGAAGATGTCAGGCAGTGTCAAACTTGACAGTTTTCACAATCACCAAGATTCCGATTCTAAACTAATACCAGCATGACTACGCTCCAGCCTCACAGCTGTAATTATTTAGAGACATTTTAGTTACTGAACTTTTGACCCTCTGCCATGTTGTTTAATGTGGGACATTTTCTCAGTGCTTCCAGTCTTATTACACTGTTTGTTTTGACTGGAAGGGCTGTTGATGGGGAAGGACGTTGCCTGTATGTCTCTAGTGATCTGGCTTATGGCTCCACCTGTTTCTAGACAGCAACAGCACATGTACTGACCCTCAATGTTCCTGTCATGTTGACGAGAATACAGCAGAGATTACGGTCTTCACTGTAGCATGCAATCAATTAAAATGAGATTTGGATAATATAAAAGATTACATTACATACAGCCATTTGGACATGTGCTAATAAATATCTCTTAAATTATTTTGCAGAAACCTGGGGAAGAATGGTGTGTCCAGTAACAGCATCTTGCTTGACAAGTGTCCCCCTCCACGGTTACCACCTGCACCCTTCCCAACTCTGCCAAAGGACAAGCTCAATCCTCCCACCCCTAGTATTTATGTGAGTAAAACATCACTATCATCTGACACTGTGCAACCTGGTTGTTCTTTATCTGCTCTCTCAAGTATTCCGGCTGTCATGCTATTTACAAGTCAAAATACAATGCAAAAGGGTCCAGTTGCACTGATTAAAGGCATTTGTTACCATGAAAAAGTAGTCAACTTTGTTTGACCTAAATTTATGCTTGCACAATTACACCTTTTTTTAAATTCCAAGCTTTTATTTTCTCCAGTCAAATAAATCTACTTTTTAAATCCTTGGCAGTTGGAGAACAAGAGGGACGTTTTCTTTCCGCCTCTACACCAGTTCTGCACAAACGCAGCCAACCCCGTCACAGTAATCCGTGGCCTGGCTGGAGCACTCAAGCTGGGTAAGAGTGTGTTTCTGGGCGCTTGTTTGCATTTGAGTTCTTGCCAAAGCACCATGTATGTGTCAGCGCTGATCTGTGGTCTGTATTATTTTAATTTACCCTTTTATTGGTTTTGCTGCATATTAGCACCTTTGTTTAAATGGTTTTGTTGTAGTTTTTGTGTCTGAGCATTAAGTCGGGAGACATTTAACTTGCAAAAAGTGAGTTTTGGCACAGGATGGTTTCAGGATGACTTGGGCGTAAATGACAACAGCCCCATCTGCATGTTGAAAGTGGCATTACAAGGGAGCATCTTAAAAGGGTTTAAAGGGTTCCTCTTAAATGAAGTTTTTATGTACCTGCTGTTCAAACCTCATAAATGACATGAGGAATGTATACTTTTGCTTTCAGATGGGCTCTAATGGTCTAATTTGGGAAAGTGACATTACATTTTAAATGTAGATTCTGACTGATATTGTATGCTTGTTATTGTTTTGTCATGGACTATCAATGTTAAACATTATATATTTCATCATTACTGTATGACAAGTTGCTGTTTGGAAAATTTGGGCCATTTGGACAATTTCTATACTGCTTGTCAAGTCAAAATGCAAAAAAAGTGTTTGTCCATACTTTTCTACATATGGCCTCAATCTATGCGCGAGGTTTTGAAATCTAAACCTCATATTCATGTTCGAGTTGTAGAAAAGGTGTGGTAGTTTCGTTGCATTCTTCAGTTTAATGATGGTTTAATATGCAGGTGGCCTAAGTTCGAATCCAACTTTTTTTTTCTCCTGATGTCACTAGTTGCTACTTTAAAAATTAAATCACACATTCTCTTCATACCTTAACCCTCTGGAGTTTAAGGGTATTTTTGGGGCCTGGAGAAGTTTTGTCACGCCCTGACCTATGTGCTTTTTCAGTTTCTTATAAATATCTAAATGGCTAAAGTCTAATCTCACTGTAATCAGCACAAACTGGGCTGTAATAATATGTGAAATGCATGCATGTACATGATTGTGTTTTTGAGAAAAAAAATGTTATGCGTGGTTAGTGAAAAACTAAAAATGTTAAATCACTTGAATAAGGCCATAAAACTCATACAGAACAATGGTTCCCGGGACTTTTGAGAACTGGAGCTTGTAGCCTAGAATTTTTCTTTGTAAATTATGTGAAAATTATCTTGTTTACTCACTTACAGAAAACAATATATTGATTTAAATTTTCTAAGACACTTTTTGTTGGTAAAAGTCATATGCGAGTAGGCGTCAACTATCATGAATATCATTGTGATTTACACCTGAGAAGACAAAGGCCTGCATAATGAGCTGCATAATGAGCTGCATAATGAGCCATTCAGTCATCTGTGCCACTGAGAGGAAGGAGTTACAAGAAAGAATGTGAGAACAAAATAAATCTATATAATTTTATGTTTGTAGTTTATTTAGAATATATTTAATTATCCCACAACATAATTTAATATCATTTTGGGGGAGCAGTGAAACAGTTTATTAGGAACAATCAAAGCTGACTTTCAAACTAATTTTTTGCATCATTACTCCAGTCACACAATCCTTCAGAAATCCTTTTAACAATCTTATTTTCTACAAAAAAAAAAAAAAAAAAAAAACATTTATTGTTATTATCATTATTTATTATTATTATTAATGTTGAAAAGAGCTGAGAATATTTTTCAGGTTTTTTAGGGGGAATAAATTGAAAGAACAGCATTGTTTTTACATTTGTTACAGTTATCTTTATTTGTTACATTTATTTACATCAAGCTTTTGAATGGTATAGTATTGTATATTGTTATTGAAACTTCATAATATTTCACTTGATTACTATACATTTAGTCAGGAATTATAGTTTGGAAAAAGTCTTTGGAAAAAGTCTAACTAGTAAAATGTTTAAACGTTATGTGAAAACTAGTACAAGTATATAAATAAATAAAAAGAGACTTAATCATGTTTATGATCTCTGCTGAATAAAGTGCTTCATTCTTTTTTTCTGAGGAAATCCATTTCTCAAATCCTCAAACACATCACATCTTTTTGGGGTGAATTATGTCTTATTCCTCTCATCGCGAAGCAAACAGTAAAATAAAAGAACTTGAAGAACAGTCTTGCTGCTTTTTCTTCTGTGTGGGCGTATTCAAGCCGCTCGCTTCAGTTTGAATCTGAATAGCACGTTCAGAGCGAGGGCGTGGTCACATTAGATATAATGAAGGCAGACGTGAAAAACGGACATTGCGTTGTTTTCATATCAATTACTTTATCACAGAATATCTGTTTTCGGCGGCACTTTAGTTTAGTTTAAAAGTAGATATGTCAAGCTTTCTATAGATATCTCTCTCATGTCTCTTCGTTGAGTATTCACGGAGTTATTTTAATGACGTGTTTGTAAATGAAGATCAGCGCAGACAAAGGCTGCAGACAGCACACCTTGTTTGTTATCTTTATTTTATAAGTTCACAAAGTTTTGTTGTTGTTATTATGTCTGTATCCAAAAAAAGTATGCAAAAAGTAATCCCCTTCTGAAATTATTATTGTTTAATAATTAACAAAATATGTAATAGTTTTTACCCTTTGTTTTAATCAGTTGATATTGTGGTGTCTTTCTTTGCATGTCAGACCTAGGATTGTTCTCTACCAAGACTCTGGTGGATGCCAACCCAGAGCACCTGGTGGAGGTGAGGACTCAGTTATCTCAGCCCACTGACGAGAACTGGGATGTGACAGGAAGCAGGAAGATGTGGCGTTTTGAGAGCAGCCGTTCTCACACCACCATCGCCAGATACGCTCAGTACCAGGCCTCGTCTTTCCAGGAATCTTTGCGGGTGAGTCGTCATAATTCCCACATTAAGAAAAAGACATGCAATCCAGAGATGTCTAGAGATTAGCTTAATATTTTATTAGTGGATTTAGTTTAATGTGGATATTTTGTTTGGAACAAACATTTTTTCAACTCTCTACTTAAAAAATAATTGCGACAATTTTCCAAACTTAATTGTCCATTGGCTCTGTACTGGGCCAGTATGTCAGCAATCTACATTTCCTCCTCATGCCAAGAGTTGGTTGTGTATGTTCTGTGTGACTATTATGCTGTTTGGAAGTTGTTGGGTTTTTTTTTTTTTGGATGACATTTTTGCAGTGTTGGACGAAGTACATAAATCAAGTACTTGAGTAAAAGTACAGATACTTATAATAAAATATTACTCCAGTAAAAGTACTCCTTTTTCAATTTTACTCAAGTGAAAGCACAAAAGTACTAGATTTTTGATGTACTTAAGTACTGATAGATGAATTTATTTTGCAAGTTTATATTAACTACTTAATTAAATTTTATATTTTTATAATCCTACTGCTCAAAATACCTGGGATTTTCCTAAAATAGCCACTATAAGGAGTCAAGATATATTTTTGTTGGTGATATGGACTACGTTGATGAGAGTTGACCGTCTGATTTTCACCAGTAAGAAAAACGTGTTTTAATGTTTGTTGTTTTGCAGAACATCACAGTTATATATGACATGAGAATAAGGCCTGAAGTTACGAAGAACATTTTAAGGAAAATATAATTATATTTTTATAATGATTCTTTCCTTCTCAAACCTTGTCTGTGGAGTAAAAACACCCCTGGTCAAATGTCCCCAGAGTGCATCACTTCCCACTTTGATAATTACTGTAGTTACCATGTTCTGAACATCACATCCTTTCTTTCTCCCTCAGATGCAATTTATCTAGGTGGTTGAATAAAAATATTTGGACTTTATAGTTAAAAATTACCTCAACTTAGCACCAGCAAGCTTGTTAGCTAGACAGTTAGCATCAGCTAACAATATTTACTTATTTCCAGTATGTTTATGAATAAACACTCATATGTCTACTCGGCTAGTTAACGTTAATCCAAACATTTGATTAAAAAATAAAAAAACAGATGTCTCACAGGTTAAATGCATAGCATTTTAATAAAACTGAACATGCATGAGTTATTTTATTTAATCTGTTATTTAAATTTTTTTTTAAATTTTTTTTTTTTTTTTTTTTTAACCTAAAGCAGAGTCTGCAGTTAAGCATTTCAGTGGTCTTAAATAGATCACCCTTTACAGCAGATTAGGTCACTAACAATTGACAATTTTGGCCTAAATATGATTTTCAGTTACAATAATTAATCCTAAAATTCAACATTAGTAACTTAGTTTTAGCAGCATCAGTTGCACGTGTGCTCACAAGATCCCCTGGTTCTTGTTTATTCAGTTCACTAGAGACTCACACTTAACGGTTCATTTGAATCAGTGAGTTGTCGACTCTAGAACAGCTGCAATCAGATCATTCTAATTTGCAAACAGATTTAAAAGGTTCATTGAAAATAATCCATCTGTTCTTGAATCAGACACTGCTTTTGCATCTCTGAGCACATGATATATTATGGATTAATGATATGTTTTATGAAATGTAGTTAAGCAAAAAGTATGATCTTATGCTTTGGAATGTCATGAAGTAAAAGTAATATTTATTCAAAATAAAACTACTCCAGTAAAGTATTTGCAAAATTTAATTAAGTACAGTAACAAAGTAAAACTACTGTTACTGTCCACCACTGAGTTTTTGACAGTGGTGCATTAGAACTTTCTGTAGCAATCCAAAACACTTGGAAGTGAGTGCTCTCAGCCAGCTGTGTTGGAGATTTAGACAGACATTGAATGATGTTGATACTGTGAAACGCTTCATGATTGGTGCTTGGATTCTAATGGTTGCTTTTACACATTTATTTTTATCTAACAGGAGGAAAATGAAAAGAAAGGGCAAAAAGACCACTCAGATGCAGAATCTGCTCTGTCAGAAAAGTAAGTCCATGTTCAAATAAAGTCTAACTGTTTGAAACACGTTTTACAGAACCATAGTCTGTAACTGGAGCCTGTGTTTGTTTCAGTGCGGTCCGCAGAAGAAGAGGTCCTTTTAAGAACATCAAGTTTGGGACCAACATTGATTTGTCAGATGAGAAAAAGTAAGTGCTCACTGGCTTTGTTCCCCTTCTAAGCATTCATGCATAAACCATCTTACATGCAATACAAAGTTGCAGATCTGTTGTGCTTTAAGGTTATTAGTTCACTCCAGAATTAAAATTTCTTGATATTTAACTCACCCCCATGTCTTCCAAGATGTAAAAGTCTTTTGTTCTTCAGTCAAAAAGAAATGAAAGTTTTTGAGGAAAATGTTCCAGGATTCTTCTCCGTATAGTGGACTTTAATGGTGGCCACTTGGTTGAAGGTCCAGAATGCAGTTTCAATGCAATGTCTCTGGGAATAAGACCCTTATTCCTCTTAATTTTATTAATTTTGACTGAAGAAAGACATTAACATCTTGGATGACATGGGGGTGAGTAAATTATCAGGAAATGTTCATTCTGGAGTGAACTAATCCTTTAAAGTCCTAAAGGGATTGTGAAGCCTTTTTTAATGAAAATGCATTTGCAGGCACATTTGGTTGTTAAATTGAAGATATATATTAGGGATATTATTATTACAGTTTAACCCTCATGTTGTGTTCCTGTCATTTTGACCAACGTTAGATTTTCCCTTAAAATGCTAGTTATTGTTAACACATTGGACTAAACTTACTGACTCTGAGGTGAATAAGCTTAGATCAGTAAGGCCCATGATCGACCCTTATTGAAAGAAAACAAGTTGACAAAAGGATTGAATCCAAAATTTGGTGATAATTTGTCATAATGAGAGATTTACAAGCAATTTTTAAAAGGTCTGTCGTTTTTGACTAGTAACCATAAATTGGGTAAAGGATTTTCAGCACAGGTTAAAATAGGCTTTTTCTTTTTTTAGACTTTTTAAAATTAAACATTATAGCTGTTATAGTAGATTGGAGTGTTGAATAGAGCTTCCTAATGTGCTAATTTTGTCATTTAGAAAGGTTCTTATTACTTGGTAAATATGAAAAATATTCATTGGTAGAAAATGATTGCAGCCTCAAGAAGTGTGGAACAGCTACAGTGCTGTTTTCAGTTTCTGTAGTATTGATTGTTTTTTTTTGTTTTTATTTATTTATAATAGAAATACTTATCCTTCCTTGTAACAAATATCTTTACAGTAATTCTTGAACAATTTGATGAATTCTAGGATGATAGTCACATTGAAGAATCTGAAGTAATTGTAATCTTTTAAACAATTGTTTCTTTAAGGGTCAAATGTCCTAAATAAAAGCAGTAAACCACTTGAGTTCATGAAGTGTTTTTTTACCTTGGTAAAAAGGAACTCAGCTTCTTGTTGTGCTTAATAACCTTTAACAGTAATAAAATCACTAATGCATGCCTCATGTGGTTTAGTGCTTCATCAAGATGCTCTAGAGAGTTTAATTGAAGTCTGAAGGAGGGTTGTGAGTGTTAAATGGGCCTCTTCAGACCACTTGCAGTGTTCAGACAGACTCCTAGAGTTATGATTGAACAGGGGACATGTTAGGTCACTACACCTAACCTCTTTGCCCTGTGGCCTTGCAGGTGGAAGCTGCAGCTGGCTGAGTTGAGTAAGCTGCCTGCCTTCGTGCGGGTGGTGTCTGCAGGGAACCTGCTCAGTCATGTGGGTCACACCATTCTCGGCATGAACACAGTCCAGCTCTATATGAAGGTCCCAGGCAGCAGGACACCAGGTCAGCTCATTGGCACGCGAGCACATGCACATCTCGCCGTGCTATACCGAAACATTTCTCAAATACAGACGTTAGAGTTGAAAGTCGGGATGTTATTAAAAATCATTTATTTTTCCATTCAGGTCATCAAGAAAATAATAACTTCTGCTCTGTGAACATTAACATCGGCCCTGGAGATTGTGAATGGTTTGCTGTTTCTGAGCCGTACTGGGGTGTCATGAATGACTTCTGTGAAAAGTAAGCACAATCAAAAATGCTTTAATTCTGCTAAAACACCTTGCCATAAGTTTAATGTAAAATATGAATTAAAGCTTGTTTGTAAGTCTGTGTCTTACTGACTGACATATTCTTTATGCAGGAATAATATAAATTACCTAATGGGCTCATGGTGGCCAAATCTAGAAGACTTGTATGAGGCCAATGTTCCAGTGTATCGCTTTGTCCAGCGACCAGGGGATCTGGTCTGGCTTAACACAGGCACTGTGCATTGGGTTCAGGCTATTGGCTGGTGCAACAACATTGCTTGGAATGTAGGACCACTCACTGGTAAATATGTCAAGTTGCTTATTACTGATATTGGACCACCAGGGGCCAAAATAGGCATAGGATTGGAAATAGATGAAAATATGTGAACACCATACAGACACTCTAGACCAAGGGTCTTCAACTAAACCGCTTGAGGGCCAATAATGAACTCTCTTCACCAGACAATTTTATATAAAAACAGTTGATAGTTTTTGCCAGACCAGGGTATCTGCAGTATATTTAAGCTTTAAATTCAAGACTTTTTTTAAAGACCTTTTCAAAACCTGCACAAAAAAAAAAATGCATGATTTACAGTTCAGAAGCATGTTTTCATAAAAACAAAAGGTTTTATAAAATGATAAACTTCTTTTCAGCCTTTAAGAGTCAAATGTATCAATTCTTATAATTTAAACCATTAACCAAGTAATATTAATTAACATATTTTACAGTCTTAATTGTTTAATTTTTTATGATATGTTATCTTGTTGATCCACCAGTTCACATTTACAACCGTTTTTGCTGCTTAAAAACATAGGTTGGTTTTCATATCGGTCTTTGACAACAGAAGACAGGCTGATTGAAAATCATTCTCTTCCAGCAGGTGGCGCTTTCGGAACAGCAGTACACAAAGCAGCACAGCAGATGACTTTGAAACCTGCAATGCTCATATTTATTCGATGTATAGTCTTTTGAAGTTTAATCACAATTCTTGTTTTTCCATCTCTGAGAAATCAAAATTTCTCTTTTTTGTACCAATTAAGACTTTTTAAGGACCCGTCAACTTTCCAAAGTGTTGAAAATGCCATTTATTTAATTATATCAAAAGCCTTCACGGTCTGCATGGACTCATCTCGCACTCTGGATTCGGACCAGAGTTTGCTAGTTAATTATTTAATTATTTCGTATTTTGAGTTCATTTTATCAAAGAAGGATATATGTATTTAGTTTTAAAAGGCCACGATTAAAACAAAAAAATGCTGTCTTGGTAGGCAGCTCACTTGGTTTTAAACGGTTATGCATATCAGTTTTGAAGAAGGTGATATTTTACGGTCTTATAAAATATAATAATAAAAGTGAAACGTAATATCAGTATATTTGATAAAGCCTTAAACCTAAAGTTAAAATGTAGTTCATCTACTGTATTTGTTAACTGTTCAAAGGGGTTAACTCTTATTAATTTTTCCTCAGTGCATCAGTACAAGTCTGCTGTGGAACGCTATGAGTGGAACAAACTCCAGAGTGTCAAGTCCATCGTTCCCATGATTCACCTCTCTTGGAACATGGCCAGGAACATCAAAGTGTCAGACCACAAACTCTTTGAGATGATCAAGTGAGTTTACTGCACCACATTTATGAATCTGGTTCTTTGAGAGGACAGAATGAAGTCTAGCGTGAATGAAATTTTAAGCAGATTAATGGAAGTGTTAAATAAGGTCTGTTCCTCCTCCTCAGGTATTGCTTGTTGAGGACACTAAAGCAGTGTCAGACGTTGAGGGAGGCGCTTATAACTGCTGGAAAAGAGCTAGTTTGGCACGGAAGGAGCAAGGACGAACCTGCTCACTACTGTAGCATCTGTGAGGTGTGTATTCTTACATTTACATTTAATCATTTAGCAGACGCTTTTATCCAAAGCAACTTACAAATGAGAACAATAGAAGCAATCAGAAACAACATGAGAACAACAGCATACGAGTGCCATGACAAGTCTCAATTAGTCTAGTACAGAACACACAGCCAGGTTGGTGTTTTTTTTTTGTTGTTGTTTTTTTCTCACCAAATGTTCTTTATATTTTAATTGCCCGTAAGTTGTAAATGTAAATGACTGTAGTTTACACTCAAGAAATAAATGTTTGCTTTGGCACATTTGTTTGAAATTACATAATCATCACATGAGGCGAAGACTTCAGTCATATCAGTGGTCTAAAAAAAAAGCTATTTTACATTTATCATACTGGATATATCAGGAAATGTTTAAAATGGACTTTGTCAACGCTACAAAAAAATATATTTAAAATAATGCTGTCAAATGATTAATTGCATCGGAAATAAGTTTTTGTTTACATAATGTATGTGTACTGTGTATATTTATGTATATATAAAAAACACGCATACAGTATATATTTTGAAAATATTTACATGTGTATATACATTTATATATAAATAACATTTTCTGATGTTATGTACAAGTATACGCTATGTAAACAAACTAATTTTGGATGTGATTAATCATTTGACAGCACTAATTAAAAATAAATTATTTAAATACCTAGAAAAATCAACAAGTATTTAAGTATATTATTTAAAATATTTCTAGTTATGCTCAGCTTTGAAATATTTCACTTTGCAAATGTGATCTCTGTTTAAAATGATTTCATTCATTCTAACATTCTTATCATTTAATCACAACAATTGAAAGCATCATTAAAAAAGAGGTTGGAGAAGACCTGTGTTTGTTCTTCATCCCACTCATTATGACCGTCATGTTGAAATCACATTGACTATGGATGAAATATGCCTGTTGAATGTTGAAATATATTAATTTTAAGATTCTAGCATTTCTTTTTACTTGTAATTTCATACAAGGCTTTATTTTTAGATCCTAGAATTTCTCTCCCTAGAAATTGTATGCAAGGCTTTGTGAAGTCAACATTCTAAGTTTTTCTTGACACTTTGTTTAACATTAGGCAATTATTATTATAAATATTAATTTATAATGAAAGTGTAAATATTTTTACACTTTCATCAGCTTTGTCGTTTTGTTTGTTTTTGCCTTAAAACCTGTTTTTTATTCATGCACATAAAAAAATAATAGAAAATAATTTGTATTTTTTTATTTTATTGCAGGTGGAGGTCTTTGATATGCTGTTTGTCACCAGTGAGAGTAACTCACGTAAGACATATGTGGTGCACTGCCAGGAATGTGCTCGGAGATGCAGCCCTAACCTTGAGAACTTTGTGATTTTAGAGCAGTACAGAATAGAGGACCTCATGCACGTGTGTGACCAGTTCACATTAGTAAGTCTCAAAGCCCTTACTCTGACCTTCTCTAGATCTGATTAATGGTCTCAGGTAGCAAGAAATGGGCATGCTTAATATGCTATGGCTGTTTCCACAGGCCCCACCCCTGCCCTCCTCCTCAACTTGACATTGACATTAACGGTTCTTTGGATAACACCCTGGAACGCAACACATCTCTTTCTGATATTCAGGAGACCTGACCCAGTTCCACACCACTGGTTTCTGTAGCAAACCCCACAAGGCTGCTGGTTCGAAGCTGTTTGTCTATGCAACCTTGCCAAGTATGGAGTTTCGGCCCACTGGAGTGAAGTGGTTTCGTCTCCATCTTCAATACTGTCTCAGCTTGTTCAGCACCACTTCTCTTTGAAACACAAACTACAAATGGACTAATTGCTGAAGAAAAATGGTTTTGTGTATATACCACAAATAGCAAAATCACTCAAAACTACTGACTCTTCCTTTTTATTTTACTGTTGCTTTAATCCTCTTTTTTTCTTTTCTTTTGTCTTCTGTACTTCATGTAAAAGCTAATACATGATTTTCTTTCATTCTTATTTCCTTTAAGTAGGGTTTTTTTGTTCAACATTTTCTTTAGACAACAAAAAATAAATTTGTAATGTGAAATATTTTTTTGTCTCTTTTTAAGGAAAAAGAAAGATTGGTGTTGGGGGGGTAGCCAAGTCACAAAGAAAAATGTGTTGCACATAGACTAAGGAATAAACTTAAATTTTTCTTTTTATATATATATATATATATATATATATATATATATATATTTCTAATCTTGTTGTAAATTTACACTATTTATAAATATTTATTGCTTGAAAATATTTGTTGATGAAATGCTGTTTTTTTTTTTTCTCTCTCTCTCTCTCCAGAGTACCTGCCATTAAAATTTATGGAGTAATGTCATTTTGAACATTTCTCTTTTTACATTTTCTATACCTGAATGAAACTGCTTAGCAAGCATTGTACAGAAACATGAAGATTGATATGGTTTATGGGTTACTAATCAGAGTTGTCTTTGTAATTAAAATATTCTTCTTTTGTCATGAAGTTCCTTGTTTTGTCTCTGACTTATATTTTTGCAATTTGAACAGACTGGTTTCCTTTTCTTTTTTTCTTCCTAATATGTCTTAATGTTTTTTTGCCAGCTGTGCTTTGATAACCTAAACACTTGATATTTACTGATGAGATTTCACAGTCCTGTTTCATGTTTTGGTCTAGAACCTGTCACTACAGAGGCATGCAGGATACCTATGAGAACGCTGCATGGCCTTAATGTCTTTATAATGTCTTTAAAGGTTTGGACAGCAGTAATTCTTCTTTGCTCAGACTGAGATTGGTCCGCACAGATAGCAAGCACACTGACCGCTTCTTGATGACCTGACTGCAGATCATTAGGCACGAGTAGATTGTTAATGACATGTTTGCAAAGTAAGATAAAACTCTGTGCGGCTCGAACAGTTTCACACGGAGGAAGTCTTTCACGAGACAACCGAGACAGGAGATGATGCTCTGGTAGCAAGTCTTCATCAGGGGGGTATCCTACAGGAAGGAGGAGTGTAATTAATTAGGTATAACACATAGCATTTGTGTCCAGTAAAGCTAAATCATAATTACACACACACACACAAAAAAGCTGACATTCTTTGATGAATAGAAGACTTGAATTACACTTGATACATGGATAAAGCAAGTTTGTCTCTTTATAATATTTTACCATTAAAAACTGGTTTACATGTTGCATGGCATCCACAATAAAGACCCTGCTATCATCCAAGGTACCAAACATGTCCTCTGAGGCTTTGGTGTAGAACAGTGGTTCTCAAACCTGTCCTGGAGTACCCCCAGCCCTGCACGATTTGTACATCTCCCTCATCTATCACACCTGATTCAGATCATTAGTGGAGACCACAAGACCTGAAGCATGTGTGTCAGATATAGGGAGAAACACAAAATGTGCAGTGCTGGGGTACTTTATGGAGAGGTTTGAAAACTATTGGAGTAGAAGAGGCTGTTAGAGCTCAGGCTCTGGGTAATGTGAAGAAGTTGATAGGTAATGTCTGCACGGCGCTCCAGCGGAGAGGAAAATGGGCTCCTGAAAGCTTTTCTTCGTGCCCAAACCATCATCCTTCCACAGGAGCCCTGGTAGCGGAGGAAGGACCTGGAACATTCTGTAGGCAGAAAAGTCAAAAGTAGAGCTGAAAACAGGAAGCAGGCCATGCCAGTGTGTACATTTTCGTGTTCTTTATATAGCTAGCCTATTGATGTGGAAGGTTGATTCCTCCACGGAATAGCCTATAAAAAAAATTAATTGCGACTTTTTTTTTAGAGTTTAGCCTGTCTCACAGTTCCCTGACTTTTTCAAAAATCGCAGTTTTGCAATTCTGACTTTATTTCAGAATTTTTATTTTGATCAATGATGCCAAGGTTTAAAAGCTCTTCCCAGCGGTCTAAAAGCGCTGGTCAATGTCAAAATAACTGAGGTACCTATCAAATGAGAGTAGACGGGGTTTACGGCACAGAAGCAGAGCGCCTGGTCCGATCCGAGTCCGACCGCCAGGTTTAACACAACAGAGAGCGAGGTAAGATTGTAGGCAAACGTTAAATATTTGACAACCGTTTTACAATAGAAATGTGAAACTACTTGAATTTGTCTCTCACATATGACCGTTCTAAATTGAACATTTAAATAGTTTGCTTAGGTGTCATTTCCGTGATTTGTGTAATTCCTAACTGAATGCTGAAGAAGCGTAGCTACGTTTTGGACATACAAATAAGAGTTAATGTGTGCATATTTTACAATATTATTTGCAAACTTCCTAACAAGGATTACACATAGAATTTCCTTTACCATTCGGTTTGGTTTTTCTTTATAAATAAACCTGTTCCCCACAATGTTCAAGACATGGTTATGGATGAGTTCATGCTTTGGGAATGCCCTGGGAATCGAACCTATGATCTTGACTTTGCTAGCTATGCTCAATTACAGTACAATGTGCAATATTCACTTATATTAGAAGGCTAGAAGGGAGACATACTGCTGCAGCTACTGGGCATGCAAACTTTAATATAGCATAATTTCTGTCACACTGTACAACAATATTACTGTTTTTGCATTATTGTAAGGAGTAGGTATAGGGTCAGGGTAGATGTAGATGTTAAAAAATCTTATAGGTAGACAATTTAATTTATTGTTTGCTTCCAGCCGTAGCTGTATCCCTTCTAGCCACAGCCACTTATTGTTATATCTGCAGTATGAGAGGTTGTTGATTGACAGTCAGGGTATAAAGAAGCCTGAGTTTGTCCTTTTCACTGAAGTAATTCATCTGCACACTTCCCACATCAGCCACACAATGCGGTCCAGCAGCCTCTGAGATGGACAGCGCAGCATCGGGTTTACCGGACCCTAAAAGGAGTTTTGATTAAAGTTTTCAAATGTGATGTATAGTGTTTCTTCAACTGTGGGTTCGTTCATTTTGAACTTTATTTAAAGCACATTGGTTTGTTGTGGGAGAAAATTACAGCTGTAATTTATAAATGGAACATAAGCATAAAAGTGCCCAAAGATGAAGAAACATCCGTAAAACATAAACTGTTTAAAGTTTGGCTGGAAAGGAAGAAATACACTTGTTACCTTCATCTTCACCAAAGCTTTGCTTTAAGAACCATTGATAATTAGCAAATAATTTGCCACATTGTAAGTGCTAAATTGGCACCTTCTAGTTTTCAAATGAATAACCCTTTGAAATGTAATTGTTCAGACCTTAAATCCTGAGCCACTGCTGCTAGACATCAGAACACAGAGACCGAATGCAGACCTTCATCATGCTGGGAAGCAGTAGGTTGGAGCGGACCCAACTCTGGAATCGTGAAGTGGCCCTGAGGACCGCTTCAATGCTGCAGGATTTCCCTTTGCCTACTGAGGTGCAAATGCTATTGTCTGATATCTGGTGCAGGTGAGGAGACATCACGTAGGACAGCACCACAGGTCTCCGGCCTGCTGTGCTGTCTGTAAAGTTTCCCTCATATGAGCACACATCTGCTGAGGAGAGATTAGACTGAGCAGTCAGGCATCTTTCAAACCTGCGGTGAAATAATCAGCGTCCACGTTAGCTTCCTGTTTTTGCTTTCATTGCACATGCTCACTCAGATCAATGATTAGATATTGTGAGTTGCATGATTTGAAGACAATTTTGAAGTAGAAAAAGGCAGCTTTCTATTGATGCTTTATTTTCCGATGGCATGCGTAGCTCTTATTTGAATAGATTTATATATACAAGCAGAAAATTATTTAACCCTGAATGTAGTATATTAGGTCAGTGAAGATAAAACTGAACATATTTACTTCAATATTTGGACATTTGGATACCTTGTTCCAGAGATCCTAGTATAAATCTCTTTAAAACCTCTCCATAAGGACAAAGAGAAAATATTTTTCTATATTCATAGTAAATATCCTGTTTCATCCTAGAAGCATTCCCCCAAGAAGACTCTTCTGAAGTCAAGGAGTTTCTCTTGGGGTGCTGGTAAGGGGTCTGGAGTACCAAATGCCAATATGAGTTACAATGTCCAGACGTCTGACCATATCCCGGCCAGCACTGTATCCTAAAACCCCAGAATCACAGCACCATAGTGGCAGCCCAACACCCTCTACACATAACATGAGCACATTAAACAATGAAGTGGCACCTCTTGAGTGTTAGCTTTAGTAGACCTGTTATATTCCCTGTACTAAACACCTCACCTAGACAGGAAACACATGCTGAACAAAGATAACCCTTGTCGTCATGGTGATACTTCCTCCTGCATACAGCCTCATTTCAAAGCTGCACATGCAAAGGCTGGAAACCCTGTTGTTCCCATTGAGTTCTTATGAATTGGTAATTTTTGTAAATTGTTGATTCCACATGCACAACTTGAATAATGCAATATTACATTTTAAAAATAGATTTTTTAAATTTTGTCTAAATTGATTTGTGAAAAACAAAGTCAAAAATATTGCAAAAAATGCATTATAATGCATTATAATATCTAAAAACTGAAGCATAACTGTTAACAATATGGAAAATGAATGACACATCGAAGAAATTATGAAAAAATACATTAAAATATATAGTTTATAAAATTGTAATTGTTATTATATCATGTCTTAAGGTAATGTTTAATGTACTAACAAACTCTGCATCATTCTTATTTTCATCCAGACAATTAAACTGAAATATCATTGCGATGAATAAGCATCCATGTTCATCAAGGCTATTGTTCAGAATAATGTATATTACACTCACCATGTCTGCACGCTGTCCACAGTATGACAGTGTTTTGTAAACTAATGTTCCAAACAGGCTTCCAACCCTAAAATCATGTCTAATGATCTAGATCATTATGATATTACCAGGTAAACATTTAATGTCTAAAGTGTAGAAAAGCAGTCATATTTTGTTTATATTTAAAATAATGCTTGCTGAATTAAATATGTAATGTAATAAGAGTATGTGACATAATAGGTATATAATAAAAGGCATATAATTTAAATAAATAGTAGGCTTTGCAGTAAGCAGTATTCGCCTCTGAAAATATCCCAAGATTTGGTATAGTGTTGTTGTCTAATACTGCATTTTTTATTAGACAAGCTGTGCAATACACAAAACGGGCAATAGATGTCAGTCGTGAGACTTGTAAGACTTGACTTCAGGTGCTTTTGAAACTGAAAAGTTTATTTCTGTCGCGTTAGTCACGCTCGTGATTCATAGTGCACGTTAAACATGCTTGTGTTTTTACTCGCGCTGATTCACAACTGTATGGAGCACACAGGAGATTATTTAAGATAAAAGGAAAATATCAATATGTGGGAGTGAATTCTGGAAGTTTTCTTTGGTCTAGTCATCCGACCACAGGAAAACATCGTTCAAGTATTGTAGGAAGTGGAGTAAATTTAACACAGTCTTCTATTCAAGGCTGTGTGTCAATGATGAATCATTTTCTGAAAAACATGAATGGCGGTGAATATTGTTTGACTTTGCCCCATCAATATAAACAATGTCTTAGACAGACGTTGTTAAGCTGTTGGATATAATAATATATACTTTTAGGGTTTTCCTTCTCCATTTTCGTTTTTTTTTTGTATTGGATGCTATTCATTGCAGTCATTTAACTGACATTTTTACCCAAACTGATTTACAGTTTCAACCAATAGGCTACAGCAACCTTTTGTTAGTTCATGATATCGATCCTTGTGGTGTTGAACTTGCCATCTTTCTGTACCAGCCCAGATCAATTACCATTAAGCGTTACTGTAAGGCATAGTTTAAAAATAAAATACAATTGAAATGAAATAAATGGAATGAATAAACACAATGTCCGTTTGTGCCTAGAAGTGAAGTAAACCTGCACACTGCACTGAGAGTGAACGGATCGGGACTCTATATATAGGGGACATAAATAGTCCACTGCGCGTTTGACTCACCGTGGATTAATCATCAGTGTTTCAGTCGAGTCCCGGGACGAGCGGAAACAGAGTTTATTGACTAAGTGACTAACCCAAATCTCACTAAATGAAACGGTTGCGCCTGCAAGCTTTCCTATCACAAACAAAGACCTCATGGTTGCATAAAACTGTGCCCATTTTATCCTAGACAATCTAATATTCATTACAGACAATCAGTTCTTAATTATAATTCATTAGGCTATAGGCTATTTAATCTACTTTTGCAAACCATTGTATCAGTTCTCGTCATAATTATGTAGCCTAGCTCACTACGGTTATTATAATATAGGCTCTCTCTATATATATATATTGCTGCTTAGTAGCTATATTATCAGCACTAAGCCAACAAAATGTCAAAAATACTCCAAATTAGATTCACTATATAGCAATGACATGCTTAATAAATGTATGCGAAGGTAAATTTTGCTGTGTAGATTTGCATCGTTAAAGAATCAGAATGAGCTTTTATTGCCAGGTATGTTTACACATACGAGGAATTTGTTTTCGTGACAGAAGCTCCGCAGTACAACAGAATGACAGCGACAGAACATAAAACACATAATAAAAGAATATAAAAATACAAAAAATACAAATAAGTAGATAAGGAATGACAATATACAAATTTACAATTGTAGGCAGGTATATTACAAAAATGCAGTTATGTATGTAAAAGTAGAATGACCTAATAGTTGCATCCCTGACTTCGGAGATGGAGTTGTACGTTATTATGGCCCTAAACACAAAATTCCCCCAAATACCAGTTGCGTTAGTGTTCATGCTGATGATCTTACTCATGTGTGGCATCGGATTATATTTCCGCTATTATGTTAAAGTGCACGTATTATCATAAACCAAAACGGATTGTAATGTAAATCTTTGCCGCTAGCTAGGGATACGGGTTATGCATTACTGATTACTCATTACTAATGTCTAACATTTAAATATGTGTTTTAAAAAGTTTTAAGGTTTGAAACACCTTCAAGATCAAACTAAATGCAAAATAATTAGACTAATACCAAATAAGCGTTTCTTTAAGTAAATACCAGTGTTTACAAGATGTTTGTATGTTTGATTTCGTTGTCATGACACTCGTAATCACGGTTTCTTTTTTCTCTGGGCTTTTGTCAATCAACACAACGCGGCTTCCGTATTTAATATGAAACAAGTTTGAATGGATGTAATTAAACGGTTTTGTTTTGGACTAAAGGCAGAATTTTCTGGAGAAGTAGGCTATTTGCCTTTCAGACACTAAAGATCACATTATGGTTTGTCGACATTAAAACCACGCGATGGCGGTGTTTACAACTCCAACTGAATTTAGACAGCTGTACAAACAACTAGCAACGTGCGAATTGGTTTGGAGGAAATTTGGATGCGTATTCATCGCAATGATATTGCAATTTAATTGTTTGGATCAAAATAAGAATGATGCAGCGTGCTTTAGTACATTAAATATAATGTTTATTAAACTAAACTGTTATAATAATATTTTAAGTGATATAAACTATATATATTTGAATGTATTTATTTATAAATTCTTCGATTAATCATCCATGAGTAAACCGACAGGGAGTTTGTGCGGATGGTCTAGTTTAACGAGAAGGAATATTTTCAAGCAGCTCACACTTAAAGTGTTGTAAAAGATGGAGGTTTGTTTATGACAGCTTCTTACTGTTCTTAGTAGCCTCCTTTGACTCTCTGGGACAATCGATGCTCGATACTTGTGTAGTAACGTTCCTCCTATTCGGAGAATAATAAAGGGAAACCGGAGTTCGTTTTCTCTCATTTTGATCGATGCACTGAAAACATTTAAAAGTTAATTTGTGTATAAAGGCATGTCTTTAAACATTCCATTATTTATTTGTTTGTTTGTTTTTTAAGATATCAAATATTTAACTGAAATATAATGTAGAAATATCCGACAATTATTTTCCCCAACAAATAGCCTATTATTGCAAATGATAAACTGTACAAATATAACACTTAAAACTCGTGTGACAGCTTTCCCATCCTGACATTAAGAAAAACTCCCTTGTACTGAGAACACAGTACAATATTTCTTATGTTTAAAATTATTATTTTTTTAATATACCCAAACAGCTAGTAAAATATGGTAACATTGAAATTTTTGTTTGAAGGACATAATTCACAAAGATATTCTAGTTAAATAAGGACATGAGAACTAACCACACTCTTATAAATAAAGGTTCCATGAAGAACCTTAAAGATCAATGGAACATATACATTTCACATTAAAGTGGAATAAGGTTTTTTAGATTATTAGCATGTCCTTCAGACTTATACATAAAAAATAAAAAAAAATCTTTTGACAGCTGTTCTCTGAAAAGTTATTTGAGAAACCCAAAATGGTTCTTCTATGGCATTCTCTTGTGAAAGTCCTTTTGTATTTTTTTTATTTTTTTTATTCGAGAGCAACTTACTGAACCACTGCTGGAGAAAAGAAGTGCAACTTCAACTCCTATTCATTCTGTAAGTATAAGTAGATGTTTAGGAACAGTTTTGAGATCTGTTATGTTTGTCTGGGTTGATGTGTCAGCTGTGAGGAATCGGATCTGTAGGGTGACTGCTGCCGCGACGAGTTAAATACTGGTGCTTGTAGGAGGGTTTGGGTTGCGGTACATGGTGTATGAATCAGCATGGCAATGTTGGCATGCTGACAGAACACCTTCAGGGTCCCTGTGGGTTCCAGTGCGGTCTCAACCGCTCTCAATCCTGTGCACACGCGTACATCCAGCCCTGGCGGATATGTCTTCAGTGAAGTAGAGTGTAGAGCCCATATTTGTCCACTCTCTTCCTACCATTTGCTCCCTCTATGAGTCACATCTTTTGCACTCCGTTTAGAATACCCCCTGAATAGAGTTCAAGGAAAACGAAAGCTTTAGGTTTTTCACTGAAAAGACTGAATTCCTTTATGACTTTAGTTAGTGCAGTTCATGATGGTCCCAGTACCTGTGACCCTGTGTGCTTTTGTCAATGGAAAACTAAATGTTTTTGATCTACATCATTTATTAAGTAATCAGTTTGTGTCAATGTCGGCGTCACTCATCTAACGATTGCCGTTGTCTTTTATGGCTGTGCTGTTATGTGTCAACAAAGCAGAGAGGAAAGATCCTGCTTCTAACAAGAGACACCTGTAGAAATGACGTACCATTTGACCAGGGTGTGTGTTTGTTAGGTGTGTGGGGACTGTGTTTGTTTACTTGTGTGATATATGTGTTGCTAGCAAATGTTTCCCTCTTTTTTATATTACGTTTAAGCAACTACTCAAATCACCTAAATGATAATTCATAGTTCAGCAGCCAAGCTTGATGCTGTGTTTGCAGAAGTGCAACAGTTTCTTTTTGTTTTATCAGTCTCTGGAATTCCCCTTGCACTGGGTATCACATATGGACAGAAGTGTTATTTATTGTTATATCTTTATTTTAATATGATTTATGTATTTATAATATATAAATAAATATAATATAGTTTAATATAAATGTATAATTATATAATAATACTAATAATAATGAGGTAGAAAATGTAGAAATTATTTTTTATAAAATGTGTATAATATATTCTTCTGTTTTGCTCAGATTTATGCATGATTTGAGCAAAATGTCTTCTGCTCACCATTATATGTGTGTGTGTACTTTACAGTATAATCTGTTCTTATAATAGCAAAGCTAAAAAAATTTTTTAGCAGCCATTATTCCAGTCTTCAGATCCTTCAGAAATCTCAAGAAGTATTTATTATTGTCATTGTTGAAAACACTTGTGCTGCTTAATATTTTTTTGGAAACTGTGATATTTTTTTTCAGGATTCTTTGGTGAAAAGAAAGCTCAAAATAAATAAAAAAAATTAAGCTAGAAAATGTGAATTTTTGGTAATGCATATGTTTTTACTGTTTCTTTTGATCAGAATCATACACCCTTGTTGAATAAAATTATGAATTTTCTTAAAAAAAAATGAGAAAAAAAATGCTGTATAATATATAAACAGATTTAAATCAAGGCCATATATACAGTATCACATGCATTCTGAGTCATTTATTTTGAGCTTGCCTGTCTTATATTTCCATGTAGGTTTATTACATTTGGGACCAGAGTGGACTCATTGCCTTCTCACTTCTTCCATGTTCCGTCCCTTTAACGTTTTTTAAAATGTGGGGAGGGGAGCGGAGGGAGGACAGATCAGTTAGTGGAGGAAGCGCTGTCATATCCAAGAGGAAGTATGACTCAGTCTTTTGCATTTTTCAAAGCTGATTCAGATTTGCCAATGAAATGGGGTCTTTAAAGTAGTTTGAGCACCAAGAAAGTGACACCAACCTCTTTTGTGGTCACATTGTGACGCCGGGTGGCGTATAGCAGCCATTGCAGTGTCAGTCCAGCAATGCTGTTAATGGCTGCTGAGAAACAGAGCTGTCACTTCTGTGGAGTTCAGCATCTGAAAGTCTGTGTTGAGATGAGAGAAATGGAGAAAGACTGTTCTCCGACTGTTCACCCTGGTTCCCTGAATTTCCTCCAATGCCCTCTCTCGCTTTCCTCTTCCTCATCAGCTCTCGTGTTTCAATGCTTTAGCGTTGCATTTAACTCTTTAGAGCTCAAAGTCTTGCTCTTAAACCAGAACTTTGTGACAAGAAGCATAAGAAATCTCACTGGTGAGAAAGTGAGGAAATAGCTTGAAATTAATTGTATATATACCATTATGCCAAGTTTGAGGTAAGATTTTGTTAGAGAAATTTTATTTATTTCTTTTATTCAGGAAGGATGGATTTTTTTTTATAGAAACAGTAAAGACATTACTGTAATTTTATTGAACTTTCTATTCATCAAAGATTTTTTTTTTCATGGTTTCCAAAAAAAAAAATATTAGGCAGCACAACTGTCTTCAACATTGATAATAATAAGAAATGTTTATTGAGCACCAAATCAACATATTAAAATAATTTATTAAGTATCTTGTGAAGTCTGAAGTAATGGCTTTTCCATCACAGCAATAAATTATATTTTAAAAATGTAACAAAAACATGATGACAGTAACAATAAAATTCACAATATTACTGTAAATAAATACAACTTTAGTGAGCATAAGAGACTTAATTCAAAAACAATAAAATCTTGCTGACCCCAGACTTGGTAGTTGTGTGTAGATAGATGTGTGTAGATAGAAAGTCATATTGCATTCAGTAAAAAAATTATTTATTAATGGGCAGAGTTTACAGCCAATACTTGACCCCGAAGGCACGTGCTACAGGGTGTGTATGTCATTCAATGCGTTTCATCTCACACAGCCAAAACCTCCAACAAATCATTTTAGCAATGGACTAGTGCTTCCCTTTGGATGTGTTTTACTGTCCCAGAACCTGACATCCATAAATGTGTTGAGGGGGAAGATGTTTTCTCTAGAGATCAACCCTTAGGATATCCCCTGCACTGGAAAACAGGCTCTCAGCTGATTCACACACAGAAAACATGCACACACTTACCCTGAAGTATGTGTTGTAATGCTGTAATGCAGGGTAGTCGCTAGGCAACAGTCTTACTCTTAAGCTACTCGAAACAAAAGGACACACTCAGAATCTTGCTGTGTGCCGAGTTGTAGAGGATCTTCAAATAAAGGAGAGTGAGAAGCTCGAAATCACAGATTCAGCTTTTGTAAAGCTGTCACTAGAGAAGCCATTAAACAGATAGTTCATCCAAAAATGAAAATTCTCTAAAACACTTTAGATTAGGGAACACTATTCACTATTAACTAGCATATTGGCTGTTTATTAGTTCTTATGAAGCAGATATTAATGCATTCTGGATACTGTTTTCTTTAATCTTACTCAATACCTAAACCAAACTATTACAACAAACCTTCCTTACAATCAGTAAGCAGCAAATTAGGAGTTTATTGAGGTGAATATAGTGAATACGTGTTCTCTAATTTAAAAAGATACTGAAAATGATGTCATGTACTTGCCCTTATGATGTTCTGAACCCCCCTGACAGTGTTGTTCCCCCTCCGAACAGATCGAGTTCTGTGATACCCTTGCTAAATCACACAGCGGGGGGGTCCCTCTCAGTAAAAATTGCGATTGCATTTCCCTTGGTCGTGTTTCCCCCTTGGGGGACCCCCTCTATCGCCGGGGACCTATCTATCAAATATGTACGTGTGTGAACATTCAGATGTAACCCCCTTTGTAATCATTAACATTTTTGTAAGTAACTGATTTAATTACACATTTTTTCTCAGTAACTGTAACAGATTACTTTACTTTTTTTAAGGTGACCTTGTTACACGTTACATCTACTTACTTTTGTAATAACAATAAATTATGCATTATTACATGCAAGTATCCCTAATCCAAACCCTAATCCTAACCCTAAAATATAGTAAATACATGTAGTTAATTAATATTACTCAGTACTTTAAATATATAATTACACTGTAACAAGAACATCTTAAAATAAAGTGTAACTTTATTGTTTTGTCTGTAACATGTAACTAGTTACTCCCCAACATTGCTGTTAAACACAAAAAAAGACATCACAATGTTCATAGTACTTCTGTTTTTAATACAGTGAATGTGGAAAAAGTGATTCATTGTATGGAAAAAGTAAACTGTGTTGAATATATCTTCATACGGGTCATATCAAATCATACAGGTTTGGAACGACATGAGGGTGAGTAAATTATGATAGAATTTCATTTTTGGTCTTAGTTAATTCTGCCATCAGCTGCTTTTTAGTATAATTAGATAAGCGAGTGCACCAACAAGGAAAGACTTACCAGATGAACTCAATAGATTGTAAAAAGACTTCCAGAGAGAGAGAGAGAGAGAGAGAGAAAAAATTGTTATCCCTGTACGGTGGCCTCCTGTCATGTGGTGTTAATTTCTGTCATGCCTTTTCCTCTTTTTCATCCATCAATGATGGCTTCTCTCCCCTCCTCCTCATATTGCACAACAGCTTCCTTTCTACAGGGCTCAGGGAATGAATGAAAATCTAACCCGTGTCACATGCCACTGGCTGGGGTCAGATGCTCCCTGACTGCTTAGCTCTGCCGCCTCGCCAGATCTTGTGCTGGACAGCCAGACTTTGTGCGCTACTGTCCCGCTCTGTAGGGCATCAGGGATCATACCAGGGTCGTGTGGTCAGATACAGTAATGAGCAACAGCAGTGCACAATTGACAGCCAGACATTACCTTATTTTAATAGTGCCACTCTTATGCTGCTGTGGAACCCTGGCACAAAAATGGCAGTAATATAAAGAAATAGCTCCCACAAAAAAAAAAAAAAAAAAAATGTTTTGTTTACTGTATTTAGACTCTAATTATCAAAATCATTACAAGTTGTTTTTGTTGTACATTATTCAAAATTACTTTGTTGGAACAACATGAGAGTCAGTAAATGGTTGCACTTTTCCTTTAAGAGCAGTGGATCTGATGAAAGAACATTGCAATGACATAGTTGGTATCCTCCTACATCAGGGTCAAATGTAATATGAAGTCAAATACAAGACATCCACAATAACTCTTGTTAGTCAAATTTGACTTTACAATGACATTATTATTAGTCATCAAACCTAATGCCTGCATGGTGCCATATTTGATTTGAAAAGCAAGACAAGATTTTTTAAAAATAAAAATATAAGAAATTCAAGTGGTCATATGGATGACGTTTCTTCTTCATTTTTAGAGCTTGACAAACATAGTCATGAACTGTTGATATAGAAACAAGAAAACGTGTGATTATACAAATGATTATACAAATTCACCATTTCATGTTATACAGAAAAACAACATTTGAGGGTGAGGATACTGATGACAGAATTTTCTTTTTTTTAATGTACTAACCCTTTAGTAAGGAACTTGCAACTTCCTCTCATTGGTTTTTAAAATTGACTGACATCACCTTTTTATCTTCCTTTCTTTTTTCTTCTTTTTTGTAACTATTATATATCATTTTTTTGTAAAAAAATATTTTCAAAAATGTTGTAGTGTGATTTTAGTTTAGTAAGATATTGCTGTTTTGTAGGGAATCCCAGGAATGCATTTTGGGGAAACACTTATAATATATGGGAAAAGATAATAAATAAAACATTCTATGAAATACCTGATATTGAAAATGAAATGAGTTAATATCCTTATCACTGCATTTTTAATGAGTTGTCCAAAAATCTATATTAATGTAAAAATTCACACACTATGTAAATGTTGCAAACACCCAATTTTTTCACAATTGAACTTAGGCTATAGCATGCAGCCACTGCTTATCCATATAAAAAATAGCATGCAAATGTTATATATAATCTTTTATAAACATAAAAAGTAATAATAGAATATATGCATTAAAAATCTCAAAGACAAAAGGATAAGTCAGCTATCAAACTATGCTTTTTATTGTTTCATTCACAATCGACTGATACACCATGTTTAGCATCAGCATAGCAAGGCATTGATGTCACATTTGAGAAGGGTAAAGAGACACGAGGACATGCTGCTATATTAAAAAGACAGTTAACCCTTGGCAATTGACCTCTCCTCAGATGTCTAGCAGCTAGTCCTGTCTGTACACATATTCACTTCAGTCACCCCTAACCTGCCGGGTCGAGGATTACTGCTTGTGGAAACGTTTGTACTTTTAGTAATCCATTTCGGAAATGTTCACTAGAAAGATGATTGCCATCATCATCACGCATGGGCACCTATTCCACTATTGGATGTAAAATGAATGTATGAACATATTGGAGTCGTCTATGCCAACAAAGAGGATAAGGATGCCCAGAACTGTCTGCAGTCCAAATATTTGAATGCATGCTGTGATCATGTCTCATGTGATTTGTGTTTGTCTGTTTAACCTCCTCTCGTTCCAGTGGCAGGATGAAGTGTGGAATGTGCACACCTTGGATCATGAGTCACGACAGAGAGAGAGAAGGAAGTAAGGGAGGGAAAGAGGAAGTGAAGCACATCCGCCGCATGCATCTGGGCTTAGAGGGATCCTCTTCCTTGGCTGGAAAGGACCAGGATGCTCAATTAAAATGCTATGATTCTGACTTCACAGGTAGGACATATTGCTCATCTTTCATCTAATGTAAATTATAATATCAATAGCTTGAATGAAATAAGTTAACAGTATGAATAATATAGTTAAGTAAATTTTTGTCATATACATTTTGGACATTTCAAGTTATAAATGAACAAATTAATAGCCAGTGTTTTATGAATAAACATGAATTAAAAATGAACAATAGTGTATTCTGTATGTACTCTACTGTTCAAAAATTTGGGTCTGTAAGTGTTTATGTAATGTTTTGTTTTATTAATTTAATTGTTATTGTTTTTATTCAGCAAAGAGTATGGACATTTAAAATGTTAAAAAATATATATTTAAAATAAATGGTTTCTTTTAAAGATTTAATTAATTAAATAATTAATTAAATAGAATAATTAAAGAATTCTGAAAAAAACTTCATGGTTTCCACAATTTTTTTTTAAATCAGCATAATGGTTTACATTAAAACATAATAACAGTAATAAATAATAAATGCTTTTGCTATCCAAATCATCCACCACAGGAATACATTTTATTTTTAAATCTATTAAAATAATATATTTATTTTTAAATTGACAAATTTTTGACCCCTTTATAATTTATAGTTTATAATTATTAAGTATGCACTAATAAAGTACTTACAAATCATTAGCAAACTATTAGTTACAGTTATTTTATAGTTTATAAACTGTATTTAATACATCATTAGACTTTTATATAAACAATAATAATTGTGTTAGTTACAGCGCTAATGAATAAATAACTCACTATTTGTACAGAGTCTATTAATGTATTAACTACAGTTATGAATTAACTATAAACTAATAGTTTGCAAATGATTTGTAAGTACTTTATTAGTGTATACATATTATAAAGTGTTACTGACTTCTTTATTTAATTAAATTTAAGTTATTTTTATGGTGCATCATTTTATTGGTTATTTAGGTCATTGATTCGATCAGATTAGCTCATTTTGGGAGATTAATTACTAAATTTGACATCTGTACTTCTAATAAGTTTTTATTAATTTTGTATTGCACATTTAAATTTCAAACTTGTATTTTTATGTCGATTGAAGATTACTGTACTGTTAGTTTTTGTCTTTGTGATAGTTTTGATAGCAATAACCTTGGAAGCAACAAACAAAATGTTTGTTTAATCTGCTAGTTGAGATGGCTCCTGGTCCACGTCATGTCACACAGATACCGTTATGACCCTAAACTTGGACTCAGTGTGGTCTCTGTGTATACACTTAACACATTCCCACCCTCCAGCGTCTTCCCGCCCAGTCTGCTGTGGTCATGAGACCAGCACATGTGTGTACTGTACACCCTGCGTGAGGTAGCAGTGTTACCTACAGGATAAACAGATAAACCCCTACAGCAGGACAAGACTTGCAGCATGTTGATGGAGTGTATTATGTTGTTAAAGATTCACAGGTACTTAGTACTGAGTAATGCAGACAGAATGCATTCCCACCCACACAGGGGGCAACCAGAGATGCCAAACGGTCACACCAAACCCATAGCACAGGCGTTAGGCGCAGCTATGAGTCATATCAGTATTCGGATGTAAGGCAGAGATTTGGTGCTGGATAGGCAGCTTCTGGCTCCCACGAGACTCATGATCCGATTCAGATGACAGAAGCTTGGTTAAATGGACTTTACAATTATGCAGTTCTGTCCACTTACAAACCCTTTTATAGTTCCAAACCTGACTCTTTTTCTTTTGCACACCACAAAATTATTTCAACTCTTTTTGTTCATACAATAAAATTGACTTTCACTGTATAAAAAACAGACACTTTTCCAAAATATCCTGAACTAACAATGAAAACACAGTATTAATTAGGCAAGGTTAATGCTCTACATATAATAATAATAATAACATTTTTCTTATTTTTATTTATTATCCTTTATTAAAAAACAGAAACAAATACCAAAGGTAACACTTTAGTATAGGAACAAATTCTCACTAACTATTTACTTATCACTTTAATATACTGGCTGTTTATTAGTACTTATAAAGCAAATGTGCATGACCATATTCTACATCCCTAATCCTACCCAATACCTAAACTTAACAACTACCTTACCTGGAGAAAATAAATCAATAAATACTGATTACTACTACCAATAATGTTAATAGTATCAATAAAACTACAGTAATATGTACATATAATACATTTTTTACATTTTAAGTTGTATAAAATGCATTAACCTAGATTATTAAATGCTGTAAAAATGTTGTCTTTTATTAGTTCATGTTACTTTATGCATTAATTATTGTTAAAAAACTGAATCTTATTTAAAAGTTTTACTGATGAAATTTCTGTAATGCACAAAATGCAAAATACAAATCGTTTTTCTTAGACTGTTTAGTGGTGTCTTAAGGGAGCTTGTTTGCTTTTGAACAACAACCTTTGGGACTATTAACACAGTTTTTAATAAAAAGGATTTATTTGCCTATATAATCATTGGCTCATCTTTCAGAGCATTTGGAGAGAGGCAGTTTTCGCACCAAGCGCTCTCCGTCCAGAAATCTTCACAGTAGAGACAAGACCTCGTCTCCATGGTACCCGAGCGAGCAGATGGAATGGAGTCTATGCAGCTAAGTGAAATGCTGAAACTTTCGTCAGTTTCTAATCTGCCCTTGGCACTGAGGTCCACGTGAGCTGCGCTGATATTAAGAGATTCTCTATGAGTCACTCAGGTATTAAGAGAAAATACAATGCTCCTGCGAGCACTCTTTTAATGTGGGGTTTTATTGTCGAATCCATTTGTGCGCCAAAGAAAATTTCCACAGTGCCTTTTAATGCAAAGACACATCCAAGCGCGCAAACTAATAGCCCCATATAAAAGACATGTAAAGTGCATGCTCGGGATCCCCTGCTTTGCCTAGTGTTTAATATGCAGCGTTTCCATATTGTATCGCATCGCAGCCCAATATTATAATGTGCTACATGGACTGTGGGAGGTAGAAAGAATATCTATAATATATTTGAATAGATCTACTCTTGTGTGGGGTGTGAAAAGGTCAGGGCTGACTGAGATTAACGTCGCTATATGACCTTTGCACATTATCTGGGTATTACACCAAATTCAAACCAGCTACACCAAAGTGTGTGTTTGTGTTTTGTGCGTCCATGACTTCATTCGTATCTGATTTATATAAAATAAAACAAGAGGTGGAAAACTGCATGTGGTGTTGACGACATTGCAGTTCACCAAGCAGATATTCTGAACAAATGACGTCAGTGCCGTCGGTCAGCTCTCACCCCACACTGCATGGTTAATCTGCCTCTTTCAGTCTTCTCAGAAACCCAAGGGAAGCCCTGACAGAGCATCAATTAGCATTCCACACAAGCCCAACCATGGCCCTGGAGGACCCCCGCTGATGTCATCACACAGCTCTTGCCGCACAAGATATCAAAGGAGCGATTTACTTCCATTACACGCTATTCAGAGGTTTACATTACTGGAATACTTTCACCCTGGACACTTTCCCCTCTGGAAATGTTAGTGCGGCAAAAACATGTTGCTGAAGACCGTGTTTTAGCTCACAAAGAACAGAAATGTTCTTGTTTGAAAAGAAAGTGTGGCGCCCATTTATGATTTGTGAATTAGTTTGCAGATACGCGACTTCCTGTAGAGCAACAGGTGTTAGCAATGCAGCATCGTGTTTGATTCAGATAATGTAAAGATAATACTTTAGTATAGGGACCAATTCTCACTATTAACTAGCTTCTTATTTTTAACATATTTGCAGTTTTATTAGTACTTATTAAGCACATATTCTGCTTGACCATATTCTACATCCCTAATCCTACCCAATACCTAAACGTAAAAACTACTAGGTAGCTAATAAGTAGCAAATTAGGAGTTAATTGAGGCAAATTCGTAGTTAATGGTCTGTTAATAGTAAGAATTAAATGTAAAACAAGTTTAAGCGAAAACAAGCTTACGGTATATCATTAGTCAAATTTTGTATTTCAATTAAAATGTAACAGTTGTCAGACATTTTAATCGCTGTGAAATGGTTTCATCCCTAGTCTGAGGGGTGTGAATTTAGTGCTTCACGAAGGAATACATGATGGCTGTGTCTGTTGGGGTGAGCAGAGTAGACAGATGGGTAGTGGCTGTTCCTGGAGCAGCCCGAGTGTGTTTTCCCTGTCCCTGTTGTTTTATTGAAGTGGTTCCAGTATCCGCTGGCTAAGCAGTGGCTCGCAGTATAGAGCGCATACAGAGGCTCATGACCACCTTCCTCCATATTCCTGTTGTACAAACAGTAGTGCAGAAGGGAAATGGCATCATTGGAAACACCTGTGCATGACTGCCACTGCATTCAGACCCCCCTCCACTTTCAATTCTCTGTTCAGTTTGGCTTTGAGCATGTGTCGTTACATCGTGACGAATATCACGATAGCAATGCTGCACTTTTAAAATGAAATTATTTATTAACTTTTTTTTTTTTGTATATACACTTTCAGACGGCATGCAGCTCTGAGATTTTGACCCAAGAGGTCAGTCTGTGACTTTTAGCTCTGCTATTGGTCAAACAACTTTATGTAAATATCTAGGTCAGAGGTTACCAAGTTTGAACTTTGGTACAAGTTTGCAAAACTTCTTTACATGTGCTTGCATTTCCGCTTTCCCACTCACATGCATGTGGATGAAAGTGAATGGCGTTCAAAGTCTAAGTGTGATTGCATCTTAACACTGTGACCTAAACAGATACGAAAATGATGAGCACCAGGACATTGTGTTAAATGTGACATGCTTGGTCATCTCATCAAAATCTCACTCCTTATGTTCGCTTACTGTGGAAATTTGGCAAGTTCTTCTAAGACAAAATGTTTCTCAAGTTGTTTTGATAAAAGCATTTACTAAATGATTAAGTGTCAATGTCATAAATATGTTAAACATCAAATATGTTCTGATTGGGGATATTTGCATCAGTGTAAACAAGCTAATTGCTTGTTGCAGGAAACACCCAGGCACTGCAAAAGGAATTTAAAATGTTCAGGAACTTTTGGAATGTGGTTCTCTTAAAAACTCACATGAACCTAATCATAGCAAACAACAAGTGCTCTTTGGAGAGTAACAGGTGTTTTGTTTTATAAAATTGCATTATCTTGCAGTGTCATAAATCCTCTGTACTGCTTTTATATTATGCAGTTATTTAGAATATGGTTGCATGCACTGCTGTATGAATGCATTACAAAAAGACACATAACACAAAGTGAGAACTGTGAGAGATGTGCTACAGCGTTCCTGCAAGGCATTTCTGTCAATATCGTAGTCAGATTGTGTGAGGACTTAATGAACCGAGTTCTCTGGAGGCTTCAGGCTTTCTTCAGTTCTTCATTAGTTTTTTTTATGCATCGAATCCCTAAAGACATAACGGTACGCAATATAGGAAGATTTAGGAATGTGATTTTATATTGCATGATTGCTGAATTTTTCTTCTAACTTTCATTGTGTGTGTGTGTGTTGTTTGTGGGTGTATTCAAACGCAGATGGGTAATAGTGATAAGAAGCTCTTCTGGGTGTACGGCTGAAATATCTTGGATGCCTTTTTAATCCCTGGTGAAATTTGTCAGTCTGTCATTGGATAGACTCTGTGCAGCTCTACAAATATTAAGCTGAACCCACGGTAAGACTAAACACGAAGAGAAATAATTGGACACATCATAGTTTTTATACTTTCAGTACTTTTATTGTATATTATTCTCATAGAAGGATAAGTCTTTTTCAAGCATGCATGACGATTTAACGACTCACCTTTTCAATTTCTGAGCTGAGCAGGCTTTTTCTGCTGGCCTGAAACCCAGCAGACAATGTAGCTGTAGATTGTACCACACAGAAATCTACATTGTATGCCAGGTTCACGACAGCACAAAAGACTTCATCCTTCGCTCTCCAAAAAAACCAATGAGATTCAGCATGTCTGCGCGTTTAACTCTCATTATTTGTCAGCCTTCAACAGCTCAAAAACATTTGCACAAAGACAGCCCCTTGTGACAGGCAAATCACAAAGAGAATGTGACATGTCGCCTTGTCCTTTGTTACCTAATCACTTAAACTGAAACTTCAGCAGTCAAACAAGAAACAATGTCTCAATCCTTTCTTTCAAAGACATCTGAAATGGGTTCCCGAGACGTTTAGCTACACTTTGACAGTTCACTCACCTTGATCAAATTTTTTGAGGATAAAACAAACAAGAAAAACCCACATTAAACAAAGCTAAAAATGTGTAAAAGCACCACCAAATCGCTCTGGTCGAAGAGACAGCCTGTTGTGATGAGCCCTCTTTAACGTCCATGAAAAAGCGAGTCCTATTCTGACAGGATGAGGCACACATTGTGATAACATACCACACAATCTGAAAGGAATGTGCCAACAGGAAGCAGAAAATGCCATCAGAGACCCAGTAGCCAGATGTAGCTGCTGATTGCAACACAGGATCTACACTGACTACTGAGCACCTCATGAGCACCCTAACAAGCCGCCTGTAGTGCTCGTCCACTTGAGTCGTCTCCAGCGCCTGAGAAAGACAGAGACAAAGAAGCGAATGGTTAGACAACCCCAAATCAAAGTGTCTGCAGCTCCGGAGGACGACAACAGTCCTCTTTTTTGCTCGCAGCACACAGACAGGCAGCACCGGGGAGGGGGAGCTAATCTCCCGATGGGCATTTTTAAGCACGGCGTTAGCACTCGCAAATATTTCTCATTCTTTCCCATTAGCCTGGAGGCAGGACGGCAGGCAGGCAGATGGGCCACGGCTCCAGCACGTTTTAAAGGTGCTCATCACATCCTTTTAACCTAACCAGACCTGCGTCGTGCATTTTTCTCATAACAGACGGCACCATAAACCCTTTTGTTTGACCTGAGCATTATGTTAAGGCTGTTAGATATCATGAAAATGTAAGCCTGGTTTTGTGACTATTATTTCCCGAATCCACTTAGTGGTTTGGCATGCATTAGGCTACATCAGTCAGAGCGCTCAATTCAAGTCTTATTAATTAGAAGTGGGTGCTTGTTAGCCGCCAAAGGTGCACTTTGATTGGGTCATCAACTAATTAAATCACCCTCAGCTAGACAAACACAAGAGAGTGACTCACATAGTGCTAAATACTTCCTGTTGGCAAGGATTCTGAGAGTGTAAGGCCATTTATGTACTGGTTAACAATAAAGCCATTTGACTGACAGGAGCAAGCAGAAATTGCCCCCTTGTGTAAAGGCTCCAGCTCTGCATACCTGAGACCTTGTGACTGTATTGATCAAACATACTTCGACCAGCTGATGGTCACTTGACTCCGATTTTTCTCCATTAGGGAGTTCATTCCTAACCTGAATTCCTGCTCGCTGTCAACATTGGGCCCTCTATAAGCAGTCAGATTTAGACCATGGGACAGTGACAGCATGAGGTCAGAGGACTACCGATGGTTTTTAGTGAAAAACAGAAGATGGATTGACTAATTGTGTCTGGTTGATCCAAGAATGGTAAAAGGATGGACATTTAGGGGTAAAGTTGATTAATGAGAACCTTGCCTTCAAATAATTATCTATCAAGTATGGCATTCATTCAGTATCAAGGTATGTGGGTCAATGAATACCAATAATTGTGCCCACAGAAAAAAAAATGGTGGTGTAATCATAAATTAAGATTTAATAACCCTAAAAATAAGTTATTTGGTGACACTTTAATTTGAAGACTAATTCTCAATATTAACTAGCTTATTAGCATGCATATTACTTGCACATTGGCTGTTTAGTTGTACTTATTAGGCACATATAAATGCCTTATGCTGCATGACCATATTCTAGATCCCTTAACCCGACTCAATACCTAAACTTAACCACTACCTTACTTACGCTGTTACAAAAGATTTCTGTTCCAATAAATGAATGAAATAAATGTATCCCAGTGTCCACAAAAATATTATACAGCACAGCTGTTTTCAATGTAAGGAGAGTTTCTTGAGCACCACATTTAGGATTATGTGGCAATGAAGACTGGCGTAATAGCTGCTAAGACTTTTGAATAGCAGTGTAGACAGACAAATTAAAGCTAAAATATAATTTTAAATATACATCTTAAATATAATATAAAATACAATTTAAATAAACTAAAGATAAAAACAAAAATGAGTGTCACACCACTGACCCATATATCAAAGTACAACAAGATACTATGACTGTACCATGGTACAGACACAGTACTCTTTTGTAAGAGAGTGTATATAAAACAGTTAAGGCCCTTTAGTGAGCAGTGAACTGTCATGTGAGAGTGGTCTTAATAGAATGGTGCTTGTAGAATGGATCTCTGTTTTGTTCTGTCTTGTAAACGTGGGCTTTTAGTTTATGCTACGCTAGAGTTATGATTATGTGGTTTAAATGAAAAAAAAAAAAACGATTGTCTGCCTTGTTGACCATAAAGTGCTTTGGATTCTAGGTTTTAAAAATTCTGTCAAAATTTGCTGTTTCATTTCCAGAGTGACAGTTGATGTTGACGGCTATATTGTTTCATTCTGTTCCATTTATATTCCTATTGTATTTTTTTCTGGCAGCACCAACAACAGGCTCTGAAAATTAAATGCACGAGCAGACGCTTTGTGAAGACCTGAATCACAAAAGCCATGCTTTAAGTAAACAAAGCAATTCATATGATGAAGTTACAAATATACACGCATCTACCGGCCCATTAAGCCTTCCTAATTTGCTGCGTTTTTTTATTTTCTTGTGTGTGGCGCTATAACAGGGTGAGGGAGTGTGCCGTGAGGCTCTCGAGGGAAGTATGTGCTTCCTGCTGCAACACTATTGTCTGCCCCTAAGGAGAAGCCCCAGCCCAGGACTTAACATGAATGACCTGTAAACATTATAAGAATTCATGCACATTCCATTCATAACCTTCCACAGTCTCTGCTCAGCCCAGGGCCCTGCTAGTCAGCACATTAGACATGGCTTTTATTGTAAATACTAAAGTTCTGAGCTAAGGTTCTTTTCAAAGTGCTGCAGCAGACATTTCTGCACATTTCAGATTAACAGTTAAAGTGTAATAGCTTTGCAGCATGTGGAAGCTGACAGTCTATGAACAATTTCTATTCAATTCAATATTCAATATTCAAACACTTTGAATTTGTTATTTTATTGCATTTTTTCATTATACATTTATCCACAAGACTGAAGATACTAAAGAAGTTGGCAAATTCAGCGAGGCAGGCAATATTACATGATATATAAAATAAATATAAGCATGTGCTCACCTAAACTGAAATGAAGACATGGAGCATCACGCGATCTGAATAGATTCAGCCTGTCTGAATAACACTGTAAAAAAAAAAGAGAGAAGCAATAAATTATTTGAATTAAAAACCCACATAGCTAATCATATCACAAGTGTCATGTCTTGAAGTCCTCTGACATCAATAAGACTAAGAAATGTAAAAAATGGATCTTTAGAGGGACCCAAACCAACATAGGCGCCTCACTGAAAGAGTATAGCCCACTTTTTACCCCGCACAAACAGAAGTCTTTTCCAAAGCACTAAAGGATGAGATGCTACCCCCTTCCTTGTCACTGCACTTAACGTAAAAATGTCCCTCAAAACCCATCTGTAGATTGAGCCAAAGACCTCTTGCTTATGACTCCTACAACGGTACCTTCTAACAGCATTGGAATAATTTTTTCTTGTGATCATAGAGAGAAATGCACAAAGCATGACAGGTAAATTCATGATGTTGCTTGAAAAGCTAGGGCCTTTAGGTGGCCTTATGAACAGGCATCAAAGTTACAACTCGTCAAAGCCTTGAGGAGAACTCCAAAGCAATATTTCAAGGAGAGTTATGTCTCTCTCGGCTCCATAATGAAAACTGAATCAAAAAGTGAATGTGATTTATATAGTGCCACTTTTGATGAAAAATGTTCAGCAACATTAATGATAATGATCAATCATCTCTAATGAAGACGTTCACTGCAGGCAGAGCCCAGATCAAAGCAGGCTTTGTGTTTATTGATGCAGATCCAGATACCGGGGCAGGTCCAAAACCAGAACTGATGAGCCTCTACTTGTACTACTCACTATTTACAAGACGTTTGCCAGGGCTGTCTTTTTAGGGGGAGGCTGAAGATTGGAGGGGAGGAGAAAGGGCAGAGAGGAAGCTGCCAGGGTAACCTCTCTGAGCTGGGCTATTCCTGGAGCCCCAGCTAGTTTCAGTTGATGTGGGTTTCCTCCTGGCTGCCTGGGAGATGACTGGCCTGACCACATCCAGATTTTGAGAGGAGCAGCAGCCGAGCCCCTGACCAGAATGCTGTCAACGTGGTCGGCAACCAAACAGGAACTGAATCATTACCCGCAGCAGCCCTGAGCACAGGAGGAAGGAGGGGAACCCAAGCAAGTGTTTGAGAGGGTGTGTGTGTGTGTGTGTTTCTATTTGTACATGCCAGTGTGTTTTTTTAGGAGAGCACAAGAGAATCAATAAGTGAAGAATGATTCAAAACTTTTAGAATCATCACTGTAACATTTCAGTATCACTTAAAAGGCTGCCTAGTTTACTAGCAGAACTATTTTTGATCTTTAAGGTGATCTGTCTAACAGCCGGCTTACAGCAAAAATCTATTTTCTACTAAAGGCTCTGGCTGTGTTTAGTCCTTGCCGCCTTTGACGTCCTACCGACACAGGGCAATGCTTCTAAAGAAGTCTGGACTGCTTTCTGTCAATACCGGCTGTTTGCTATAAATGTGGTCATACTGAAAACAAGCGGTGAGCGAGTCTCGGCTTCATTAAAAAAAAAAAAATATCACTTTCACGAAGAGGTGGTCTCCTGTCATTGAGAAAGCGGGAGGGCTGGTTTTAAAGTCTAATTCGATTTAGAGTAAGTAACCATGCTGTATCATGGGACTGCGTCTGGGTAGCCTAGTGTTGATAATCAACCTCAATAGGGTTTCGGTGATATGATTGTACATGGAGAGTTTGGCCCTGGCTCTGTGATAGGTGTAAGAGAGATTCATTTAATTTCCCCTAAGCCCACTTGCCCCTTACTGTGGGAGGGAAGAGTCAGATCTCCACTTTCTACCAACTTTCTACGAATCAATGTGTGATTCCATTAGCCTGAGGGATAGATCAGATAAGGGCGCTCAGTCTGCCATCGGGAGGGTGAGCGTAATTGGTTCTGACCGGCTTCTAAAACATCACTAACCATTGAGAGACTGGATCAGAGAAAGAGGCTCTATTTCCCCGAAGAGTTCAGGGAAGGAAAGAGGTTTCTTCCATGCTGCCATTGCACTAGGAGTTCCCCTTTTTGCCAAGACCTGACCAACTCCAGAGGCAGGAAGTCCATTTGTTTTATGGATTGTAATGCAGGTGCCATTAGAGTGAAGCCCTACAGATGAGTAAGGTTTGAAGTGAAAGGCGATCCCAAAGCACTCTGAGGAGGATGGTGAAGTCTCACGCAAGACTACCATACGCACGAAAAGCCGCACGCATACGCTTTCCTGCCATTCGGAGACCATCTACTGGAAGCTCTGAACTGGACTCTCGGTAAAGAGAAGCGACAGACTCTTTCCAGAGGGCTGTATTGATGGGAAAGAGCTGGCACACAACAGAGCCTACAGTCCCTTTACAAGGCCTTGGCAGAAGTGCAGGTTTGAGTGAGAAGGGAGAGAAAGATCGAGAGAGAAATAAGGAGTCTGGTCCACAGCACACCCACTCACACGCTGGCCTGGAGAGCAAAAGCCTTCTATTCCCTAACTCGAACTACTCCCAGCACTGCCCTTGGCCCGGTCCCGCTCTTGAAGCACAGTGAAGTGTATAGCATTACACCTAAATGAGGGCCGATAAATTCTTCTCCATTAAGGCAACACAACGCTCTTAAAATAGCTGTAATACTCGCTCTGTTTGAGACTGCACTAACCCTGCTGCTGAGATGCGAACCACCTCAACTCTGGAGCATAGATTGCAGAGGCCATAAAGAGTTTGGATGCAGGTCTTCCAGGGCATGAAGCTGGGCTGCTCTGCTTTTCTGCTATACATGCTGTCAGTGGACCTATTTTTCTACAAATTGTTATTAAAACTGTTGCAGAATAGGATCAGACAGAAAGTTCAATACTGCCAAAAAGAGTAACATTGCAATGCAGCAACACAAAATGTCCACCAAAAAAAAAAAAAAACTATAAAAATAAATATTAATATAAGAATGTATTTATAAATATAATGTATTAAGTAAATTAAATTGTTTCATTTCAAAGATTAGTTATTAGTGTGTGTAACTATGGGTAATTTATGCTTAAAAAAAAAAGAAATTTGTTATACAATTCATTATACAATATATACAGAAATGAAACAATGTGCAGTGTGGTGCTGCATGGCTATATTTATGTATTTAGGATTTAACTGGCATTTTCAATGCTGCTTTAATGGTGTAGAACCTTGCTAACAATATGGTTTGCATGTAGCTGTGGACAGACTGCTACCTGCTTCATAATTTACCTTGATTGGACACTGGAAACACCGAACAAAAAAAAGAAAGAGAGGAAGCGGCGTGATCGCCATTGATTCTCATTTTCCATGACGTGTTGCTACACGTACTACACTCGTCGCTTATTGGAATTCAGTGCTGTGCCTGCACTCTGCCCAGGTGGGGAAACACTGCCCATATATGGGCACGGATACATGAAGCCCTGGGTGTGGGTGCTTTGCCGTTACCTGAGTGTGTACGTCACTCACACACCTTCTATCTGTCTGCCTCCCTCTATTGCGTCTATTTGCAACTTTCATTACATCAGGAGCAGGGAGGCATGAAGACAGAGCTGGGAACAAAAGCAAGTGTCTTACGGGAAGTCTGACTTATGAAGACCAGATTTTGAGTTTGAGAGAGAATTGTGCTGTTGCTTAAATAGATAAGCACAATATAGTATATAGAGTAAGAATGCTTACATAAGCTGACAAAACTGACCCTGTGGCATATTTATGACAGGTATCTCAAGGTTGTGTCGTGCACAGTGACATAAATGGTGCCGGTACACACCCATGGATACGAAAGCACTCTACATGGGTGGAACGTGTCAGTGGCTCCCCACACTAGTCACTCCCTTTTACAGGGAGTGAAAGTCTGACAATTCTTCCTCTAAAAAGCCACCTGATGATTCACAACTGCCACTGAAACTCTAACTGTTTGAATAAGCATGACCTAGAAATCAGAGAAGCATCATCACATTCATTTCAGCCTTGAGACGGCATTTGAGCAAAAGCTGACAAGACGTCTTGATAAACTAACACTTTATCATCTCATCTAAATACCTTGTGCGCATTGCAATACACTATCATGCACAATTTAGAGACAACGGAAGCCCTGTGATATGATAAACCCAGATCTTTCACCAGGATTATGCTGGTGAATACAAGGACAAATTCTTACCTAGCAAGAAATTTAAAAAAGTAATAATAAAGCTTAAAGGCATAGTTCACCCCAAAACAGAAATTTCTGCCATCATTTACGTTCCTATGCATAATATGCATACAAAAGAACATATTTTGAACATACTTTGACCCCACTGACTTTTATTATATTGACAAAAAATTCTTCAAAGCATCTTCTTTTGTTTTCTGCAGAAAAAAAGAAAGTCATACAGGTTTGTAATGACATGATAGTTAGTAAATGATGGCATAATTTTCATTTTTAGGTGAACAATCCCTTTAAGCCAGACTTCCTTGGGTGGGCATGAGAACTGGAGGGAGTGGTATTTTTCGTATAGTTTTAGAAACACAAAGACACGGAGGATGCGTGAGCATGTTGGTGGGCGTAGGTTCTACTGCTGCACCCTTCTGCAAGCACAGGTGTCAATGTGTGACCGGCACATTCCTTCGGCTGTTTGAGGCGTCAGTCTCGAATGCACACACACACACACACACACACACACACACACACACACACACACACACACACACACACACACCCTCTCCACACCCAACGCCCAACATCCTTCGACTTCACTTCCTGTCAGGGCCTTACATGATGGCAGGTAGCCTTGAAATCTAATTTTAGGGTAGCTATTGTTTGCAGTAGTTTCCGGAAGGCGCCTGTGTATAGTCGGCAATAAAATAATTAGGTTAGTGTGTGAGGTGACTGTTTAAGGGACTTTAACTACACTTCCTGTGTCTGCAGCAACCTAGATAGACTGGGAGAAAGAGTTAGTGGCATGCTATGTAAATCAAGAGAACAAATCTTTATTTCTCCTACCTGAAAATGTTTAGATTAATGATAGAAAATAATCTGAAATATTTTAAATAATACAAAATATTATTATATAATTTAAAATAACTGTTTTATATTTTAAAATGTGATTTATTCCTATGATTCCAAAGATAAATTTTCAGCAGCCATTACTCCAGTCTTCAGGGGCGGCACATTAGCGTTATTACAGAAATAAACAAACAAACTCCAATCTTCAGGGTCACATGATCCCTCAGAAATCTTTCTAACATGCAGAAACTCTTCATTATTATCAATGTTGAAAGCAGAGGTGCTGCTAAATATTTTCAGGATTATTTGATGAATAGAAATGTAAAAAGAATAGCATTTATTCGAAATGGAAATCTTTTGTAACATAAATAACTTTACTGTTATTTTTTTTATCAATTGAATGCATCTAAATATATAAATGTATTTTCTTTTTTTTAATCGTTTAAATTAAAATCAAGGTTTAATTTCCTTTCATTGATTTTGAACAAATCTAGATGATTGAACATTACATGCTAATTTTGTACATTTATATTCAACAACAAATAGTTCTGACTCAAAATCAGTAATTCAACTCAACTCCTTTGAAGGTCATTTCTCGTACAGTAGATCCTGAAGGACAACAGCTGGGCATAGGGCCGAATGTAGTGTCTCTCTCACATTCTGATTGGCCATTGACTAAGATAAACATCTGCAGCCCTGAGCAGTTTTTTTTTGTTCTATGTACTGACACACAGCCTCAAAAATATCTCTACAAATATCTCTACACAGTACGAACAAACACTCTGCCTTCATTGCCCAATATTGCAACAACAGCTGGTTGAGAAGACATAGAAGGTAAATCTAAACACCGGTGATTCCACCCACTAGCTGACCACTAGTGGGCCGGCCGGCAAACCAGAGAATGTGTCCTCTGATTACCCAAGAGCAGCCGGCCAATCAGAAGTGATACTCACACGCTCCATTCACAAGAAGCAGCATTGTGTAGGGTACTCTCTATAAATTCTTCCTCCTTCTGTGCTCGCTAGACATAGCTGCAACAGAGCGCTCTCTCATTGGTGGAACGCAACAACCGCTCTCCCTGGGGAAACCCCCAAAATATGTTCTCAGGCTCCAACAGGCACATTGACAACTCTTTCTCAAAAAGGACCCACATGTTGTATTTGGAGAACTGCTACTAGAATTAGCCAAAAACAGTGTTTCAACACATTAGCGACACTGATAAAGCTGAGATATTTTCCGTATCAGCTTGGTAATTAGTTTCGGTTAGGTTAAAAACATCAATTTTCCTCAGTTAAGTTCCATCATGTGACACAGATGAAAATGAAAGCACGTGGAATGAATGGCAGTCCTATCCATATGAAGTTAACACGCGCACACACACACACACACACACACACACACACACACACACACAGTATATTACACTTTCAAACTGTCCCTAATTTCTCAGTTTAGTTATCGAAAACCTGCAAACAATTTCTCAAGTTTTAAAGCACACCATATGATATCCATTAGTAGCAAGAGCTCTCTGTCTTTTTTCCCCTCTCATTGACTTACTCTGTCTGGGTGAAAAGAGTATTTCCTGATGGCTGAGCGCTGGGGTCCCCGACTTCCCCCTTCGTCTTCAGGAGCCGCAAACACACACACACACACAGAGAGAGAGAGAGTGAGAGCTCCATTAACGTCTCCTAACTGCTGGAAAGTAAAAAAAAACTCTACTCAGCTCAGTATTATCAGTCCTCTCCATATAAGTTCCAGGCTCAAACGCTCTCAGTCTGTCTCTCCCTTCTGCCTCTGTCCCTTTTTTCTCTTTTTTTTTCCACTCACATTCTTTAGCGACTAATCAGTAACACTCTTAAAGTGATAGAGACAGAGGAAGCATGCCGTATACTCTGAAATTGCTTCCCTGTTTCAGCGGAGAACGAATAATATCATTATCACTGTCACTGAATTTAAACTCTCTACCGCCCCCTCCCTCTCTCTCTCTCTCTCTCTCTCTCTCTCTCTCTCTCTCTCTCTCTCTCACCCTCTAAACAGTCAGTCATACACTGGAGATGGACTGCCAGTGTACTTATAGTGTTGGGTTGAGGGGCTGAGCGATTTTCCCTCAGCCTATCAGTGTTCAGGGTAGTGTCCTGTTTCAATGCTGCTGTGAATTGAGAGGTTAGAGAGAGGACACCCATTCAGAAAAAAAAAGAAGGGGGAGAGCGAAAGGGAGGAAGGGCGAGAGAGAAAAGCCGGCAGTCGTGAAAAACGCCTAGGAGCAGGAGCAGGAAATTCCCCTACTTATGTGACTGAGGAACGTTAGTTAGTGTCTTTCGGTGAAGAATTCGCTCACGTACCAACCAGTCTTAATGCTTTTCTAAACGGGTCCACCAATGTCAAACAAGCACGCTGTTTGTGACAACGTAAAACAAGCTTTAGATAGTCTCAACAAACTGATATTATGTAGACTCAAAATTATAATTGATACAATTGGATAAAACAGTTTTGTAAATAAGACGTTTTTAGGGAAACTAACTTCTTTTATACTCCAAGAGTTTATTTTTTAAAAGCTTATATGTCTTATATACTAACATAAGTTCATCTGAGTACAAATTCAGCGTTAATTTATGAAAACGTGCTAAGAATGAAATGACTGCTTTTTGATCCAGTTCCAGCAAATCAGAAACGCTGCTTTGACTCATCCCGGCTCATCTTCTTCATAAACCCCTAATTCTCCATCTTGGAGAAAGTACCTGAATTCTCATCAGCTGTGGGAAACCCAACACCATAGAGGGACACTCGGCTGTTTAATATTTCAGAGCATCACCTTTCCAGTGAAATAAAAGAAAGAACAAAATAAAGTGATATGGAGAGAGTCGGAAGAAATGACAGCTGTACCTGCCCATCTCCCTCTCTCCACAACTCTATGGAACTGGAACACCACTGAAACTTCTTTTAAACTGCCATATTTTAGTTGTTAGTCACCAAGAGAATAGTGAGTCATCTCCGTGTGCCGTGAACCACGCCGCGTGGAAGTTTGCATTTTACCCCCGCTGCCTGAGTAACACAGCGCAGCTCTGTGCTTCCCTACTGCCCATTTACAATACACAAACAGAGGACAGTCGGCCAGTGCTGCCGCCCCTCTGACGACCCACCGGCTCTTCAACCACCGCTGATTTTACAGGATGCTCAAATGAGGATCAGTCATAAGAAGCGAAAAGGGGAATATAGGTCTCTTATGTGACTCGGAGAAAAGGTTTTTAGTCAAGCTATTCAATGAGAAATATTAGCTAGTGGTTTGATCATTTCCAAACATTTCGATTTCCAAGCTATTTTGAAGAGAAATTTCATCAAATTATTCTTACTACTAGGTTAGTTCCTGAAATTTGTCGTTATATAAACCTGGAAATAAACAGCAAGTTTAGGATTTAGTTTTTGTCCATCAGGTTTTTGACAAAATAATTTTATATTTAAAAAAGTCACTAATCATACTTTTGACACTGGTTACAAAAGTTCAGATTTTTAAAATCAGAAAAGTGTCAAATAGAAAAAATCATTAGCAGTTTCAGATTTGTAAGCACCACTTTATGTTACTTATACAGTATATAGTTTATAGATTTTACATGAATCTCTTGGAATTACAAATATCTGTGATTTGAGACATGAAGACATGATGTAGGTCAGTGAAGTTGTATGCATAAATTGCCTTTAGTCCTCCTATGTTCCCCATCTCTTTACAGCAATCTGTACACGACATTGGTAAAGTGTTCAAGCTCCTGCTGTGTCAGTCTGCATGGTGAAACTGAGCTTGACCACAGTACAGACAGCGTGTGTTCCAATAGAAGGGAGGAGGTTACGATGAATCACACATCGTAACGCGTCAACATGCTGCTTTTCCTTTTTTACCTTTTTTTTTTTTGCGAACAATTTAACTTGCTCTCGCTCATTTTGTTGTCAGTGGGTTGAGAGATTATGAGTCAGTGACATTACAATGTAATCACAGGGCAAGCAGGGGCGATTGTTGTTGCAACCATGTGCTTCCCAGTCCTTTCATTTGGAAAAGGAATTTAAAAACGGTGTTCCTACTTAAGGAAATTATCTTAAATGCTACCTTATCAACTCAACTGAACAACTTTAAATAAGGGGGGAAAACATGCTGCGAATACATAGAAGAAATGGCACAAAAATATATTTAAATTTACATTATATTTATTTATATAGTTCATCAAAATGTATGTATAATTGTTGTATTCAAATATTGCAGAGAATGAATTTAAACATTATCCAACTGATCCTAAACTGTAACATGCTGTAATTTTACTATTTAAATTTAAACCTACCATGTACCTTGAAACTTTGAAAACCCAGTCACTTTAACATTAAATCATTTTCTGTTTCTTTACCCTATTGTAGACATCAAAAACAAAACACAAAAAGATACTAATTCGGAATCAACCATGCCAACCATGTTTTAAACCATTTACTTGTTTGTTTTATTGGAATCCCAGTCATATATTACATGCAGTATATTTGAGCTGGGGGGCTTCTGTCTATAAGCACATAATGATGACACCAACCATACCGAACACAGAAATAGCCTTACATTTTTCACATTGCTGTGGTGTAAAAGGTGTGAGCTATAGCTGCCAACACTACCATAAATGTAAAGATGAAAGACTCGTCCAGCCTACCAATACTGTCCTCTCCAACCTCACTGGAACCTGATAAACTACGACCTGACGCAAGACAGGGGTCAAGACCGATTTAGAAGGAATGCAAGACTGGCACTATTCAATAGATCAAATCAATTTGGTAACTAATTGCTCCTATTATTCCCACTTTAAATTACAATAAAACTGTCTTAAACTCAAAAAAACATGTCTTACTGCAAACAAAAGCAAAGTTTTCGTCATTTTATATGCATTAAGCATCACCTGCGAAACAAGAGGCTCTATCTCAGTAGGTTAAAAGTGGCCCATGCTGTAATCAGACTCATCCAGGGTGGTTTGCACAAAGAGTACAGCAGCTGCCAACATCAGGTGACCACATCAATCCTAAGGCACACTGAGGATCTCATAGTGACAGAGGCAACAAATTGCCCTCATTTGTGTCAATGGGCCAAAATCACATGAGTGTTCTCGGCTCGCTTGAGCCACACTGGAATTCGTTTGAGAGACGTCAGGGTGACGTGCTGCCACCTCACGCTCCCTCCTCCCAGAGCGCAGTTTCGTGGCTCGTGTGCATGCCTGCCGGGTCCCGCCACACGGGTCTCTGCCAGTCTGGCCCCAGGCACTGGATGCCTATATTAGTTGGCTGCTGGCGGGCAGGGAAAAAAATGCAGGGACGCAGCTGTGATGTCATTGTCATGCCACAAAGGCATTACTTCATGCATTTTATCGGCTGCAGATAGCCCTGCGTGCTTTTGATATATTCCGCTACATGCATTCACACGCTCTTCCTCCATCACTTCACCAGCATGCAGACGTAGCTTTTAAAAAGGTACAAGACTGTGCACCCAGATACCTTGTAACCATGCCAACCATCTGTTTGACATACTGTAGCTGACAAGACAATGAGGAATTGAGCCGGTGAGTGGAGGCGAATCTGACCCTGATCCAGGAATGTGAAACATTCCTATTGAGGAAACGAATAGTCTATTAATGATTAGCCTTACAACTGTGGTTATAATTGTTTGACACTTTGTGACTGTTGGAGATGGCTCACAGAACAATGGGACTCCGCATACACGGAGGCAATCTTCATTTTTCACTTCGGTCTGACTGAGTGGCTAATATGAAACACGATGGTTGAGGAACTCTATCATGTGACTGATTTATTTAAGTATGTGACGGAAGTGCTTGTAAACTTCTGTGCTCGGACTGAATCGTGAAACTGGTACTAAATAGGATGCAATAAAAAGAGTGTGTGCTGTAAAATAATGGCAAGAAATGTCTTTACAAATAACATGGCACGAGTATAGTATAAAAGACACAGCGTGAATAGTGTAGTCTGATTCCCAAAAAAAAGATCAGTTACCAGTTTGAATCTGTCTGAAGATTCATGCGGATCTGAATTGAAGAATCAACTGAAACAACATCTGAATCATTTACTGTACTGTAAATCATTTTTTTAAGCAGAATTTGTTTAGTTTTTGAAAGAAATCTTACACTCATTAAGGCTGCATTTAATTGGTTAAAAACATTGTAAAAACAGCAATATTGTGAAATATTATATATAAAATAAATGTTTTCTATTTAAATACATTTTAAAGTGTACCTCTGTGATGGCGAAGCTGATTTTTTTTTTTTTTTTTCAGCAGACATTACTCCAATCTTCAGTGCTACATTCTTCAGATATGATTCCAATTTGGAGCAGCAGAAACATGTTTTATTTTAATCACATTTCAAGAACAGCATTTACTTGAATTTTTTATAAAAATGTTAAAGTCTTTTTCACTTTTGACCAGTTGAATGCATTCTTACTAAATAAAGGTAGTAATTTCTTAAAAAATATATATCTTACTGATCCCAAACAGTAGTCTTCTGAGAGAGATATATTAGCAATACTTCTTTGTTTATTGCACACAAAACACTATGTTAGTAACATGCTAAACACTGTTTCTGTGTACTTGTTTTAATAATTGAATATAAAGATATAATAAAATAAAGATGCCTGACTTCGAAGGAATAACGAAGCGTTTCCTTTTGTGAGCAATAAATCAGTCTTCTAATAAGTATGATGTTATGCCTTTCCTGTCCCATTTGCAGGGGTCTGGGTGGATGCTGGGTGGGAAACCGTGAGATACGGTAAAAGGAGCCCGACTGGCTCCTTCTCCACCCCTTGGCTGGCCCTTTAAAAGGTGTCAGATGAAAAGCAGCGGAGATTGTTGCTTTCCCTCATTCTCTCTCTCTCGCTCTCTCAAGCATTCTTCTGTCCTCGCCCCCTCAACACCCACGTCTTTTCTCTCCTCCTCAGCTGCCCACACACTAACTGCTCACGCTCACACTGACACACACCCAGGACCCTCGTCCCCTTAGCCTGCCGCCTCTGGATGTCCCTATAAATTCAGGATGCTGGACCCCCGCCTTGCGCCACGGTGACCCCATCCGCTCTGGTCCACGTTTCCCCCTTGCGTATATCCTGTGAGTGGGCTGGTCCACCAGTGAGAGAGAGAGTTTGAAAGGAGAGGAGAGCCACTGCTTCCCTTTTCCGCCCCCCTCTCCAGAGCCAGCGCTCCAGCGAAGGAGAGTGACCAGCAGTACAGCGGCAGACGCCCTCGTCCTGGAAGTTCCAAACACGTTCTTTTGAAACATTCCATTCTATGCCAAGAAGGGTTTCCTGCTCTCACACCCAGCCCCCCACCCTCCTGCACCCACCCTCTGCGCCTGGCCTCCCCCGGCCCAGACAAGGGCTCTTTCAGGGCTTCCTGGAGTACCACCTTCAATTATCTCAGGGCCGGAGAGAAACTGCTGATGTTATACAATGCTGATAAAGTTTCCCTCAATACATTCCTCGCTAAGGCAGAGTGGCGTAATCAAAGGCGGGACTGATTACTCTGGCCCGGGATCGTGCTGGACAACGGCGAGGGTGACGGAGAAAGGGAGACTCTGAGAGAGAGATCAAGAGATTTGGGGAAAGAGAGTAACCTTGGACTGGAAGATCGAGCAGAACGAGAGCCAATTGGGGAGTGAGTGCGGGAGAGAAGACATGACATAAAAAAGTGAGAGAAAGAGAGAGAGAATCTGGGGCTCTTCTCCAGCTGTTTAAAGGGCTACGGGTCAGCAGGGTTCATTTCCTCCGGAGCACACACGTCTTTATCTGGCTCATTTGCAGACGGAGCTGATACGAGCCTGGGGGACGCTAGGGGTGTCTACCACAGTCCCAGCCTGTGTTCCTTTGTCTTTAATTTAAGAGGGGTGCACAGTCCGCCGTCACACATCCCCTGCAGACTTCCTGGTGCTCCTGTATTGTCCGCCTTTGCCCTCGCGTGTGATTCATGGTAAAAAAAAAAAGACTTCTCTGATCCACAGCGATTCTCTGCTGATGTTTTGTCTGCCGTCACACAATGGTTTTTAAGCATACGTTAGGTTAACTGTAATTATCTCAAAGAATTCACTGTCTGTTCTTTTTAGAAGATAGTCTTGACTTATTTAAGAGGAGTAGAACTATTTAATCCCCATGCTACATTCAAATATATTTCTGATAAATGAGAACTTTAACTGGATCAAAGATTACCAACCGGGGTACCTGAGACTTTTAGTCCATGTCTATAAGTACGGACTTCATGCATAATACAAAAAAATAAATACTGACCATCCTGATATTTTTGGTAAGAAATGTTAAGCCCTAATAAAAAGATCAGGTCATTAATAATTAATGTTATTACTTGCATATTATTATTATTTTTTTTCAGTTAGTTTCACTTCAGGTAAAAATAAATAAATAAATAAATAAGTGCAGGCTGTGCCAATTTGTGTGGAAGAGACAATAGCACATATAGCCTATGAAAACACCAGATGTCGATTTCTTCAACACCGATGAGTCAAAAGCAACACATTTTGGTGTCACTGAAGGGCTACTTGAGCCTCAGTGGTGAAGCTGACAAAATAAGTTTTGAGTAGGTCTTTAGTTGATTAATGTAGAGATGCTGACCGTGCGCACTTTATGAAGGAAATATAGGGACTTCACAGCTTTGTCAGGGAAACAAAAGTCTTCTGTCTGAAAAACGATGTATAAATAAGGACTAAAAGAGAGTGAACACAGTAATCTTTGACATATGACTCACGGCACTGCATCATTCATGTGTAATACTACTCTCTTGAAAGAGCACAAAAAAAAGATACTAGTCACAGGTTGAGCAGAGGGGATGATGTGTCATCGGTTAGATGAAAATAAATAAGTGTATCGATTATTCAGCTTCACATTATTAACATCAAAAGCCAGTCTTACAACACATGTGAGTTGAAGGAGAGGTGGAGGAGAGGAGAAGAGAAGAGAAGAGAAGAGAAGAGAAGAGAAGAGAAGAGAAGAGAAGAGAAGAGAAGAGAAGAGAAGAGAAGAGAAGAGAAGAGAAGAGTTGCCCCTGTGTGGGTCTGAACAAGGATGAGTCACAAGTTTGCTGCCCACTCAGACACCCACACAAACCAGAGAGTGGGTGTGAAAATGCTGGGCTCGGAGCCTACGGGCTTTACAGAAAGGAAGAGATGATCATTCTGTCTCTTATTTTTTCACTTTCTCTACTCCTCTGCACACATACACCTCTTCTACCCACGAGCTGAGCCCACATTGAGGGAGCATTTTATGATGTCATCTCCTCAGATCTAAAGAACCACGGCACTCAGGATAATGTGTGGGCTATTATCCTCTATACGTAGGTGCCGCGTGCATGTAAATTACTGAATCTTTTTGGAGGATACACTGCATCCCTTTCTTTCAAACTTTTTTCTTTTGAAACAATTGACCACATTTCTTTTCAGCACAGCATCCTGCCATGCATTGATCTCACTCTTCTCACAGACCCAGGATCAAGTCTGGCACCTGCCAATCATCACCTAAACTTTCTAAAGCACACCATCAGAGTCTGTCGATTTCAAAAAATGCCCACTGCAGCTCACTCACCATTAAGAAAGACACTAAAGAGAAAATGTTGAACCTACCGGTGCAGGATGAGTGCGTGATTTGGTTTTAGCAAGTCCATCTTGTTCTGTTTCAGGAATATTCATCTGAGGCCCTACAGAAAAATCAGAAAGAGAAGGAAGTGTTTTATAATGCCACATCATAATGCTAATACAAAAAATTTATATATCACTCCCAAAACCGTTCCAGCCATCATAGACCAATATTATGTTGTATAACATGTCCAATTCAAATGAAACCCTTCAGGACTGTGAAGGAACATTTTGTTGAAACGGACCAGCTAGATGACACTCAAGTGAGACAGATTGCTCATTAGAATATTTCACATTTGCGTGTGGGCGATCACCAACAGCCATTCTTCATCACAGCTCAAATAATCTCCAGAGATGAGCGCTTCAACTGGCAAAACAATCTCAAATCACATAAATAATTACGTCATTTCTTCCTTTTAATAATTACACATTGTATATTAATTATAACCCCTGTAACAGTGAAATGTACACTATGGATAAAAGGTTCAAAATACCATTGTTTAATTGAACACGAAAATGTGGCAATTATACAGCCGTTGCTATAAAAGGAAAGCCCTTTTAAAACACTTTGGGGTACTTAACTGAAATATACAGCGGTATGAATCATTCACATCCTTATCATTAGGCCAATTGAGGTGCTGGATCCATTAACAGCACTTTTGAGGGTGAAAATAAAATTATCTGGCATGTCTGACAGCACAAAGACGACTCTGTTAATGCACTACTTTGTAACTGATCAGACAAACCATTTGCCGAAAATTTAGATTACATTTTGAAATAGGTTTACTGAGAAATAATCTATATCAGTCAGAGACAATATCTGGTGCTAAAAATGCTGCCTGTCAACATTCAGACAGCAGCTATTGTTACACATAAGCTAGTGGCCATATTTTACAATATCAAATGTACATATGACCAACAGGATTGGAATTTTTTTTTTTTAATGCTGCTTCCATATAATTTTTTTCTTATCACCCTCTGTACACTTATATCACGGTATGTCTCATGTGTGCCCCCTGATGGAAAATATTTGAAACAAAAAGTAAAAATTCACACTAATCAGGTATTTTAGGACTATTAGATTAATGATTTGTGGGTGCATGACATCATTTGGCTGAAACAGATTTTAAAAAAAATGTTGGACAGTTAAAAGTAGTCTAATAAAAAGTAGTTACAGATGCACAAATCATTTTAATTGTATACTTAGAACATTACATCTCATTTGTATCAGTAGTACTATTAGCACTAGTTTAGTAATTAATAATGAACACAGAGATTTTGCTCCCAATCTCTTCAGTTTAGGGGTGCGTAACGGGGGCAATGAAGGGAGCTGGGGTGAGTGGGTTCATTGAATCCATGTACATAATGTGTCCGTTCATTCCACTCGCAGGCGTCCGGCCACTGCACTTCATCTTCTTAGGCAGTGGTGTTATCCTTGTCATTTGGGGGAAAAAAGAGGAAAGGGGAAATGTGTCCCCCCTTGTTTCCCCTCTCTAAACTCGCCCCTCTCTTATTCCCCAACTCAATTCTTTCAGTCCCCCCGGGGCAAGAGCATTCCAAAACACACACAAGAATTTCCTTTTCTTCAGTTCACAAGCCCTCCCCTCCTACCTCACTTCAAGAAGAGGAAAAAAGAATACATCACCCTCAACCAAATGGCCCTTACACCAAATAACAAAAATATAGAAATAAAACGTCTGTGTAACTTATGACAAGTCATTAAACCACTTTTTCAGTCTTTCTTTCTCTCGCTCTCTCACTCTCTCTATAAAATGCATTTGTCAGATACCACACACACTGTAGCTACAGCATTCTCTCTCTCTCTGTGTGTGTGTGTGTGTTTGTGTGTGTGTGTGTGTGTCGTGGATGCGGCATTGTAAGTTCGAGGTTTTAGACACAAAGCAACATAAATGCAGAAAGCAGCAAAAACAAGTATTCTTTTCAAATTAATTATCACATATGTATCATATTTGTGGCATTGAAGTTATAGTTTGACCATATGCTATTCAAAATACAATAAAAATTAACCAAAAGCCAAACAATGCTTCTTAAGGATGCACAATCTGCAGCTTATGGCACAATATAATAAAATAGACACAGGACGCACCTTTTGTTTGACTTCGCTGCATGCTCGCATTTTTCCTCCGCGCACCATCACCGCTGATAGCGGACAATCTGTTTCTCTGCGTCCAGGAGAAAAAAGAAAGGCATAAAAAATGAGCTCGGTCGACAAAATGAAAGTACGGCTCCGTTGCGAATGCAGAAAGACTTCATGTTCATCATCGCATGTTTCATTCATCTACTTGTCATTTCCATTTCCTTGCGCCGGCCGACTTTTCACGTTGTGCATTAACATACCGAATGGCTTGGAAATGCCACTGCTGCCCCATTCACATGAACGCTGCTGACTTCACTAACCAGCACTCAGTTCAGAAATCCCCCTCTGCTGGGGCCGTCCCTTCGCACGGGGATATAACGGGGATATAACGCACTGCAGGCAGGCCTATAATATATATGCACACGATTTGAGGAAACTCTTAAATCAGAAAAAGACTTTTATGCAGAAAAGGCGAAAGTCCTATGCTGAGATGACATAATTTTTCTACGTTGAACTTGCATGTTTCTGAGAACAGAAAGGGGTAAAACAGCTGCGTCCTCATAACTCTCATTTGTAGGCAGATGATAAAGATTTCAACAGTAGATTCAAAGGGGATTTTGTCAGTACATTTTGTTGTTCTTCATGTCGAAATAACTGTACATTTAAAAAATAAGCCCGAAGCCACTTGACAACTTTGTAAAATTCCACAGAGGTTTTAAAAAAAAAATCTGGTTATTTGGACAACATATGTGTACTTTAAACTGTGTGTGAATTATTCACTGACTTTCGGGGATTAAAAGGGCTTCCTGTGAGTAATTTTTGCTGTTCGTCTCGCGCCTATACAGTTAGTAAAATGTCAGCTTTCTTAAGTTGTCTGCTTCTTAAAACAACATATTTGTGTCATATACTCGTGACATGTAAACATATAACAGAATAATAAAAATAGCCTACTTTTTTGTTGACGTATCAACCGATTACGATTCCAAATAGAACGCTGTCGAGCTCTGCTGCTGCTAACTTGTAACTTCCTTAGCTATCTTTATTTTAGTTATTTATTTTTATGTTGGAATTCCCAATAATTTTTTTTTTTTTTGTCTAAATAGTCCTAGCAATTGTGCTTAAATGAGATGGTTGGGAACCACCGTTTTACAGACTCCATTAACCAATACGCTATTCTGAAGAACCTATTATCTGACGTCAAGTTGTTCTCCAAATAACCCTACAGACAACACAACATTTATAGTGAAAATTGAATATAAATAAGTTTGTGCCTCGAAGAACCATTAAATAACCTTTATATAGGCTATATATCATCAGGAACTTTAAGACGTTTTTTAAATGCCAGATTGGCATAAACTGAAGAGTGTTTATGTCAGTACTTGGTTTCCTCTAAAATTAGTTTAGGTACTTTAATCCAATTGAGGAGGAAGTTAACACTAAAGGCGTTTCATTGATTGATTCTCATTTGGTAAAATTGATTTGAAACAAGCCTTTCATGTGTATTTAGATGCTTTATTATGAGCTTACGATCCCCAGATGCGGTTTCTGAAATTCACTCATTGAAGAATATTGTTTTTAATTGAGTTAACACTGAATAGTAGTTCAGAAATCTATTCCTCATCTGGACATCACAATCTTTTTGAAGTCTAAAGAAATTGTGTTGGAACTTCAATGCACTCGAAATATCCTAAAGAATAAAAGAAAATTTCAAGACCTAATCTATGGCAATGGAAACATAGAAAACCTTTAACCGTTTCCTAAGACACAATTTCAAGTGCAGTGCATGCCAGATGCATGTCGACAAAACAGTGATTTGCATGCGTTCACTCATTTAAGTAGTTTTGTTGGTGTACACTGATATGGGAAACCACTGAGCTTTGTGTACAATCTGGTCCCCCCTTTGCTTTCCCTCCCTCTCTCAACAGCAGAATTGTTTTTACAGTAGACACACGGGGTTTCACCAGAGAGTAAGACTAGCAGGAAAGAAGTACAATGGGAGTTCACCTAACTGACCACATCATCTCATTCACAAGAGACCATGAACACTCTTCTTCAGCCCTTGTCCCGAATGCAAAAAGGATGCATGGGGGAAATACAACAGCTGTGGGAGGTGCCCAGTGATTTACATAAAATTTCCAAAGTGCCAGATTGGCTTATGATGAAATGTCTCGTTTTTTCCATTCTCTCTCACAATTTCACAGAGAACATCTCAGAGAAGGCTTTCAAGGGAAGGATGAGCAGATGAACTTGGGGAAATTTGCACAACTGATCATTCTGACAGGGTTAAAGAAAAACATTTCTACCATTCCATCAATGGATTCTTGTTTAATATATGTCCAAATAGCTAACAAAATGTGCACATGAATTAAAGTTTAAATTAGGAAAACAGAATTGAACGCGCTATCAGAATCGAACGCCCATATCAGTGTACACCATCATAACTACTTAAATTAATCAAGCTTCAATAAATCAATCTGTTTTGAACTGAGAAATGTGTCATATTATTAATGAAGAGAAATATTATGACTGTTAATGATTTTACTCTGAAAAACCTCATTTGCAGCTTACATATATTGTTCCGATCTAATCAGTGTGAGCACATCTGCACAAAGAAAAATATGAAAACATAACCTGCGCAGCATGTCTCTTCAGCCCTGCTCACACACACAGCACAGTGTGAGCCTTTACTGGTATGGAAACATTTTAAATATCAGTTTCACAGCTGCTTCAACCAAAAGAAGACACTAGCATCAGACAAAGAGTGAGAACAAAATTGTTGATAATTTAGTTGCTGTATTTAAAAATGGATGAATACGCTTTTAAATAATAGTGCAATTTTTTTCTTTAAGATCTGTACCTGAAAAAAAAGGACTAAACAAGGTTAATTCTGCTTTTCTAACACGTAACAGGAATTTTGGAGCTAAAACACATATTTTGTTGTTTAACACTGATAGAAATTCCATTAACTATTGAGAAAAATCCAAATTCCTTACAAATTTGCACTATTTCAACTCAGTATTTCTTTACTGATATGATTCTTCAGTTATATCATGATCAGTAATGACTTGGCAACATTCATGCATTCATCAGTTCCAAGACTAACCTCTTCAAGGTTCAATCGCAAGCGATTCAATAAAATATACAGCAACCAGAATGCAAAAATAAACAGTTGAATGTTTTAAAATGATCTATTCTCAATGCACCTATTATTCTAAAACAATCTTTACTTGTCCAGCTGAAGTATATCTATAAAATATTTGGAAAAGCCTTTCTAGTTAATGAGAAGTAAAATCTGTACACAGAATTATGCCAGCTGTAGTATTTGGCAGTGAGTACACTTGTGGATCAAGTGAAATCCACTGGCAAATACAGTTTTCCCCCACTTGCAGCTCATGATTCATTTACTGTTTATGAATAGCATGTTACGATATGGGAGAATGCAGACATAAAATCAGAGAGGTGCTCATATTTTTCAAGGTACTGTATATGGTTACACTTGGCTTGATGCAGACAATAGCGCACAATACCTAAATGCATTTTCTGAGTCTCATCTTGACAAGTACCTTCAATCATCTGCGATTTCAGTCAGCTGTGGCTGGAATTTGTTTATCCATAGTCTAAAGGACATGTTGCCTTTGTTTAGTTAGACCAGACATATTGTAATGAATAACCACTCCTGTAATATCCCGTTCATATGTTACTATTCTTTATCATATTTTCTACAACATTTTGCATGTGGTTTCTACATTCTTTGATCTTGGATTCTCAGGTACATTTAAAAGTCTGCTCTGGATGAATTACCTATACATGTGCTATAAAAATTCTCAGTGCAAAGTAGTGAAAAAAAAATTCCTGGTGCATGTACAAGGACCTCAAATTCCTAAACGCAATGTCATCTTAAAGGAATTCAGATGCACTTTCACCTCTTTCCTCATTCAGAGAGTGTACTATAGAATTGATTTTCATTGAAGACAAACATACTCTTCCTTAATGAATTTTTAGGTCGAGCTATCTTTAAAAAGGGATATGAAATGTTTAGATAGGAAATTTTGTGTGGAAAAACAATTAATACATAACATCAAATAATTCTTTATTTCTTTCTTTAATTCTTTAGTCTGGCATCTCAGTCACAGAGAGTAAATCAGTTCAGAAAGACTGAATCACTTCGAACCAATCAGGCCTTATTGCTAACTGAATTGATACTGAGTCAGCGTACACAGTTTAAAAACCGAATATGTCAGTACTTCTCTCACTGTTTAAAACCCATCTAAAAAAAAAAATATATATATATATATATATATATATATATATATATATATATACTAAACTAACAATTATGTTTTATTGCATTTAAAACTGATATTTGTATGTTTTTGCTAAGATGACGCAGCCTGCAGAGATTTTTCTGGTGAAGTATGCAAGTTAACGAGTGAGTCGGTACTCGCTAAATCTTATACTCCTCTGTGCACGAGTTTGAACTTAAACGCCACTTGTAAATGGCACATCTATAGAAACATCCCTCTTTGTTTGTCATTTCTAAGAATGGAATGAGACCACCTCTCAGACCACACACCATTTAAATACATCGGCACATTATTCAGTGAACTGGAAATGAAAAATATCGCCAACTCTCGGGGGAAACGACTGCAAGACACTTCACCCTCCCAGCAGACAGTGTGATTCTAACAGCACCACATGTGGGTCTCTTTGTATCCCCTCCCAGTTGTGCCCCATTTTGGGAAAGACCCTCGGCGGCAGACAGCAACCGTCTCCAGCTGAACTTGAAATACAAGATTTCAAGGCCTTTTCCCACTGCAGCGCGGGGGATTGATTCCTAGGGATCCGTCTGAGCTAAACCCTCTTAAATGTCCCCCTTGCCTTTGTCTTCACGTTTCAGCTGAAATTCGCAGTTCATCGAGCGCCGCTTCTGAAGCACAGGAATGCTCCGGGTTTGACAAGCACCCCTTGCCTTCTGCAAATGGGTGGAATATTTCACATATACACACACTTCACTTATGCACACACACACTTGGTCACCCACACACACTGAGCTACACCCTCCCACACAAATACCTATATCCAAACACCCACACACACTCATGTGCTCCTGAGTGCACATGCACAGGGCACACACACACACATATCCACCCACACACACACACGCTCCAACACAATAAGTTTCTCATGATAGCTCTGATCTGGTTTTGTACAGAATGGGATACAACACAAACAAATATGGCAGATAATGGCATTAGCCGAGATCCCGCAGGCAAGTTTAAGCACTTTGGGAAAGAAGCAGATAGGTGTGTGTGTGCCATTTATCCCTCTTTAACTGCAGAGAACAAAGAGCAAAGCTGCATTTCAGTCTCTTGCATTCCATTCGGGCAGAGACACTCTTTCAGCACAGAGAAAACAATTACAGATCCCAGTCTGTCAACAGCCTTGCACAGCACAGAGGATCTACTCTCACTGCAGCGCACTGCAAACAGTGAGGCGCCTCTTTCCTATTCATGAGGAGTTGAAATTGACCACATTTTTAGCATGAGAGAGACTGAGCCAAAACTTTACATCATTGCAGAAACTCTCATTCCATCTGAAATTTCAAGTCATGTAGATCAACTACAGTCATTTGCTTTCGCTCAAAAAGTTTGTTCATCTTCAAAAGAATCTTACCTGCACACATGGCACAGTGTGATTTGTGTCTTCCTTTTTCTTGTCACTCCATTTCCTCCAGTGTTCATGTGCCTGTGACTGACTGCAGTATCCTGTTGAGATCTGCTGTTATATGTGTGTGTGTGTGAGAGAGGCTGAGCTTTTGCCGTTCTCTACGAGTGTCACGCTGGAAGTGTTGTATCCACAAGCTTCCTTGGGTTTAACTACATAGCATCTCTCCACCCCCATGGCTGCATGGTAAGCGTGTGTGAGCAGGGAAGGTTTTCTGCCTACACGGCTCTGTAAGTCGCCCCCCCCCCCACACACACACACACCAAACACACATTCACTGCCTACTTTAAAATGCCGTCACCTGACCAGCCTACCACAGTCAGCCCACACATAGTTCAGTTTTTCCTTTTTTCCCCTTTTTTTTCATGTCTCAGTTATGGTAAAGTAGAAAAAGTAATGAAAATAACCAAAATAATCAATGATAAAGCACAAAAAGTTGGCATACTGTTGCTCTAAGAATTTATTCTCGCCAACAAGAGGCGTTTAAGTGAAACTCTTCATCAGTCACAATCATACTGATTAATAAAAAAAAAAAAGTGCCAACCTTTTGTGCTTTTTTAATGTGAGAAACAGTTACAATGTACACTGTAATGACGTGAGACTGTTCAGAGAAAACGTTTTAATTCTTAACTATATATCTATTAAAATTTCTATTCATTTTAAATTCTATTAACGCATGATTAAAAAACTTGATTTAAATTACATTTTTAAGTGAAAACAAATTAATAGATTTCTGTTTATGGTCTGCAAATATTTGTAATGTTATCAGTGAATATAGTTTTTGTGTGTGTGTGTGATACTGTTTATGCAATATAGCTTTTGGCTTTTTTCACAAGATGGTCTTGCAGAAGAATAATCTGTTTTGAGACTTGATCGGGTTAGGATTTGTCATCTGAGGGAAAAAAGGAAATTGGATGTGAAATTATAATTTATGACTTCACAATGCTCACCCTGTTATTGGATTGATTACTCACTCCATTAAATCATAAATAGGTCACCTCAAAATGTGTACTGTTTTCCATTTGCATCTCATCAAACCAGTCCTTTAACACTCATAGACAGTGCATGCTTTTAAAAGTGTGAGGACTCAATGAAATGTCAGTGTATGGAAAACATATGCCTTTGTTTGCAATCAGAGATCAAACAGTGTTTGAGGCCACATCACAAAAAAAAACTCTGAATGAATATGAATATGTGGCCCCGAACATATCAATCAGTATTTCCATCAACTCTGAAATATCACAATGGAGCAGTTTATTACTCTATGTAGAGGGAAGAAGCTGTATGTTGTTTTTTTTAATTCCCATTTCTGGGAAGATGTGTTGGAGTCAAACTCTCCATGTCCTTACCCTTTTAAAACTAACCAGCCGCAAAGAGGTCATAAAATACGAACTTGTCTATCTGAGAGTCCATTTAGACAACAAGTGCTCTATTAGAACCAACCACCACATTTATACAGCTTTACCTTCAGTGCTGTGCATTAAGCAGAGGTGGGTGTGTGCGCTTCAATTTGTGATTACTTTTCCAAGCTGGTAATTGGACTATTTTAGAGAGCGAGTCTGAAAGAATATTCATATATATTCAGGTAATATGGCTACAGAAAAGAGGAAGGAATTATGCGTGGGCAGAGCACAAGCTCTCAGACAGATTTTATAGACTCTAATGGAAACAAACAAGGTTTATCTGGAAAAAAAATAATTTTGCTGGTACCTAAACATTCAACTTCAGCTGTGAAAATCATTTTGCTGATTAGTGTTTAGCCTTTTTAGTTAAAATAACTAAGCATTCTTAAAACTGGCATAATATTGTATAGTGGCATAATATACACTTAATAATTAAGGCTGCACAAGGTTTTTTTTTAAGCAATCCAATAAAATGTTGACTTCCACTAGATAAAAAAAAAACCTTTGTTAACAATTCTTAAAAGTAGTTCTAAAAGGTTCTTCACAGAACCAAAAATGGTTCAATGGCAACTTTTAACCTCTATTATTTTAAAGGGGACATGAGATGACCATTTTTCACAAGTTGATATGATTCCTTAGGGTCTTTATGAAATGTCTGCAACATAATTTGGTTACAATTTCTCAATGGTAGTGTAAAAGAACAACCTTTTTTTTTTACTTTGTCAAAAACTCCTCTGTTCACAGCGATCTGTTTTGGTGCATGTCTCTTTAAATGATAATGAGCTACTGCTCACCTCACCCCTCACCCCTTTTTTGTGTATTCGGCGTTGCTTTACCAATTAAAAACAAAACTAATCCACTGCGTCTTCATTGGGAGAATAATGTCGGGAGAAAATGAAGACTCTTATGTTGACTTCTACATCCAAGTACCATGGGTTGTGGGCGGGGCCTGAGCAGTATGACGTCATACTAAAAAAACTAAATCAAAATGGCTTGATAATTGAGACTGTTTAGGTTTTTGGGGGATTTAAAAAAAGGAGTGAATCCATTCACACACTGCTAAGACACATTTATATGCAAACGCCACGTAAAAGTGAATTTGCATCTAATTTCCCCTTTAAAGAAACTTTGTACAATCTAAATGTCCCATAGACGTTAAAGGTTCTTCCGTCAATGTCAAAAGACAATTTTTTAAGATATATTGAATATGAATACATTTCTATATTAGTATATATAAAAAGTGTATACTGATCCAGATATCAGTCAATTTTCTTCTCTTTCAGACATGCCTGACTTCTATGGAGCCTATAATATGACAAAACAAGTTGAATTTGTATTATTTAAATTTGAATTATTAACAAGTGTCATTTAACTCCCACAGTATAAGATTTCAAAACAAAAAAAAACGCTGTTTGAAAATACTCTGCCATAACAATATTCAGTTGTTAAATTTCCAAATGTTTAACATTCAAGTTAAAAAAATCTTATTCAGAACTATGTTAAATGCCAAATAATATAATTTTTTATTGTTAAATGACATTTGTCAAAAATTCAAATGTACACAATACAAATTCAATTAGTTTTGTCATATTATAAGCTCCATAGATTTCTCTGATTTCTCATTGACTTGAACAAAGCATTTAAAGGTCTAAATTTATGATCTACAAGTTACCAATATTAACAACTAAGATCTGTGACAAAAAAAAAAAAAGTTTACTGAGCTGCTTAAAGAATCCAATCATTTTGGGAAGTTTTTGTCCTATGCAAGCAAACAACAAATGCTGACATATCTGATTTGTTTCCCTGAGATCCTGTTCATTTTTGTCAGAAAACTTACATTACATTAAATAATTTACAGTCATATTAAACTGTCAACAATTTATGTGTTGCTTGTAAATTGTTCATTCTATTTTACATTAACGTAATTCTTAAAAATAAAAAAACTGACCGTGAGATTTGAACCCTTGTTATTATTCATAATGAACAGGTGTGGCTTCTAAGAAACAAAAACAATCATGTATTTGGTTGAGTAAGTTCTCATCACATATGCAAACACAAGACCCCACCCCCTACACCCTCACCACAGTTTCCCGACAATCCTCTCCCACCTTAAATCAGATTTTACCCACAGAGAGTTCAACAGCCAAACCTGTTCTCACAGTCACTTGAGTCTCTGGGTTCTTTCTCAGATTCAGGGTGTCCACTGTTGAAATTTCTATCCTGCTGTTTAAAGCGAATTTACCCAGGAACAACACAGAATCATGCTGTGGAAACCTGAGATACCTGCAAGCGCCCATATTCACTTCATAAAATATGAGGGGGACCCATGGAATGATAATGACAGGAGAGTAATTGATGCAATTATTGCTTAGCACTGAAGATCAAGAGTCATGCATAATCAAGAACTTTCCATGCATAAAGTTTTTAGCTCATGTTGCCCTTGTGCTGGTTTGGAGTTTTAAGAAAACATAAAATGCAAGTAACATTGTTATCTTTTTTTCTGTTCTTTTTTTCTTCTTCTTCTTTCTTGAAAAAGACAATTGCCAGGAAGATGAATCCGTTTTCTACGCAACACTTTGCAGACATCTTCAAGTTAGGTACTTTTTCATAAGTGGGATGTGTGTGGACAGACACAGTGGGAAAACCCTCTGGACTCTCTGCTCAGACAATGATTACTGGAATAAGGCAGCATTATCTTTATTTTCAAAACATTTTTTACTGATTATGAACTTTAAATATAAAGAGACAGTTCACCCGAAACAATTCAAATTCCGTCATCATTTACTTTTCTTCATGTCTCACCCTTACGTATTACTTATGAGAAACAATTCAAAAACCAATTCAATTCAGAAACAAAATCAGGTAAAAGGCAGAAGGCAGACTTGGAATGCGAGCCATTTTGTTCAGGCATCATACTTATTTTCCCAGAGGACTGATGAGCTATTTCAAGATAATTCTAACTCACATGTTCTGTTTTTAGTTATTATTTTTAATCTTATCTTGTCTATACCATTAGAGGAAATAAGTGTTATTCCTGCATTTGGAGCCAGTTAGAATTTCTTTCACACAAGTTAAATAATTATAATTTATATATATATATATATATATATATATATATATATATATATAAACAGTGCATATTTTCCCTTTAAACTAAAGCATAAAAAGATGTACGGTATGTTAGGTGGAGGAGGACATGCTGGTAGAATACTGTTCTCGTTTTGATGTAGAAGGGAGTTCCCCTTGTAATTTCACAGCAATGAAAACAAAAAGAGACACTGGTAATTCATAACAAGGTTCTTATTCGTACTTGCATGGAAATTATCCAAATTAAACCTAAAACACTAGGGATGTGCCGATTTAGGTTTGAAGTTGCTTTACGATCTGATTATTTATGGAAGGCTACACCCCAATGAGCATGAATTTCCATTCAAAGCATGTTTGCCCCGTACCAGTAACTTTAATTCATTCAGTAAAGAGTATAACTAAGCTAATGTTGTGAATGTGATTTTTGTGAGAAAGATCAGACCTAAAACTTTTGTTTGCACATCAGTGATAAGTTAAATTCTGCCGTTGTCACTACTGAGGAATTACAGCGTGAGCAGTGACGCCTTGATTGCTTCGAGGGATGTTGGGGAAGAAGTCTTGCTGACAACTGGACAGGAAGAGGAAATGAAATCATTTAAAAAGAAGTTCAACACAGGTAATGCATTCTGGGAAATGAAGTGTTCTTCCACACAGTTAATTGATTAGATCTATCTATCTAAACCTTTTTTTTCAAAATGTTTAAACAAGACTATATTCTTTTAATTCTACTTCATTATTCTGAAATTTGAAATGCAATTGTGCATCTTGTTTGCTTCTTCATTTCAAAATCAGAAACTGAATTCAAATGCAATCACAATTCTGAATGGCCATCATGTGTTCTGAAGGCCACTGCTGCAGTGGCACCACTGACGGCCAGCTCACATCTTGTTCCTTTTCTCCCAAAGGCTGGTTGGAAGTTGAGACATCAATAACAAAAATGAAAGAAAACACTCTGTTATTACTGTAAAACGTAATATTCTGTATTTCTAAGAATATGCAAATCTGAAATTCAGATAGCTGACTAATTATGACTATGACTGCTATCTGATTATGAGTGCTGTAGTAAACCTCCATACCTGGAATGGCTTGAAACTAAATGACTGCTAAATTTAACATGTGGACAAGAGATGTCAACAACACACTAAAAAGTTGGTTTTGCAAAAATTATAAAGTGTACAATTATAAAGTGTTTGAGCTGTAATAATCCTTTAGCAATATGCATTTAACTAATATTAAATGGTTTTGAGGTATGGGGCAATAAATGCAAAGCTACAGTATTTAATGTCATTTTTGTAGCTGTTGGCATCTGGTGGAAGGACTGCACCAAAGCCACTTCCTGAAATGTTTAACGTCTGGCAAAACCAATGCGAGAATCGTAGATAAGGAACAAATAAACCCACCTCACCTGTTTGAGCAAGGAGCCACTCCAGGTACAAAAGCTATGCAACTGGGGTGGGCTTAGCTGTTCAGGCACACCCCACGTAAACGTCCTGTTCCCCCCATTCAAATCCAGTTCCTCTTGTTAAACAGTCATTTACTCACAAAATAATTTTGCTGTGAAACATGCAGTAAAACTTGGGGATTCTCTTTTATGGAGCTTTACCAAACAGCCCATGAGTGCTCTCTTTAAAAGCTTGCTGGACATGCAGACAGGTAATTAAGATCAAGACGTTAAGGAATGTGAGAAGGAGTCGCCCTCCAGCAGGGCAATATTCACAAAGTGACAATTATGTGCATACCTAGATAGTCAAATCTCTCATTCTGAAAGCTTGGCTGCATTACTTCGACTTCCATTCCTCTACTGCACTTGTTACAACAAGTAAGAACAGGACACCCTGCTAGAGAAACGGTTCCTAATCTTTCAGGTAAGGGTGAGTCAGGTGTGGAGGATGGCCATAAGTTTACATACCTTTCATAGCAAGTGTCAAAGGTCATTCCGGCATAACCCACATACCTAAAACACAAATTCTAGCTTTTTTATAATTTAATGAAAAACAGATGTATAATCAAATATACATCAAATTCAGTTGGCAAATTTGTAAAAAAAAAAAAAAATTAATAACAGCAAAAACAGTAATATTATGAAATAATATTACGATTTAAATTACTGTTTTGTATTTGAATACATTTAAAAATGTAATTTATTCCTGTGATGCAAAACTGAATTTTATGCAGCCATTACTCCTATCTTTGTCAATTGGTGATCAAGAAGTATTTATTATTATTATCAATTTTGAAAACAGATGTGCTACCTAACATTTTTGTGGAAACTAACATTTTTGTTTAAGATTCTTTAATGAATCAAAAGTTTTAAAAACACTTTATCAATTAAAAGCATTCTTACCTGTTGCTTCAATGATAAAACAGAATGAACAATGCAAAGCAGTAAAATAATCATTAACTACAATAATACAATAAAAGGAATCTTGTGTGTACCTTTTGTTAATACTAACTGTCTTTCAGCTTTTATTAACAGCCACAGTTAGTCAAATCCTCAATCATTACAAGTGTTAATGGTGGTTGCAGGATTTGTAGCTTTAATTTCACAGAGCTGAGATATCACTTTAATTTCACACTGATATCAATTTGGACTTGGAAAAAAAGGTATTATACACTGGTGTTGCTGTTGGACACTGTCATTTTATTCAAAACTTGAGCTTTACACACCACTTGATCTGTTATTTTGTAATATTGCTCAAGTACAACTGTAAAATATTAAATTCCCAAATCTTCATCAGAACAGCAGAAACCATTGCAGTATTCAAGAAATAACAGAAAACAAGTTTCTACTCTACTTGTATTGCATTTTTCGTTGGATTGAAGTGTGTCTGCTAAATGAATAAATATGGCCATGCTGGCCTTAGTAATTTGATTTTGTCTTTCTTTTATTTGGGCTCAGGATGAGGTTACAGATCAAAGATGGTTCTTTGGAATGCTGTTCTCTCACATGAGGACTCAAGTGATTGTGTGCTCATGGCCGTTATCTGCCATCCTCTGGATCTCCCTCTTATAACACAATCTATGACTGTGCCAGTTCCTCGTTTCTCCTTTGGGTATCGTTGACGTGGGATTCCCTGTATCTGCATGGAAACATCCCACTGCTGCTATGTGCATCTCCCCATGTCGCCTCTTCCCAGGGCTGAGTCAGTGCAGATGAAGCTTCCGCTGCCGTGACTCACTGAACATAGCGATCTACACTACTCAAAACACAAGCTTGGCTGCTCCTTCAGCTGAGAAGACCAGGACGGAATTAAAAACTTGTGGTGACCTTTTAATGTGACCATATGACATGAGTGTACTGTATGTGGCTGCCAGTGCTTAGAGTATAAAACCTGGATCCACATTAGAAAACTTGTTCAGACCCACAAGACACAATCTTTTTAAAGTATTTCAGACAAGACCACTTTGGCAAGTTACTTGAGTTTATTGAAACACAATTTACCTTTGGCGGTATGGTTCCTTATGGGGGATCTTGCTCCAAAATTAATTGAAGAAGAGCTTTAACATTAACCCCCCGGAACCATCAGTTTAGAAATACATAGACAATTAAGACACTTAGTAATATCTTTAAAAGCGAACAGTGGTAATTGTGTAGATGTGGCTGTGGGATGTCTATACTGTAGTTTGGTTATGAGGATGAGTGACTCTCAGAATTGAGGTCCATGCTAGCCGGTACTTGAAAGCCTTAGTGATCTGAAACAAAAGAAGACAACAACCAGAAGGTGCACAGTAATATGCTTATAATGGGGAGGGAGGGAGGAAGGGAGGGTTGCGAGTGGTTTCAGCATACTTACCAAGCAGTAATGCCATATATATATGTCCCGTGTCTAATAGGAGAATAGTAGTGATTGGAGCGATTTGACAGCTGACTGTGTCAGCTGGTCACGACACTATGCCTCCATGGCCTGACTGAACTAACACTGCGCTCAATTTGTTCCATCATGCTTGTTATGGTGTCACTTTGTTTTGATAGCAGAGAGATCAAGGCTATATCAAGGACATTCCTAGGGAGGCATTTTAGGGATAATTAAGAAGTGTTTCAACAAATCTCAAAACATAATGGCATCGATAATGAGAAATGGGATATCAGGTTTCATGCCATGAGATTTCATAGTCATAAAAAAAAATGCCTTTCATATTCTGCAGCCACTGACTGATGAAATGTGTAAACCAAAGGACATGGGATTAAATGGGAGCAAATTAATGTGCGAAAATGGTGATTCTGACATACACGTTTTACACGTTCATCCATACTCTGAATCCAGCATGTATGGTGTGAGACACTGGGAGCGTCCAAGTGTCTTGTGCACTGTGAAGTGGACTTCACAAGGTGTTCAGCCATCTTAAGTGAGATTCCAGATCACATAGAGCATGTCCGCTCAGTCCAATGGACATTATGTTTATTTCGCCTCCAGAATATCAGAGTATACCCCTGTAATATACCCCTGTAACTAAATACAATTTAAATTCAGGTCTCGCACACTTTAGTGCACTTTTAATGGAACATACTGCATATGTTCGCTTGGAACTGGGAATCATGGCAGAATACCATGTAATGTCCTCTTCGCAGGGTAAGTGCTCAAATGAAGCCAACGTCTGAAGCAACGAGAAACTTGCAAATTTTAAGATCTTCTTAATGCACCAAGAGCTTGCAACACTCCAAAGAGAAAGAAAAACTGACCCCTTTAACTAAACTCAATATTATTTTAAAGTTTGACTGAAAAGTAATTGTATTTATGAGTGAAAAATTCTAATGTATTAAATAATATTGCATTGAATTTTGCAGCATTTCTTTTATTAAAGATGATTATGGTGAAAAACTCTCTAAATCAGTATCAAATAAAAAAAATAAAAAAATCAGTAATTTAGGGATTACTTGAATCTTGAAATTTTTTTTATATATTGTACATATACATATCTACTGTATATATGTATATATAATGTATGTACAGTACACATCTTCATATTTGAAACCCTTTCAACTAAGGTGAATTTCTGCAGGTATTTCCTACTCAGTGTAAGAGCAGTGAACACTATGTAGGGACAATGTGAATTTCATTTGCAGCTACTTTCAACACTACTTTCCTCCCTCTCTCCCTTCATCTGCGACTGAGCAATCTGTGTCAGCCCTCGTGCCTGATTATGAACATGTGCCATTGTTATTGAGGAGAGGTTGAAACGGGGGTGATCTTTCCCTTCGATGTGCATATGTGTTTGTGAGTGGGGGTTTGCATGGTTGTTAGGTGGGATGTCAGTCACTGAGGGGAAGTGAAGGGTGGAGAGGGACGTGGGTGGTTGGAGGCGGGTAAGTGGGTGGTGGCTGCAGGAAGCAATTGAAAATTTGTGTGTTTACGCTTCAACACGCCTGTATGTTTGTTTGGGGTCAAAGTGAATCCGTGATACACATGTGGAACAATTAATGCAAGTATTGCCCATGATGAAGCAGGCATGGCTTGCATTTACACCCACAGAAGACCACTTATAGCCACAGAGTTGTGCTTTAAATGTGCAAGAGGTTCTGCAAATCTGCACGTGAACTCATCAGTTACATTATGAAGGTTATTAATTATATACCAAAACAAAATTATGGCCTACATAAGCAGCTGTCTTCAAAGACAACATCTAAACTTTCATGGCATCTCATAAGTTATTGATATGAAACATTATTCATATGCAGCAGCTCTGAATTTAATATAGATAGCAATCCTTATATGAAGTGCATAAGACTTGAAATGCATTTGCTATTAGAATGGTGCTTAAATCAGAATGCAATTAAATGAGAATACATGGCACTCAGATATATAAAATACTTTCGTTTAGCAAGAATGCATTAAATTGATCAAAAGTGGCAGTAAAGACATTTATAATGTAACAACATTTCTATTTCAAACAAATGCTATTCTATTAAACTTTCTATTTGCCAAAAAAGGCAGAAATAAAGTGTATGACGGCTTCCACAAATATATTAAGGAAGCAGACTACTTTCAATATTGATAATAATAATAAATGTTCCTTGGACACCAAATCAGCATAAATTTTGAAGGATCGTGTGACACTTAAGACTGGAGTAATGATGCAGAAAATTTATCTTTTCCATCCCAGGAATAAATTAAATTTTAAAATATATTAAAATTGAAAATATTTTCTCACAATATTACTCATACAATATTACATTTAAAAATGTTGCAGACTCCAAATATTTAAACAGTGATATATATTAATTCTATCAATGGAAACCAGGTAACTGATACATGAGTTCATACTGAAATATAAAAAAAACACAGGTATGGCACATCACTAATATAAATATATGTCCACCTTTTCCAGTAACTTAAAAAAAAAAAAAGGCATAAACCAGATAATTATTTTAGTGATAGACAAAAGAATGGCCATCACATATCTGCCTGGCCCAGAGTATCATGGAGTTTCTCAACTGCAGCTTGCTCTCCCCAATACTCCACCCAGAATTCACCCCGTGTAGCAGATCACAGGCTGACAGCGCCTCATCTCCTCAGTGGGAGTGCTGGTGGTGAGTAAATGACAGAGGAGGAGGTGGCATTGACGGAGGCCACCCCACACAGCCCAGATTATAACCCACACACTAGCACAGGGCCATGGCCTTTGAGCCTTGGCTCCAGAGCTGCTGCAAACCTCACAGCACAGCTCAACGCTCAGTAGGATGAAAGTCAGTGGAACTTCTTGTACACACCAATGTGACACCCACATGCACACTGGAAACCACAACTTTATTAAACAGAAAAACTGAAAAGAGATATAAAACCAGAAATGCTTTTGACGTGGGGTAGCCGGAAAAGTAAAAAAGGCTGTAGACAGAGAAGACAGTCCTGCTTTTATTTTGAGAGAAATGTTAGTTTGTGTTTTCAGCATTTCAGATGATACATTTTTGCCCTGGATTCTATAAGGTGCTATAAAACAAGCAGGTGGCTGACAAATGTCCTGCACTAATGAGGCAAGGCTCTCTGGTGCTCTCAATCTTAGATTGCTGCAGCGTCACAATGGCACAGGAGGACAACTGAACAAGCTGGCAAAACTCACCTGACAAGCTGCAGCACATTGCTAGCTCTGTCATTGAGAGGTCACCAAATGCTAGAGAATGCCAAAGGACACTGTATGAGTCTGGCCCCGTTGCTTGTGGCTTTTCATGTCTCCTGGTAAAAAAAAAAAAAATACTGATGTCAGTGAAAATTTAGCCTACCAAGTTGTGCCAAGGAAGCATTTACAAAAAAAAAAAACAAATTCAGCCAGTATGATGATGGATATGAGCTCTCATATAAAATCAGACAACTTATTCTTCATAAATAAAATTTTCCGCGCACACGTAAAATGAAGAGCGTTTAAGGAAAAGTAGGCAAGAACTTTCCACAAATTTGGTTCAAAATACAGCCCAGATCAACTTGTCAACAAACGGTCAGCAAAACCTACTTAAACTTGAGGAGATATTTATGTCAACCTCAGGAGGTCAACTATACACAAGCCTTTTAATTTTTCTATTAATTTTCTGTGGCTATACGCTCACCAAAATAGAAGACTGTTTGAATGTAAATTCATTAGCAATTAATATTAAACATGTAGTTCACCCCACAAATTAAAAACTGCTCAAAAATTTGTACTTTTTAATTTACTCACCCCCAGGCCATTCAAAATGTAGGTAACTTTTTACTTCAGTAGAACACTAATGTTTTGAGCTGAATGCATGATCCTTGGTAAATTATAATCAGCTGTCAGCTGCCAAATCTTTTATATATCCCTCCATGGAATATTTAATTCCCACTTGAATGGTAGCCCTTATGTGTCCAAAATTGTGCAAAATCATTGTGGGACAAGGTTTTCACACTGACAGCTGTCATTGTGAGACAGTGAGCAGCTCCATTTGTTTGTCTTAGGGAGCAACAGTAACAAAGGGGGGCAGGGCTTACCGATAGGTATCTTGTCATTAACATGCAAAAATTGTCATTAACATGCCAATGTGTGTCTTTGACTAAAGACTAAAACAAGTCCATTTAAACAAACAATGTTTTGTTGAACCAACCAACACAAAACTAAAGTTTTGTTGTATGGACTTGAACTAACTGCATGGAAAAGTTTTATTTTATTTAATTAAGTTCAAGTTTAAACTAACTGAGGAGCTTACACTTTCTATTGTGAGTATTTTATGTTCTTGCACTTTATTTTGATACTCCACTTCAGACATTCGATCAACTATAACTTTGCAACTACACATCAAATAACTTTGAATTAATTTGCATTTACATGTCAACTAACTCTCATTAGAGACTGTTATGTAAGGGTTAAAGTTATTAGAATAAACTGACATACTCTAATGGCTTGTTGATATATTTGCAAAGATACTGGTAGTTAGTAGATTGTTCAAAGTGAAACACCTAAATGAAGGTACTCCATGTGTCATAATTGTAAAGAATTTTTCCAACTGGGGAAGGGGTGGGGGCTTATACAAAGCTTAAAGAATGACATAAAAAAAGGTTTTTACTACAAGTAATTGATTTTTAATTAAACAAATTGTCAAAACAAAAAATGTGCTTTGAAATTGAATTTCTGAATGCTTTAACCACTTCAGCTGTTATTTTGATTTTTTGAGAATTAGGCATATGCAATATTGGACCCACCGGTGGGTCCCCAGAGTTGATGTGGTTAACAAGCCATGGGATACTAAAATGTATACCAAATTGAGGAATGTGACACATAATGCCAAAAAATGGAACCAATGGAAAGAAACCTTCAATCTGGTGTGTTCAATTATATTTCAAGGTGGTGAAGTCATGTGAACACAAAGGATGTTTTAACACAATTAGGTAGTAATAGGTCACTCTCATTTCCAAGGGAAAAGAGTTTTATCTAAGGCTAACATTTGAATAAGAATAGATGCATTCTACTTGTTAGAGTTCTTGTTCAAATGTAATTTTTGTTCTCGCACTGGCCTTCTGTTGCTAAAGCACAAGGCACAAGTACAAATCTCTAATCATTACCTCATTGCTTTTACTGCAAATCATGGCTACTACAGATAGATGGGAATAAAAACAATGTATTTACGTTCCACATTTCCCCTGATTTCCCTCTCTGAAAATAATGAAATTCCACAGCTTTGGTGGAATGTTCTCAGTGCCCATTTGGAGCAGGGGCTTGTGTGGGAAGGAGGAGAGGAGGGACTCTAATAGCTAACAGTGGATTTACATTCTTTGTTGAACATAATGGTGGAGCCAGAGGGGCCGTGAGCCAGGAGGGAGCTCGCCCCACTGTGATTCTTCCTGTGAAAACTGCAACCCCGTCACTCACCGTACAAGTACCTCATTATCATCCACAGCCAGTTGTAAGTAAATCACTCCAATGCACTGTAGCAGATGAAAGCGCCCCGACTGACATGATCAATGCAAATCATACATACAAAAATTTCAACAGCAGAGGCTTCAGAGCGGGTAGGACATAATACAAAACATAAGACAAACACGTCTGGTTTCCAAGCAACAAAGCTACTCTGAACGGACCCTGAGGGAGGTTTTTCAATGTTTTGGGGTTCATCTCGAGGAGATTTCCTTGTGGTATTTGACTCCTTTGACCTCTCCTTTAAAAGGTCTGGATTTGCATACCTTGGGAAAGCAGGAATTTAAGCCTGAGGATGGTTTAAAGTACCATCAAACTTGTTATCTGTTGTAATGATTTATTGCGGCATCTGTCTCTGTCATAGTACCGTGAGTATTGACCTAATGGCTCATTCATAAACATGGCTCTCATTTGATGTGAGCCGTTGGCGTGATTTATTCATCTCACGGGCACCGCAAGTAAGTTTGTTTACTGCTGCGCTGCTGTGCTACTGACCGAGTTTATAATAAACATCTCAAACATACGCTGCTTAATATTTTACAGGAGGGAGACAGTTTGAGTACTTTGTGCAGAAGAACAGGATGTCATCGTCTAATAGCTTCAAGTCGCCACTTTTTGATTGGGCTGTTATGATTGCCATTGTGAGAAACAAATCTAAACAAAAGATTACTTAAACTTGTTATATGGGTCATTTGGTATATAGAACTGTTCAAGATTTGAATTCAGTGAATATGAGTCAAACAATTCCCATATATATATATTTATTTGTTTATTTATTTATATATATATAGGCTGAGGTGTCACACTACACGAAATAAATGAAAAATGAGCATCCACATATTAGATTTATAAAAGGAGGTAAAACTTTTATGACCTTTCATGTTTGAAAAATGTCCTCTGTATCTCCTACTGTAGTTCTGATTTAAAAACCGGTGTAAAAATTTATTTTTGGGTCACCTCAAATAAGACTAATATTGGAGATCAAATCGTATACCTTTTTTTCTTTTCGACATTAAGATGACATGCAAATACATAACTGGACTCATTTGTGAAAGCTACAGAGCCCCACACATGATGTGCAAAGAAAAATAAATATGCACGATTTAGCAATTTGAGGGAACTAATTAGTAAATCGTGCACACAATTTATAAATTGAGGGAACTAAAAAGTAAATCATAGAAAGCAGAATTGTATTTTTATCCTGTAAGTTTTGTGCTGTTTATCTTGCAGGAAAATGTCCATATTTGACATTGAAGTTGAAGAGAGTTTTATGTTCCAAATATGAGTTACTTTAGAATAACTTGCATTATTTCAGTTGGAATGAATGTGTTTTAATGTCTTACTGTCATGTTATTCTCATTACAATTAGGCGAGCCAATCAATGAAACAGCTGCTGTTTATATTCTAGAATATAAAGTACAAGTACTGTATGTTTTTAAGTGCTAATAAATTGCATGGTGCCTCAAGAAATATTATAACAATAATAATAATTATATGTCTGAACTTGTGAGAATAGTGGAATTTGACGCATTGAGACGTCACACAACTACATAACTTTTACTTGTTATCAAAAGTTATGGCAGCCTGTAATTTACATTTAGTAATATGACTTTTTTATTCATCAGAAAGTGACAGGCTTAATATTCACATACACGAGAAATGTTTCATTTTGAAATAAAATACTAAGGCTTGCTAAACATTTAGTAGCATATTGTTAGATGTGTATAAATGCTTGAGGCTCCTTTATCTACCACTTTGCCTTTAGAAGAAATATTTATTTAATGAATTTAAATTAACTAAAGTATTGTTCAACTCAATGCCACAGCCAGACTAACAGCCACTCTGCTTTTGAAAGACTAAGAGATTAATTTGATGGATCTTTCAGCAGAGCACTTTAGTCTATAGCACCCTGACATAAGTCTCCTCCCTCCAGCCAAGTGTGCTTCACACATTTCCTTTCCTTTGCTGATTGAGGCCTTCTGCCTGCACTCAGTCGCACTACCTGTCACACGTTCAATTATTGCCAGCCACCCCGAACATTAGATCTGCTCTTTGCCTTAAATATGACAAAAAGGAACTAATTTGTGTCACATTTTCTTTTGCTCGAACATCAGAGGGTGGCTGCACGCAGAGAGCAAATGCAAGCTTTGGAAGGCAGCACCAAGCACATCGAGCAATTTGTCAAACGACGCTTGGAAATTTGCTCTTTTCTTATCTAACATAAAATTTCAGTTTCAAAACTATATGCAACATAACCAGCTTGTGGCAATTTTGCTCCTGATTTTCTGCGAGTGTGTGATACACTCGCACTCATACACATACACACGCGCACTGCGGGGGTGTTCGCTGAATCGCTGAGTACCGAATTGAAATGCACTCAGTGGATTAGTGCTATTTGAGAGAGGAGTGCCTCTCCGAGGGGCTGAATATGCCGCAGGAAAACTGACCTGCGCCCATCACGATTAAAGCCGCCCAGTTTGTTATGCAACAGCACTACAAGTGCAGTCAGACAACTCCTACAGCTGTTTCATGCAAGAGTCACGACTCAAATGAGTAGGCTCTCCATTACCTTTTGTCCGCAACCAGCGCTGATTTTTCACAGACTGCCGCTGCGACCCATTGTAGCCCTTCTCCACCCCCACATGCTGGATTGTGAGCCCCTGTTTTGGAGTGTTTCAAATGGAGATGGAGGTGGTGGGGTGACCCCTCGACAAAGTGTGGGAAGCCCGTTTGGGCACCGAAGGGCTGATTAAACCTTCCACATCCCCTGTTGTGCTCCACTATGATGTAACACCTTCTCCTAGACGAATGCGGTGCACAAAAGTTTCAGCAACCCTGATGGATATAATAGGAGAAACATTCAGTATGTGAGTGTTTGAGACGAGAAACCGAGGGTGATGATGAATAAATATGAAGCCAGCCTCCGTCGCTCAATTCATCCCCATCTGGATGGACCAGGAAAGCCACGTACGAAGGCTCTCTAGTTCCATTCGTCTCTTTGTCTTTGTGTTCTGTGCCGATGGTCGAGTGTATGCTGGCACCTATGTATGCATGCATGTGTGGGTGTTTGGTAATGTGATTCTGCGGCACCATTATCCTAACACTTCCTCTTACAGAGCCGAGCGAGACTACGGCGACACCTGTCTAATGAGTAAAAGGTTCAGTGGCATACATAAGTTGTTTTTGAAGGTACCTCAAATTCTTATTAAAGTGAGAATTGAGAGAAGAAGAATTCAGCCTGAAAAAGCACTTCCTTTTGTAGCCTTTATTCCAGAAATGTTATCGCATTCCGGAATATTATTCCGGGTTCTTTCATCTATGGACGCCGTTCAAGTATCTTTATTTGGCCTGCATAGAAAATGCATTTGAAAAAAAGTCACCCGTTTTAAAAGGATAGTAATGCGGTCCTCAAAAATCAGCACAAAAACCACACAAACTCAAATCCAGAATATTTAAATGTAGGGATGCAGCGATATTAAAATTCAATACAGATTTTAATATAACAGACTCATAAATGGCAGATATCAAAATTCAATACAATCACTGTAAATGCTACAAGTGAATTTAGTCATCATAATGTTATAGTGTAAATTGTCAAAATGGATGTTCTTTTTTAAACTTGCTAAAGATAATACATTTGTGATAGTACATTTAAAGTTTAGCTGAGAGTTAGAAAATAACAGAGGTAATGTAAAAGAATAGGAGAAATTAGCATGCACAATTAAATATCCGATACATTTAAAAATCCGTCATTTAGGCTCATAACTGATGTTATACATATCGTTCATCCCTATTTAGACAGTTTGTTAACAATGGTAGAATTACTCAAAACTTTTTCCTACCTTTTATCACATTGTTTTGTTTTCTTCCATTTCCAGCTGGTGCAAGGAACTCATGAAGGGGATATGTCTGAAATATCAGTCTCACAGTGAATTGCTCTCTTGAAGTCAGCAGGCCAGAAAACTGCAACAAGATGCCCAAGTTCCTCTTAATTATTTTTAATGCTCCGTTTCATACCCCTTCTAAGGAAGCTGCGTGCTTTTTTGTGCAACCCACTAGCAACACTTCCACACTCAAGGCAAGTCTTATTATCAGAAAACAATATACTCAGAACAATAGCATCTTACTGATTACCACACAAAATAGTTTTGACTCATCCCTCACTTTATAAAAATGTATAGAAAATCAGTTTACAGTAATACAGTAAAATTGCAGGCTTCTGGCTACAAGGGAATTTGGTTGAAGCCTTTCTGTTAAAGCACAAACATTTGTATTTAAAAATTATTTGTTATTTGAGCTCTAGAGACCTGTCAGATCGTCCATACACACTAACTGTGCTTACTATATATTTATAGTCATCTCCCATGTCTCTCCTTGGTAGATATTAACAAATACTAAATAACAGACCATGTTGACAAGGAATTCCTGCACACAAGTTTCATGACAGCACGTTTTATGATCATACTTGCAAAACAATCTTATAGTTGCACATTAAATATTTATGCGACGTGCTGCCCACTTCCCTGCAAGGATTCTATTGTAAGACACATTACTGTGAAAATCCATTGTTTTACAAAATGAGGGACAAGACTAAATTACTGTAATCAACAGTAACCACAGATGCCTTCTAAAGAGATTCAATTATAAATAATCTTGAATATCTCTTTAAATACACTGAGCTACCAACAGGAAGTGTCTCATGACTTTACAAAAAATAAATAAATAAATAAATAAATAAAGAACATACAAACAAACAATATCAATCAGTCAATAAATCAGTGTTTATTTATGGTTCTTTTTTCTTTGCACATTCTTGGGACAAATAACTGGTGGCTGACAGGCACCCAGGGTCAACTATGGATCATGTAAAGGCATAAAATCCTAAAATAAAATGATTAAAAATAAAATTATAACCAGCACATTAATTATTGGAAAAACCAATGGCCATTACCATTCTCTCCGCACACACATAAAGCAATGCATTTGTTTATAAATTTGGTTCTAAATACTAACATGGCAACACTAATTCTTAAAACAATCAGGCTAATCACATTTACTTAACTTCATGTTCATGCTTATTAATAAATTACATTAATGGCTGCTTCCCCACTGAGCCAACAGTAGCAGTATTTAAGAGATATTGCAAAGGAATTAAGTTAGAGAACAGTATCAGCGTCTCTGTTAATCATCAGTTGTTAACAGTAGGCTTTCTGACCAGCATCCTGACAGCATCTCTATTCAACCCAGGTCTATTAAATCTAGAAAAGATGTGTCTGCCTGTATATCACTTGTATGTAACCGTGAACATATACTAAGACAGGAGCATGAACCAACAGGATTGTTATCATTTTTGTACTGTTTGCCTTGAATGAACTTGTGGGTTGGTATGTCTTAGTCACACATGCTTAAGGCGCTGGAAGATTCACTGAATGACAGTGAAAGGGAACAATAAGACCGTAAGAAAGCAAGACTAAATCTAAACCAAATATACATGTGCATACACTTATACGTAACGGATTCTACAAGAAAAGGAATAATTCCTTTAAAGGAATAATTCACCCAAAAATTAAACTTTGCTGAAAATGTACTTACCCTCAGGCCATCCAATACTGTTTGTTTATTCACTGGAGTAAATTCGGAGAAATTTAGCATTACGCAACTTGCTAATCAATGTATCATCTGCAGTGAATGGGTGCCATCAGAATGTGAGTTCAAACATCTGATAAAAACATAACAGTAATCCACAAATAATCCACACAACTCTAATCCATCAATTAACGTCTTGTGCAGTGAAAGGTGCGTGTTTGTGTTAAACAAATCCATGTTTTCAACTTTAAACCATTGCTTCCGTTTAAAACATGATTCCTCCATCCATAATATTGCTTTCTCCACTGAAAAAACAGTGTCATCTGAAACAGCAGAGAAATATTTTAACGACTGGGTGAAGGAGTGGCAGGAAGCAAGTGCGAGATTAATGAGATTTAATGAAGACAATGAGACAATACAAAACTGAGACACAAATAACGCTGGGAGGAATGCACAGTGATGGTGAGGAATGACGAATCCGGAAGGCGGAGGTGAGTTGGCAGCAGGACAGGGTGACACAGGAACTGCGGGGAAGCGAGCCGAAGGTAAGCGGTGTTGCTTGGTGTTGGGTTGCGTAGAGTGGACGGGGTTCCGGGGAGACACGGACATCCAACGCAGAAACACCCAAGAAAGCCAGGCATAGGTAATAAACATGAAACAACGCTCTCACGAACACAAGACGCTATATAGGGATATATAGGGATGAGTAATGAGTGACAGGTGTTGCTGATGACAATTAACAGAGATGCCCACAAACTAATCAGTGCTGACGCGTAACACACAGACTTCACCCACAAAGTGCAAAACCCAGAGATCACGGTTTACCAACTGTGACAGTACCACTCCCCCCCTCTAAGAACGCCTCCTGGAGTTCCCAGAAGGGCCTACCTGCTGATTGTAATCATCAATAAGGGAGTGATCCAGTATGTCCCTAGCAGGTACCTAACTCCTCTCCTCCGGACCGTAACCTTCCCAGTCCACCAAGTACTGGAATCCTCGTCCCCTCCGTCTCGAGTCCAGAATACGATTAACCGAATAGGTCAGTTCCCCATCTACGAGACGCGGCGGCGGGGGAACCGGGACAGGCGGATTAATACGTGAATAAAACACGGGTTTAATCTTGGACACATGGAAGGCGGGATGTATCCTCCTGTACGCTGGAGGTAGTTTGAGGCGGACTGTCACCAGACTAATGATCTTGGTGATAGTAAACGGGCCAATGAATTTGGGAGCTAATTTGTTAGAAACGGAACGGAGAGGAATATTGTTCGTAGAAAGCCACACCTTTTGACCCACGACGTAAACGGGAGGCTTTGACCGGTGGCGATCGGCCTTGGCCTTAGTGCGCTCCCTCATCCGGAGCAGAGCCTCTGGACAAATGCGTGAGCGGAGGGGACCGCGACTTCAGATTACAGACTAGGAAAAGCTGGTGGCTGGTAACCTAAGCTGCACTGAAACGGAGAGAGGCCCGTGGCTGACACTGGTAACGAATTGTGAGCGTACTCCACCATAGAGAGTTGTTGGCTCCAGGAAGAAGGATTCTTGGAGACCAAACATCGCAACGTTCTCTCTAAATCTTGGTTGGCTCGCTCAGACTGCCTGTCACTCTGGGGATGATAACCCGAAGACAGGCTAACTGTCGCTCCTAGCAACTTACAAAAGTCTTTCCAAAATTTGGATATGAATTGGGATCCCCTGTCAGAAACCACATCTACTGGGAGGCCATGTAACCGAAAGATGTGATCTAGGACAGTGACCGCTGTCTCCTTGGCTGTCGGCAATTTGGGCAAGGGAATGAAATGTGCCGCCTTCGAGAACTGGTTCACTATGGTCAAAACGACCGTCATGCCATTAGAGGGCGGGAGGGTGGTAACAAAATCTAGTGCGATATGTGACCAGGGTCTCGAAGGGACAGACAGTGGTTGAAGAAGCCCATCAGGAGGCCGGTTAGACGACTTACCACTGGCGCAAACTGAGCAAGCCAAAACAAAATCGTGGACGTCACGAGCCATAAGTGGCCACCAGAATCATTGTTTAACTAACCCCTTGGTTCGGCTTATCTCTGGATGACAAGCAACGTTAGAGCAGTGACCCCACTGAATAACTTCGGACCGTAACTCTTCCGGCACAAATAAATGATTCGGTGGGCAACTGGGCGGACGCATTACCCCTTCTAAGACCGTCTTGACCTTCGATTCGACCTCCCATACGAGTGCTGAGACGACTATTTTCTCAGGTAAAATGGGATGCATCTTATCGTCCGAGGCAGCACGTTGGGAAAGAACTGCTCCTACCCCCACCTCTGATGCGTCGACCTCCACCACGAACTGCCGTGTGGGATCAGGGGCTACAAGGATGGGAGCCGAAACGAAGCGGCTCTTGAGGTTGGTAAATGCACTTTCGGCTGCATCCGACCACCTGAACGGAGTACTGGGGGAGGTCAAGGCCATCAGAGGTGAGACTAGTTGGCTGAAATTACGAATGAAACGTCGATAGAAATTGGCGAACCCCAGAAACCGCTGTAGGGCCTTAAGGGAATCTGAAGATGGCCAATCTATCACAGCCTTAACTTTGTCAGGATCCATACGTATTCCCTCGGACGAGATGATATACCCTAGGAAGGGAACAGACTGTGCATGGAATACGCATTTCTCCGCCTTGACAAAAAGCCCATTCTCGAGTAATATCTGGAGCACTCGTCTGACGTGTTGAACATGTTCCTGGAGAGATGAAGAAAAAATCAGTATGTCATCCAGGTAAACATATATAAACTGATCTACCATGTCTCTCAACACGTCATTAACGAGTGCTTGGAAAACCCCTGGCAAGTTGGAGAGCCTGAAAGGCATCACCAAATATTTAAAGTGCCCTCTAGGGGTGTTAAAGGCGGTTTTCCATTCATCCCCCTTCCTGATGCGGACCAAATGATAAGAGCTACGTAAATCCAATTTTGTGAATATGGATGCTCCCTTTAACCTCTCGAAAGCTGAAGACATCAACGGTAACGGATAGGTGTTCTTTATTGTGATGTTATTCAGCTCTCGGTAGTCAATACAAGGTCGCAGAGAACCATCCTTCTTACGCACAAAAAAGAATCCCGCCCCCACTGGAGAAGAGGAAGGGCGGATGAACCTCGATGCCAAGGAATCAGAAATGTATTTCTCCATGGCCTTCCTCTCCGGAATAGAAAGAGAGTAAAGTTTGCCTTTAGGTGGAGACTTACCTGGCACTAAATCTATAGCACAGTCGTAGGGACGATGCAGAGGAAGAGAAGCAGCACGGGACTTACTAAACACCTCCTTCAGGTCCAAGTACTCTGCGGGCACGTTTGATAACACCATGGTCTCTTTCTGAAAGACAGAAACAGGCACAACAGGACAAGCAGAAACCAGACAAGACTCATGACAACTTTCACTCCACAAGGTGACAGTGTTGGAACCCCAATCCACTCGTGGATTATGTTTGATTAACCAGGGGTGACCTAAAACAATGGGAGCTACAGGGGAGTCCATGAGGTAAAAGGATATGGTTTCACTGTGGTTGCCTGAGGTGAGCAGCTCCGAGCCACCGCAATATAAACACAGTCCTTGGGACCTCCGCCACTCTCTCTCCCTCCGGGAAAGCCGAGCTCTACCCACCTGCATGGATTCGTGATCGTAGATGGGAAACACCATGTTCTCTCAACTCGAGCGGCCCCTTTCCGGAGAGACGTAATGGTGTGTAGGACTGACTTGTCTACTGGGTAGACAAGTCAGTCCAGATTTCGATTAGGTCGATTAGGCCGTTGAGCGTTGGGGGCAGCTCGAGGAGGTAGATCTCCTTCTGAACACGGTCGGCCAGCCCATGCAGGAATTGATACCACTGCGCCACCTCGTTCCACTGGCACACGGCCGCCAGGGTGCGGAACTGAATGGAATAGTCCGCCACTGATGATTTTCCTTGTTTCAGGTCCGAGAGCTGGTGAGCGGCCTCCCTGCCGGCCACGGCTCGATCGAAGACCCGTTTCATCTCTTCGGAGAGGGAGTGGAACGAGGTGCAACACGGATGTTGATTCTCCCACACCGCCGTCCCCCATAAGGCGGCCCTGCCAGAGAGTAGGGTAAGAGCAAATGCAACCTTGGACTCTTCTGTCGCGAAGGTGCGGGGCTGCAATGCAAAATGCATGGAACATTTGTTAAGGAAAGTCTTGCAAAAGTTTGGCTCACCGGAGTAACTCTCTTGCGCCGGAAGTCGCGGCTCTGGCCGGAAGTGGTCCTGGGAGGTCTCCCGGGGGACGGGCAGCGCAGGCGGTGCGGTGGGCGCAGTGGGAGAGGTGAGTTGATGAATCTGCTGGGTGAGCTCGGACACCTGTGTCACCAGCGCTTGGATCGCGCGTCCGGTGTTCATGATGCTCTCCTGCTGCTGATCCATGCGGTTGCCGCTGTGGTGAATGAATTCAGACAGTGAAGTGGTGCTCACTGCTTACATGGTTGGTGAGAGCGCTCTGTAACGACTGGGTGAAGGAGTGGCAGGAAGCAAGTGCGAGATTAATGAGATTTAATGAAGACAATGAGACAATACAAAACTGAGACACAAACAACGCTGGGAGGAATGCACAGTCCAAGATGGTGGTGAGGAATGACGAATCCTGAAGGCAGAGGTGAGTTGGCAGCAGGAGAGGGTGACACAGGAACTGCGGGGAAGCGAGACAAAGGTAAGTGGTGTTGCTTGGTGGTGGGTTGCGTAGAGTGGACGGGGTTCCGGGGAGACACGGACATCCAACGAAGAAACACACAAGAAAGCAAGGCATAGGTTACAAACATGAAACAACGCTCTCACGAACACAAGACGCTAGACAAGCCAATATATAGGGATGAGTAATGAGTGACAGCTGTTGCTGATGACAATTAACGGAGATGCCCACAAACTAATCAGTGCTGATGCGTAACACACAGACTTCACCCACAAAGTGCAAAACCCAGAGATCACGGTTTACCAACCGTGACAAATATGCACAGATCCAGCACCATTTACTGTTTTTCCATTTTTCAAGATGTTAATTGATGGAATGGTGTGGATTACTTGTGGATTATTGAGATGATTTTAATCAGCTGTTTGAACTCTCATTCTGACGGCACCCATTCACTGCAGAAGATCTGTTGGTGAGCAAATGATGTAATGCTAAATGTCTCCAAATCTGACGAAGAAACAAACCCATCTGCTTATTGAATGGCCTTAGGGTGATTACTTTTTCAGCAAATGTTCATTTTTGGGTGAACCATTTCTTTAAATTAATTGTAATGTTGTACAAATATTTTTGTTTTACAATGAGACTTCTTTATTGCCTTAACAATTTATATTCTCAGCTCATCTTCACACACAGATCACCAAGTTTGAACAAGATCAAGCTGGGGGCCAGTCTGGAGACAGCACCTTTAGATCAGGTGCTTCTGCGGTGATTCACTATGGGTCAAGTAGAACCTTAAATAAATCATTCTGGAGCCTAACGTAGACATCTCTGCCCTGCACGCAGTTGTACACACATCGCTTCCCACATTAATTACACAAAGGCACGATCACCCTCTCACTTCCTCTGTTTACTCAGTGCTTAGTGCTGAATGACCATTAGTCTGCTTCCTTTCAAAGGCCCTGCGGGGAACTTTGCCGATCAGGGTCAGAAGAATTTGACACATTATCGGATCAGTGCTCCCGAGTCCTGAAAGTGATGATCTACCTTCACTCTTCACACAGACACTGAATCCATGCAACACAAAGCATTAATGCAATACAATGTGCATATACAATTTTTTTCAGTTGTATATTCTGAGCACTAACTACAAATAATGGATCTGTAATGAAAGATAAAGACATACTAGGTTCATTTTAGGTTACTATTATAGCTTATCCAACAGTTCTCTCAATAATAAGCATGTCACTTATGCCTCCAAAACTTGTATTCCTTGAAAGTACCACATATATTTACATTAAAATATACATTTTTAAATACAGGTGCATTAGTCCATCAGTGAATTTAGTTGCCTGGACTATGGGCATTTGGATGTAACTTGGCAAAGAATGAGAGAGAATATGAGAGCAAGATAGAGAGGCATCATCTCTCTGCCTCTTCACCAGCTGCTCGGTGGAGCCCTGCTCTCCTCTCCAGGACTTGGAGAAGTGGGCTGCATTGGCGCAGATAGGCTGAGGAGGGTCAGGGGGGTCCTCTCCAGGGACAGGTGTGGGGGGTGGGGGCTGTGGAGTGGGCTAGAGTGCTTGAAGCAGGGTGGGAAGTTCAACCGCAGAAAAGTAATTCCACCGAGACAAGCAGAAAAAACAAAGAGACAATAGATTTCTTTTTTTTGCACTTTCTCTCTCACTATATATCTTTCTCTCACTCTGAGTTTTTTTCTTTTTCTTCAGGAGTTAACATGTTAATATAAACCTTAAGTGCAATGACAGTAAACAGATTTGGCTTGCAATAGATGAGACTCAACTCAAGAGCTAAATTCGCCCAGGACTTCTTAATTAATTAGTGGAAGATGATAATATTAGACTTAAAGGTGGAGTGTGAATGGTGTAGGGGTCACAGAAGTGAGGAAAACAACTGCTTGTATATCTTCACACTGTGATTCACTAAATTAAATAAACAGCCACCAAAATGTTCATGAAAACCTTAATTTTTCACATTTTCACTCAAATGGGTAGTTTAAGACAGGCAATGATAAGTAGATGAGTGGAGAACAGGAAAAGAAAATGTTCTGAGCCAAATTAGAACACACACTGCACACATAAAACCATTATGTTAAAGCTCCAACCATTCTCACTGTCATAGGTTTTTGTAACTTCAGCAAATGTTTCTAGTGCAGCTCTTGCCACTACTCTAATTCAAACATACAGTACCATTCAAAAAAAATAAACACATTATTTCATTTGATCAACAGTAAAAACATTTACATTTCTTTTAAATAAATGCTATTCTTCTGCTATTATCAGTCATATTCATCAAAACAAAACAAAACAAATCCTAAAAAAAACAAACATGTATGACAGTTTTCACAAAAATGATAAGCAGAAATGTTTCTTAAAAACAAAATCAGCATATTAGAATGATTTCTGATGTTTTAAGTTAAACTGAAGAATGGAGTAATGGCTGCTGAAAATTCAGCTTTGCAACCACAGAAATAAAACTTATTCAAATAGAAAAATGTTTTTTTTTTTAAGGATTTTTTATACAATATCAGAGTTTGTTCTGTATTTTTGATTAAATAAATGCAGCTTTGTTAAATAAACTTCTTTCTAAAAAATTATGCGTGAAAACGTTTATAAAATATCTAATAATACTAATAATAAAAAAATAAGAAGAAGAACAGCTGGTACATATCTTGTTAAAGGGAACATGGGATGAATTGAAAGCGGGTCGCTGTGAACAGAGATGTTTTTGACCAGGTAAAACGGGTGTTGTTTTATACGACATTACATTTATGTTACAGACGATTCGTGAAGACCCTAAAGAATCCTATCAACTTTTGGAAAATGGGCATCTGATGTCCCTTTTAAGAGACACATCAGAAACAAACTCTGACATACTCAGAAAATGACATTTAGACCTCAAATGCCCCATAAATTATGGATTATAAGATAATGGCTCTCAGGGTTATTTGAGCTGTGTATTTAAAAAAATAAATAAAAATAAAACTTTGGATGAGAATTCACGAGATTCATACAGTGGGACACAAATTAGTTGACGACCGGGTCTTTTTCTGGTGAACCCCGGTGGTCCTGTGAAGTCTGTGGAGGGTCAAGTCATTTTTTGACCCATGTCATCCCGTCACCTGTATGTTTTTTGCAGCTTAAGACAATTTGAATAATTGAAATCTTGAAAAAGACAGACTGAACTCAAATGCTGAAGGAACATCATATCATATGTTTGCTATGAAACTGGAAAACATTTGACGGTTGGGGAAAAAAACAATCATCTCCAAAGTAACAGCTGAAACTCAGCATGAAAAACCAGAAAGAAAGAAACGATCTCCCATGAGGAGAAACGATTTGCACTTCCTACAGTGGGTATAAAGGGCTTTCCTTTTTCTGAAAGATCCTGCTAATTTGTCTTGGAGGATTATATAGACATGGCAGAGTGCTGACAGACGTTTTTCGCCTGCATCCCGCTTGCTTTCTCCTCACTCTTGGCCTTGATGACGGGAGGTCTGTCGGCGGGAGGTTACCAGGCTGTGACAAATGTGGCCCTTGTTAATTCAGTCATTCAATAACAGCAAATCCAGAGCACATGTACACCTGCGCAACCTGAGACGAGGAATCAAACTCAGCCGCATGCTCTGTCTTATTGCATTCCAGTGGGAATGAGAGGCTTTGTCCGGCTAAGGAGGGACACTTGTTTACAACGTAGCTTAAGGCAGCAGCTGGCGAGGAGATAAAGCGCTTGCTCAGGCATCACAGATGCAGGTTGCTTCAATCCAGTAGAACTGGACCTTGAATGTCTAATTCAGCAATGTTAAAGTGCCACTGGTTGTGGACATTAATGTTTAAAATGACATGCAAGCATCAGTCAAGGCACGAGGAGGAAAAGTCCAAGTTTCTCCCGGCATGTTAAAATACATCAATGCCGTTGACATATTTTAAATTCTGGGGGCAACATGTAGCAACAAAGAACACCTGGGTGAATCATACAGACAGAAATTGGTCTGACATTTCACAATGATGAGCTAACAGCTCTTGATAAGTGAACAGCTTTTGCATACATTAGCGCTAGTGTCAACCCTTCCTACTTCAGACACCGAACAGGGCGATGAGTCACATGGAGACCCTTATGAGAGTCTGCTTCAATAATGTTTGGAGGTCAGACCATTATGACCATTTTCTACTGTTTACTAAAGGCCACCAACTTCTGTCTGGCATTGCAGCCTGCATCAAAATCACTTTTCGAGCTTTGGATGTATTGTTGTTCTTCAAAAAAAAGTTAAAAAGCAGATATGTATTGCTCTTAACTAAAAAAAAAAAATAGAGAGAGAGAGAGAAAGAGAATAAAGATAAATAAAAATCGACCCCATTTACTTTATGCACTTTCATGGCGAAAAATTTATTGGTACACATTAAAAATGATGTCTTCATAACCTTTAAACAAAATTTAATAATTTTCTTTTTCTCTGAGACAACTTTCGTTTTCTGTTGACGTCACTTTAGCTGCTGTAGCCTTTTTATATTATACTATCTTAAAGTGACAATTAAGTCCTTTTTACAAAAAGGTTTTATATTTCAAATAAATGCTGTTTTTTCTTCTATGAATCATAAAAGAAATATCATGGTTTCCACAAAAATCCTCAGTAGCACTGTGACACTAAAGAGTGGATTAACGACTGCTGGAAATTTGAAAGTTTGTCTTCACAGGAATATATTACATTTTAAAATGTAATCATAGTTGGAAAAATGTTATGTCAAATTGTAATAACACTTCACAATGTTTTTTTTTTTTTTATCAAATAATACAGCATAACACTATTCTTTCAAAAACACCCCAAATTTTTTTTTTTTTTACAATCAAATCAACTACAGATGGATAAAATCAAGCTGGTCCTACTGTACATTTTCTTTCATTGAACATCCTGTTCAGAAACAAAACAGGTTATGGGGCAAACAGGGTTGCAAATGAGTCTTTATACTCACTTTAATACCAGAATATGTGTCATAAGGATTTTATCAAGGTATGCAATGTTTAAATTGGCATGTGCATTTCCTGGGACTCAAACCTCAGCTACCTGTTGAGCTACAACCGATGTATTTAACATAACAGATGTATTTAACATACATTGTTTATATCATAGACATATTCTTTTGCATGTTACAAAATTTAGCTGAAGACTACAAAACACAGGGAAAAAGAAAACATTTAACCTAAAAACCCCCAATTTATGGAAAATATGATTAAACAGACTGAGTGACAGACACAGTAGGCATGTTTCCTTTCAGCATTGTCCTCAGCGGTCAGACATCACATCAGTTCAGCCCCAGTCATTTTTGCCATCACTCACTCACAATTAAAAAACCGAAAGAGCTCATCTCTGGACATCCCATAGTGGCCCCAGAGAAGTAGTTCATCATGTCTCATCTGCACCATGTGGGTGAAGGGACAGAACAGACAATATCTCTTTCCTGGAAACTAAGACTCTATTGATGTCACACTTCTGTGGCAAGTGTGCTTATCCTCAACACAAACCTATGACACATTTGCTGGGTTTCTCAGACAAAACAAATTAACATTCTTTGTCACACAAAAAAAAGTACCATGGATTTTGGATAATACCATGGTACTCTCTCAAGTACTTCAGAGTGGCATGAACTATAAATCCTCAAACCTTTGGAAAAAGTACAGAAAAAGGAGGCTTAAGCGAAGAATTGGTACAATTTGTCCCCTAAGTGGTCACAAAACCCTTACAAGTATTTTTTTGTATATGTATATCAGTGTATGTATATATGTATATATATAGTGTGTATGGTTATGTATATACATACATATAATATACATTAATATATATATATACATTATACGCATAAACACACATGCTTTTGTGACCACTTAGGGAACAAATTGTACCAATTCTTTACTTAAGCATCCTGTTCTAAGAAGTATTTCTGTACTTTTTCCAAAGGTTTGAGGCCTGTGAGGGCCTACACATTGAGATTTTAAAAAAGGTCAGAGTGATCTGAGGTTTAACCTTTGCTGGTGTTTTGATGCGATTGCAGTTTAAGTTGCATGTGGGATTGGGAAATTCTGAATGTGGATTTTACACAAACACTTGTCCTCTCACTTTCTCTCTCTCTCAATTCAAAAACAGTCAAACGCAGTGAAAGCCCATTGGGAGACAAGACACCCTAGTAACCATAGCCGTTGCTAGGGTAACAGCGAAGAGCAGGAGGGTGTCGAGTAGGTGTCCAAACTGAGTCTTCTAACAGAAACATGACGGACTCAGTAAGACAGATAATTTCATCTTTTCAACAACAAAGTCAACAAAAATATGGCATTGTTTTTAACATTTTATTGTTTTATTATTACATAAAACAATATTTAAAGCAATATCATATTCAAAATCATGTTGTGGTTCAGCTGTAGAAAAAAAGTTTGGACTCAATTTATAAAAGATAATGTACAGTGAACAGTTTTGACTGCTAAATGCAAGTATCCACGAGAGCCAATTAATAATGACTGCAAAATTTTAATATAATATAATATAATACAATATAATGAATATTATATTACATAAAAAAATTTAAATTTCCTGTAAATGCAGAGCAAGATAAATTTACCAGAGGAAAAAAATATATATTTTACGTATGTGTTTTACTAGTTAAACCTTTCTAAATGTATCACTATATATCTATATTTTCACACAGACATTTCTGGCAGCACATAATCATGTTTACATATAGGTTTGGTGTACATTTATCTCACCCCGCAGAGCACGGCTATGAAAGAACTCCATCATGCGAGTGTGAAAAGATCTGAGGACCCGAGTATAGTCTGTGCTTTTTACATGATGAATATTGAAAGGCTGTACGACTCCTCTAAGCCAGGGAGAGTGAGAGTGACAGGGAGGTGAGGGGCAAAACTACATGTGTCGGTGTGTCTAAGTGTGTCACTCTTTAATAGCGGTTGTGTGGGCTGCCATACATTCTTCTAGCCTTATTCACAGGACTCGTGTGGGCGGTTAATTCGTGTTTGTATTCCGCAGGTTTACCTTAGGGGGGAAACGTTTTATTATACACTCTCTTTGAAATCGATGACTAATTGCTTTCTTTTTTTTTCTCTCTCTCCTTCTCTCAGCCATAGTCCATTTCTAGATGCCACATTTTCTTGGGTGTGGGGGTGAGAAAGGTGGGGGGTGGATGTCTCAAGGTGAGTGGAGCAGAAGCTGAATTTTCCCAGAGAAGAGGTGCCTGAGCAGATCTTTGTTTCCTTGCGTGGATTCTTCCAGTTTTTTGCTTTTGGAGAGAAGACAGGCAAGAGGCAAGAGCTCCGAAGTGATGTGCAAACACGGGGGTTGAGTCATTGCAAATGACGCTGAGCATTTGCATACAAGTGCATACAAATAAACCGACCACTCAGAAATATGGCCAAATATGTGGCAATGACAAATAGAGGTCCACATGTGTGAAAATTACATGAATGGATTTGGTGAAAGCAAGATCAATTGTAAACAAAATCTGCAACGCTTGCCCAGCCTCTGGGATCTTCTGATTGAGCCACTGTTTTAGGACATTGATGAGTGGCATTGTGTGTAAATGAAAAATTATTTTAACTTGACACAGCATCTTAAAAACACGGCGTTCACATGCGAGAAGCTGCAGGAGATGCAAGACATGAGTGCAATGCTCATACACATCCATCTAGCGCATGTTTAGATAAAACAAAGGAAAAGTAGCACATTGGAATGGAAAAGCACGTTCTGTGTGAATGGCCCCTTACTCCTACTCTTAATGGAATAGCTAGTTCAACCGAAAACTCATTTGCATGTCGTAATAAAACCTGTAGTACTTTTTTTCTGTATAGAACACACATTTTTGAAGAATATCCTTGTCACTCTTTTCAGTATAATGAAACTAGATGCTGACTTGGACTATGAGAAATCTCATAAGTATAAATTAAATGTCATAAAAGTATCATAAAAGTGCTTCATATTCCTTCTGTAAAATTCTGTAAAAATTCCAGTCCTCATATTCCTTCTGTAAAACACAAAATATTATTATTATAATTTTTTTTTTTGAGAAGAAAGAAAATCAGATGGGTTTATATCACATGAGGGTTAGTAAATGATTATTAAATAATTAAATTATTTGACTGAACTATTTCTTTCTCGACACATCTGTATCTCACTTACTATTTGGATATCAAAATTTCTGCTAAAAATACACCTGGTTTCTTATGTGAGATGCAAAGGACATCATCTTTCTGGAACATACTTTATAAACAAATAAACAATGAGAATCCATACATACTGTAAGAGCTCTTCTTATGAGAAACACCAAACAAAATGAACCTTAACATGCTGCAGTAAATTACAAGATGCCTCCATCCAAAGCAAATAATCTGGCATCATTCGAAATGCATTCACAAAGTCCAAATGAATCGTGCATATCAAAGTTGTCAAAATGTATGAATGATTATGCCTATAATTATGCTCTTACGCCATATTTCAAATGATTGCACTGGCAAAATAAAAACATGTTAAATGTGACAGAGTAAAAGCTGAATTTGGCACATTCCAGAGAAATGTGTCTATCATAACCCAAGCATGTACTGGTTAAATATTTTCCTCTTATACCTGGAACGTAAAGAGAAATATATATATATATATATATATATATATATATGTATATATATATATATATATGTATATATATATATATATATATATGTATATATATATATATATATATATGTATATATATATATATATATATATATATATATATATATATATATATATATATATGTATATATATATAATACAATCACATCTATTTTTTTTAATAATAAGTGTCTTTGACGAGTAAGAAAAAAGAAATCCTTCCTTAGTCGAACAATCAGTGCTGTTACTACCTGAAGATGCAGTTGGCTTATTTTTACCTACATTTTCTAATAAAAAAGATAAGAATTATTGCATTACAATTCATAGTATGTTAAAAATAGATCGTTTAAGGTGTTTAGTGCATCCATTCATGCTCTTTGAACTAATTTGCTCACTGTCCTTTCACTATAAAAGAAGTGGAAGAACTTGACTTTTTCAGCAAAATGGAGTGAAATGTGCGGCCAAAGCTGTTTTTAAGCTGTTTTTACCTTCTTAAGGTTATTATGTAAATGCTAACGCATGCATGTACAATAAGTGGTAGGTGACAAGTTGGAATTCAAGAAAGCATGAAAGAAGAATAGTACATTTATAACTTAACATATGTACATTCATGCATTCTGTAAAATTGTTATTCATTAATAGCTCAGTCACCTAAACCTTACTGAAAAGTGCTACCTAATCAACAAACATCATATACTGGCAGTTTCAGGGACAACAAATGAAAGTAGAAATTTTGACTACTGTTTTTGTTGTGAGTAAACAGCACCACAACATAATATTTTAAATTGGAATTAGTTAACTGTGTTATTGTTAACCATAATTAGTTAATTGGGTAACCTGTACAGACCACATATCATATACTTAATCTGACTTTCTGAATACTTGTTTGGAAGTCATTATTGGGGTACAAACAGGGCCAGGAAGTGTCAGACAGTATAAAGAACCAGATACAAATCCCATTTAAAAGAGTTCTTAATGCTTAAAAACATAACTCGATAGGATATATGACAGACTCACAAATAAACAAATAAGCTCAAAGTCTGTGCCGAAGGCTAGAGGCCAAAACTATACCCACGTGTTTTGGTCTTTGATGGCAGGCCGGCATGTGAATGACTTGGTAGTTTCAAAGGTGATGGTGATGTATGACGTACATTTGTCACTAACCTAGAGGTCAGCAAATCAGCCTGTGTGTTTGTTTATTTGAAGGGACGGGGGGATACCACACAGAGGCTGAACGATTGCTCTCATATGACAAAAGTCTACTCTCAGCAGCATCATAGGCTTCCATAACCAACAGCAATGAACAAACAACACAGAGTTGTGTGGATCTGCTGAATAATAGTGAGGTTTAGCACACCACAAATAAGGAAGCAAAGCGAGGTGGTGTATGAAAGAGAGAGACGGCCAAATGAAAGAGGGAGGGAACGTTTTTTTCATAGCGGTTCAACCACAGTCCATCTGAGCTGAAGATAATATGACCTACACTGCAAGAGGGACGTCAAAGGCCTTTGACAAGTTCAGATCTGTTTGCTTTAGTGTGGGCTGAGTGACGTCCAGCTTTATCAAGCCTTTTTTTACGTCAATTAAACCATTTCAACTGCCTCATTGTACGCCTTCCGTAAAGGTCTCGTATTGCCTCAGAAAGCTCCTTCCCCAGGCCAGTTTTTGTATCACAAACGGTACGAACTATTTTTAAAAATGCCACAACATTTGGGTACTTTTACAAGGCAAAAATAATTGTCTGCATGACATAGTTGTGGTGGCTTTTTCCTGAGACACGGCATGCTAAACACATGCAGAGGGGAGAACATTGGGTGTGCAGACCACAGAATTGACGACAGAATACTCAGCTGGCGAGTCATGAAACACATTATTATGCACACTTTATTTTTCAATACAAAGGCTAAAAGATAATGCAGGTCCAGGTCACATTTTGTAGTTTATTATTGGGTCACTGCTAAACAATGCACAAAATTAATTGAAAGGCTGAACGCATTTAAAAAAGACTTTAAACAGGATATTAGATTTAATAACCACTGTGGTCTCTGGAACCGTATCTGGTAAACAAACAGAACAAAGTGAATTCCACTCATTTCAGGCTGCCAGACTGTCAGAATAAGCACATCTTCTTTGAGAAGCAGCTAGTAGCATCCAGCTAATAAGCGGAAGGCTTAAGATGCATCCACGGCAGACTTTGAGCTCAGTGCACTTACAATATGCGTGCAAATGTTGGAGAGCGGAAACGCAAGCACGTGAAGTTTCATCTTCCACTGTGTACCAAAGTTCAAGTTCGGTGATCTCTGACCCAATAAAAAGACATTTGACAAACAGAGCATATAAACATAACATCTCTTGGCTCAAAAGAGTACAAGTTTTGAAGCAACATGATTTGCAATGTTGTTGTTTTTTTTTAAATAAATATATGCTACAGTTCATAACTCATTGGGGTCAGTATTTTTGTTTTTGTGAAAGAAAATAATACTTTTATTCAGCAAAGATGCATTAAGTTGAGCAAAAGTTGTTATAGTTTTCTATTTCAAAAAAATGCTGTTCTTTTTAACTTTCCATTCATCAAATAATCCTGGAAAAATAAATGATCCGTTTCCTAATATTAAGCAGCCTTTTTAACATTGATAATAATAAGAAATGTTTCTGGAGTACCAAATCAACATATTAGAATGATTTCTGAAGCATCATGTGACACTGAAGACTAGATTATTGCTGCTGAACAATCAGCTTTGCCAAAACAGGAAAACAAAAAGAAAAACTGACATTTTAAAGGGAAATAAACATTATTGGTTGTTGTTTAGAGGGTGACATTATATCCTGTTGCCCATATTCGTTGTAGTTTCTGAAGGAATTCAGCACGTTCAAAGCAAAGTTTATGTCAGTACTGTACATTTCTGATAGATCAATATGGATCTGTTCTGTAAAACTGACAACTTCTACACATCTGTATATCTAACTAGAGAAAGTCAAAACATCAGATTTTTTTTTAATTTGTTTTAACTGAACTGACACCAATTCTATTATTTGAATAAGTGATTAGATTTGTTTTTAATCAATAACATTATTTAAACCAATGGTTGATCACAGAATTCCAAAGGCTCTAAGTACTTTATATTCACAACTGTAGCTATATAAGACAATGGCTTCCTGACCTAATTTGAGAAGATAAGATAATGGTTAATAGAACATTGTCATCTTTAGTACAGATACCATCAACATGAGACAAGACAAAAAGAAAAAAAAAATGCAGAATATTGGTCAAACATCATCTAATTGCAAAAATGGGGGGGGGGGGACAGCCTCATTGTTTCAGTTAGTAATTTATAAAAAGTGCTTATCATAGTCAGAAGCGGGTTTATTTGCACTTATTGCATCATTATGTTAAAATGTACTATTAGCAGAAGTAATTTCATTACCGAAAAACACAAAAAAAATCTGTACAATAAGTTATTCCTCCTCGAATTAAATAATGTTATATTATCTGTGACACAAAAGCAAAAATCGACTTAGAATCACACACTGAGCAAAATGCGTGAAGATGCAAAATTAAAGAAATAATAAAGAAATAAATAAATCACTGCCAGCATCACACCTGCCATGTTGGCCATGGTTTTATTCTCTGCCTACAGTCAGCAGGAATTCTTTCTAAACACCAGCCGAGGCCTTCAGTGGTAAAGAGATACTTGTATAACATGTAATGTTGAAGTTTCCAGGCTATTCTGTGTTCAGTATTGTGATCTCACCACCCCACCAATGGCGTGTGAGGGCTGATGGGATCCCGATAAAACCATGCCACGTTTAGTAAGAAAACGAGAAATGATTTTGCCGCAAGCGTTTCAAGTGCCCCTAATCAAATGCTTTCCAAGGTTACAAAAGAAAACATAACTCAGATAAGATTGTCCCATGCCCTTTTATTTTGCTAGTCAGGAGGTCGGTTTATCAGTTCGGTCCACTTTGAAACATTTTATAAGGCCATAAATGTGTGAAAATGTATCTGAATATTGAACAGGCCGGCCCACGCACTCACACCTTAGTGAATATGTACGCAGTCCATTTGTATTGATTTTGCATTCTTTGACTCATTTACATTTAGGCCTACATTTACATTTAGTCATTTTGCAGAAGCTTTTATTCATATCGACTTACAACTGGGGATTACATAAAGAGATTCTCCTTAAAGAGGCAAACAGACAAAGGAAGTGCTTGTAATACCAAGTTTTAGGCATTGTTCAAATAAGTACAAGCTAGAAAGGGAAGGAATAAATAAAGAGAAAGACAAAGGTCTCAAAAGTTTGTGAGATTTAAAAAGTGCATTGAATAAAGTCTTGTTTAAAAAAAGTAAATAAAGCGTATAGGGATTGAATTATTGTTTTATTAGTAAAATAAACAACAGCTGACACAGGTTATTTTTGCATGGTGAACTTATAAGAACTCCAGCTATTTACTGTTTAAAAAGTGAAAGAGAAAAAAATCTTTTTGTTTGTAAAACCCATGATTTCACAGATTATAAAAGAGATCAAATGAAGCAAGGTTACTCGAGTGCCTAGCAACAATGTTCCTTTAGAGTACACAATTAAAACATTTCAGAGAAGCGAGCTGTTTTGTTACCGCACCACTGACATCATTGGGCTTTCACAAGCTGATGTGACATAATCAGACTGTAAACTGGAAAGGGCACAGAATGTCATCGACCCTTTAGAAAAACCACTGCATGGAGCCAAAACAAAGAAAATGCCAACAGCGCAAAGCACAGTTCAAACCAACGTGATAAGAGCATTGTATGTAAAAGATCACTTTCAAGGGCTCATTTAATTTGATCCGTTTCATAATGCATTTTCCCCGTCATACAGTATGCCTAATTTTCTTATTACTTAATGTAGGTCTAAATACAGTAGGCCTAAATTTCCAGCAGGCCTTAAAGCTACAGAAAAATGTGCGGAGAGTAAACCTAATGCTTTTCACACGTGAAAATTAGTCTACTGGAAAAATGTTTTTTGAAATCGCGGGCCTTCTTAGCATGGGTGTCCTGTGCTCTTCTCCTCTCACCTGGCCTACTCATCATCACTAAAGTGGAGGGCTTTACGTGAGATGCTCTGACATCTTAACGACATCAATCAGTCAGGGGAACGGAGAGGGTGGCTACAGTAGATGCGCTTGACCCGAGGTAGGCAGTGTGTGTGGGCTTGTCTAATGAGCACACACTCCTGGCTCCCCAAAGGATGTCATCCACACAGGTCTGAGTTGAGGATACGGCAGGTTAATGAGGACTGGCTGAGAGCTGCATGCGGCACTCTGCTGGATTATGCACTGGTTTTGAGTGTTCTGGCTGATGCCCGCTTGTAGCCGCAGTCGCACAGTCTGAGTTTAGGTTCCTCACGTGGGTTTGACAAGACGCCAGAAAGCATCACATGGATCTATCAAAATTATTCTCAGACGATGCACCCACAGGCCACCCACAGTTCAATGGCCATCTGATGTATACTGCAGTGGACACTGAAGAAGCTGAAATTGGCAGCTCTGATTGGCTAGTCCTTGCCATATATGTCATGTGATGAATTAATTGGGAGCTGCAAAAAAGCAACAACCTGACTACTGTGACTGGGTGATCACAAAAACACCACAAGGCTTTTGCTAGCTACTATTGTTCATGATGGATTTTGCAACATTGAGTTATTGAAATGAACTGAATCAACACTGAACTGACTGAATTTTATAGCTGAATTAAAATTGTTTTATAAGTTATGAACTTTACACAGCTATTGGACGGTATCAACATTGACTGGAATTAAATAATGACACTGTTGTCTTAGAGTTGCTTCGTTGCAGAATTTTAAATTTGCCTCAGATAGAGCTGCTCGAAACAATCTCTATTGTAGTACTATAAAAACTTAGACTTGACTCCTGAGCTGTGACGTAAAGCCAAATGATAAGCATTTTTACACTTTTAAGAGCCATAATATAAATAAATATTTAAACTATTAAATAAATAAAACAGACATTAAAACAACATCTAATATAGTGCAATTTACTTTTGAATGGTCATCAATGGAGAAAGATGCATTTTGGATACTTAGCAGCAATCTACATATAGTATATAAACAATATATATTTTTTGAGTTGACTATAAAATAATTACAAAAATAATTTCCATATTTTACTTAAATATAATTTAATTTACCTAAAAACTGATATTAAAATTTTACATGACATGAACTACAGACATTTTTTTTCAGTATTCATGAATTTTTTTAGATATAATAACCGGAAATTTATACGAAACATAGACTTTAAGAAAATCCGGTTTTGTTTGTTTATTTCTTTCTTAATGCCAATCCAGCATCTATGGCTATATTCATGGCAAGAACCAGTTCATCCATATACAAGTCTTGTCTTTACACACACATTTAGAATGTTCAGATAACCTAACCTGCATGTCTTTGTCCTGTGAGAAGAAACCAGAGCACCTAGCTTAAACCCACGCAGACACAGGGAGAACATGCAAAGAAAAGTCTGTTAAACTTTATGTTGTTTATGTTCAAATGGTCCAAGAAACAAATGAGTTAATATTTAAATAGCACAAGACAGGGGATCTTCTGTGTACAGGTGCATTATAAAGTCACTTTTTTATTTATTTATTTGGCAAAGGAGGGCGCATGCTGTATACTGTATGTGAACAGATATGTGCGTGCATGCGTGTTTCAGTATGTGAGAGGACTGGGCACGAAGTTACGCCCCATAGTCCTGTTCCCACAGCTGGGTTGGGCCAGGCAGGGAGGATAAAACAAGAACCACAAAAGCCCTCAGGAATGCATTTCCACTAGGACTGGGAAACAAATCTGTTTCATTCAGACATCAGAATGAAATATGCATTTATTTAAATGCATGCATTTCTAAATGTAAAAAATAAATACACTGAGGGTGCAAATCATCCTAGAAAAATCTTAACAAAAAAATCAAGCAATGTTGCAATGTAACATATTTTACAACATAACCGTAAGACTTTAAAAATTATTTTTTTTTTTGAGTCTTCTCAACTGTCTGCAATAACCAAACACAAGGTACTGAATGTTAAAAAACAGAGCATTTTGAGGCATCAGCAGCAAATAGAAATCATATAAAGCTGTTTGCCAGTGGTGTCTGAAAAAAAAATCTAAAATCTAAAAGAAATCTAAGCATATCCTGGCAACCACAGAACACAGAATGAAGAGAAGACCTTGGCATTGCTCTTCAAATACCTCATTTCATTCAAAGCTATCCATCTCCATCCCCTATCTGGGAAGGAATTAGCTTCCAAGACAGTTTCATTGTTTCCCACACAAGCATTGTGAGCTTAATAACGCGTGGGTGTAGTTTCGATCAGTCAGGTAGGTCAGGTTTCTGTTAACGTGACTGCATACCTTTGAGCCATATCGGCACACACAGTGATCTGTGGAATTCTTGGCATACCCGACATAGTCGCAAAGACAGCAGTTTAGAGAGCAAACAGCACTGACCCCCTTGTTTCAATTTGGTTTCTGCATTTGAGCAGCAAGTCACAGGTCAAAGCATTCACACACTGCTAAAGCACTCAATATCAGGGCAGTTTTATTTTTCATTATCTCTTGAATGTACAAATGTGAATGCGAGAATGTATGGAGTATATGACGTGACTGATCTGATGTGTTCTAGTTTGAATGTGTGTATGCATGAGACCACCTGGAATTCTAAACATTTTTAATAAGACAGTGGAATCAGTTCTGCAGATGCCCAGTGATGTTAAACAATTATAAATAGTGTCTGCCATACAAAATTTGGTTAGTAATTATGCTACTGCCATTGCTTTCTACAACTATTTCTGAAATTTCAAATGATCCCATTTAACTAAATCATAATTGCATCATCTGTAAAAGTTACTTGCATCGTCCTTAATGACCAAAACTGTAATCAGCTTATCTGATTGATGCCACTATGACTTATATTTCATATTTCGCCATATTTCACTTCTTACGAAAAACTATAGACCCAAAGTCATTTGTTTCCTAAAGTGAGTCAAATGTGGACTGCAGGTGCAGATATATATATATATATATTCGATAGTTTCAGATGGGTTTGAAATATTTCAACCTGTGTGACAACACAATATGTGAATCAGAATGTGATGTATACTGATCATAATTATGTTCGCGAGGAGAGGTCTTTTCTTTTATATGAAAACACACTACTTGCTATACTTCTGTAGAGTCTAACTTTATAAATATTTAGGCTTTTTAACACTGCAGTCTTAGGCAAAAGTATTGGCGGTCAAAAATGATCTGCTCTGTCCAGTTTCTGTACTGGAGATTAAAAGAGTAACATCAGAGGTCTGTTTGGATAAAACATCAGCTTCACAAACAAATTAATTGTGAATCAAAATGCCACTAGGCATCGAATTGCAACAGACACATTCTGAGTTAACGTTAATTTGGCAATAACTGATAATGAAGTAGCAGAAACTGACTTCTCCAGCAATAGCTGCCATTGTACCTCTTCTTTTGGTTGCTTTCAGTTCCTGTGTTGTAGTGTTCATCGGCACAAATAAACTGATTTTACAAAAGCTAATTCATCCAAAGAGGTTTTTTTTTTTTGGAATGGCTCTGCTATTACCAGAGGCCAAAGAAAATAAAAGCCAAGTGAAATCTAATCAACTTCCATTGAAGCAGAATCAGTCTGAATGTGTGCAGAGCTTTTCTACAGCTGCTGATGTCCCTGACAGAGAGGAATAGATAGAATGCCCTTCATGCTAACAATGCACACCATCTGCCTGTTCTCTTCCACTGCGAGCGTGAAGATGTCAGACACTTCTCCTAAAGACACAGCTGAGGGAGATGGTCAGCATCCAGCAGCTCTCATTTCATGCCACACTCTTGCAGCAATGCTCACTTTCACCGTCATGCTGTCATCCACCTGGAGTAGGAAGATCTTTCACAGAGGGAAGAAATAAATAGAAGTTTGGAAAATAATATGCAGAGAATAATGCCAAAATGTCCTGAGCTCTCTTGTACAGCATGAATTGAAATGAGAAGGCATAAAATAAGATGGGAAGGGTTGCATGCAGTGAAAAAAATTGCAAATACAAAAATATAATGAAAAAATAATGAACACTATTTTCAATGTTTTTAAGAGGAATACCTAGGTTTCAAATAATCCAGTCAGTCAATAATGATGGGGACTGACATTAGAATTTATTAACACTGTTTTACAATAATGTACTCATTACTAGCACTGGGTTTTGACACAGATTTCACGATTCGATTAAATTCAGATTCACAAGTTTGCAATTTTATTAGATTATTTTGGATATATGTCAGGTACAGTACATGCCAAATTTTATCAAAGAAAAAAAAAACTAAACTATGTTGTAAAATATACATAAGAGTCAGTTGGTACTACATTGCTTCAATGATGGTTAACATAAACTGATTTGTATACAAATGCTTAAATTACATTCAGTTAAGTTTTTATAATCAGAAAAATACAATTACATAATTGTTTCAGTATTGTAATAAAATTTAAATTTACAAAGCACAAAACTCATTGTGATTTATGGGATGGGAGACATGCTTCAATTTTCCTTCATTAAATGAAAAGTGAAAATAGGCTAGACTAATCGATTCTTGGAATGTAAAAAATGAGAATCGATTAAAATCAAGAAAACTATATTTTTACCCAGCCCTATTATATTGTTTAATAATATTATATAATGTTTTTGTTAAATGGTTATGTTTTAATAACATTTCACATGTTTGGTTTAAGCTGGTTCTCAGATTAATATAAGCTAATAAGAGTAAAATTCACTTTCTTTCTCAATTATGATATTTTTCTCATTGCTTTAGAGGTAAAAAAAAATTGTTGTAAAAATGAATGCTGCTCTTGCATTTGCTGGGTAAAGGGATGGATTTAGTATAATCCATTCTTCCAAATTCCTCCTGCATCTGCAGTGCTCAAAATGATTATGTTTCCATTAATTAGCTATTGATTGCACAGGGAGGGATTACCCATCATGCCCTTTCACTTGACTCTGAAGATGTTCATTATTAACCCTCTATACAGGTGGCTCACATCCCTAACTGTGAAATCTTGAAGCAATGCTAACTTCAATTGTCACACCATCACGCTAATTTAGTTTACAGGCTAAATTATTACATTTAATAACACTAACATTGATATTCCTGAATTAAGTCGGTACCCCAATATCAGATGGTGCTTTGAGATTTCCAGAAAGTGTTCTGAGACAGAAACTCTTTTACATTTATGTTTCTTTGAGTGGGTTCATCAAGAAACCACACAAAGACAGCAAGCTCGGCGTCCCGGTAAAGCAATCTCACCATTTTTCGCTGCACAAAAAGCTTCCAGACCCAAGTCGCCTCTTCTCTTCCTCTCCCACTCTCACGTTCTGTCTAACTATCTGTGACAGTGATTGAATCTCTCTGTCCTTTGCTGCGAGGGCCCTACCTTATTAATCCTTTACGTGGCAGGTCACTCTGGGAGCGGATGCTGTGTAAACAGTGCGGGCCCTTGATGTGGGGGCTCTGGGGTAAGAGAGCAGGGGCCGAGGGTTATGGAGTCTCCCGGCTTTTGGGAACAATGGGTCTTTAGAATGTAAGGGCAATGGTGCACTGACCCTTAGCAAATAAGAATCATGTTCTGGCATTCCAGCCTTGATTGGCATTTTGAGCTTGAAAAAAAATCTCAAAGGAACACAGGAAATGCTACTTGTGTAATTGGTTATATATATATATATATATATATATATATATTAGCACTGGATTCACCTAGTTTAAAGGATGGGAAATTCCTGGTTGACACATGGGACTGTGGCATTCCTGAATTTTGCTGGAGAATAAGCCAAGATCAAACCAGGCGGCCATGGCAAGGATATGTCTACATTAACACCACTTGCAGATAAATTTTTCAATGTCTAAAAAACAGGCAGAATTTTTTTAATTTAGCAATTTGTTATGGTAGTACCTTACTTTAAAACAGCTAGATGGATCCTAAATATGCATTTACATTTGCAATTTGGACAACAAAAGAAACATCCCAAAATATTCTGCCATTTAGCAAATGAAACAACCCTAAACAACTGCTTTCCAAACAGCCTCATTTTATTGTATTGTAAAATAGAGTTATACAAAACTGGCAAAGGTCTAGGATAATCACATGCTATTGATCAGCACTGCAAATTTGCGTGTGAAAGCTCGCCTATCTTGAACCTGATGCAAAATTTACAAAGGGAAATTGCTTCAGCACCAAGTCATGTGACATTATTCATTTCCCACTTAAATAACTGGATTTCACTAGGGGAATTTCAATGGTAAATGTAACTGTCCCTTAAAGGGGTTAGTTCACCCAAAAATGAAAATTAGCCCATAAATTACTCGCCTTGAAGTCATCCTAGGTGTATATGACTTTCTTCTTCCATACGAATCCAGTCAGAGTTATTTTAAGCTGTTTATCTTTCAAGCTGTTTGATACCACTCAGCAGGTGTTGCACTGCATCGTTTCATGAGAAGTTTCATAAAAAGCGCATCCAAAAAATAAGTGTCTCACATAGCTCCGGGGGGTGAACAAAGGCCTTCTATAGCGAATTGATGCGTTTTTGTAAGAAAAATATCCATATTCAAAATGTAATAATAACTTTAATCTAGCTTGCGCTCACGGTTGTAAAATGGAAGCAGTTCCGGGGGAATGACGTATGAGGTCAGCGATGCACATGCACCGGTGAGTCTCGTGAAAACCAACGTCTGTTAACAGGAGCAAAGGAAGCAAAGTTTTCTTACTTTAGTCTCCTCTTGTCTTATATTGAAATCCTCAGACATTCTTCTTAACATTTTTTTTTTAAATTCTAATTAGTGATCGTTGTTTTGTTTTGATCTCTCCTCTGCGTTTCCACGTGCGTCACTTCTGAGCCGCACATTCGCAAAGCTGAACTCATACATAAATCCCCCGAAACTGCTTCGTTTACAACTGTGAGCACAAGCTAGATTAAAGTGATTATTATGTTTTGAATATGGATATTTTTCTTACAAAAATGCATCGATTCACTATAGAAGGCCTTTGTTCTTTCCCCGGAGCTGTGAGAGACACTTTATTTTAATGGATGAGCTTTTCATTAAACTTCTCAAGGACCGATGAAGTGCAACACATGCTGAGTGGCATCAAACAGCTTGAAAGATCAAATACAATTTTTAAAATACCTTCAACTGGATTCGTGTGAAAGAAGAAAGTCATATACACCTAGGATGACTTCAGGGTTTATGGCTTAAATTTAATTTTTGGGTGAACTAACCCTTTAACTAAAGGTAATATTTATATTTTGTCTAAATAAAACTAAAATAAAGCAATAAATATTTTAATCAAATGGAAATGCTACAAGTGAATTTACACATCCCAGCATAACAATGTAAAGAAAAATTAACAGTGTTAGTTTTTAATAACTTTAAGTGTGTGTTATATGGCAGCAAAGGTCATCTAAATGTAGAGGAAAAGAGTATGTACAATATTGGTTATTGTCTAAAATTATACATGTATAAAAATAAAAAATAAATAAATCTAATGTTAGCCAATATCATATATAACAATATAATATAAATATTGTACATCCCAATGGTAAAAAAGGGTAGTTAATTTAGAAAAAACTGTTGAACAAAAATGAAAAAAATGAAACATATGACGTAGATGGGAATGTACAAATCATAGACATGAGCAAGCAGTAGGCACATAACCAACTAAATTCCATATCAGAGGCAAGTCACCATGCAATTTCTTTCAAGATACCATCTTTTCAAACACAAACATCAGGATAGGTAGGGCAGATAACACACGACGCCAAGCCAGCTTAACAACAGTGACACCATTGCTAGGCAATAGAAATGTGAAACCATTCTATGCATGCACAAACACTCTCTCTCTCTATCTCTCTCTCACACACACACACACACACACACAATCTTTGGTATGTGACCTGGGGAGAAACTACAAAACCAGGCCCATCTTCTCGTAAATTAAACAAAACTTGTCAGATTCCCACTGTCTCAGTCCATTAAATTCTAAACAAGACATGGGAACCGACTCAGAGGGGACCAACCGCCAGCCATCCCTCCTTCACTCCTCATTCCTGTTTTTCCAGAAGAGAGCTGGTCAGCCGGGAAGAGTTCGCCTATCACCTGCTCCATGTTCTACACCCTAGTGTAGGCCCAAAAATGAGTCACAGAGGAGGGAATGGAATGAGGGCAATGTAAACCATGTGAAATCAGCTCTGGAATTTCAAAAGCACCACGGCAAACCACCCCCACCCCCCATCAGCACCCCACCCCCAGCCAGAGGGAAATCTGATCAAGATAAAGTGTAGAGGTTAAGGAGACGACCCGCTTCCACTGTAACAACCTGGTTCTGCGCTTGGGTGGGAAACCTAGAACACATTCGGAAGAAGCATGAAAGGCTGAAAAGAAAATTCTGGACAATAAAATAAACTACCAATTATTTTCATGTACAGGTTGATGAGCAATAAATGGCCAATATTACAATTTTATAAGTCTAAATAAAATTTTATTTTGTCTAAATAAACTTGCAATAAAGAACAACTTGATATATACTGGTGGTGTACTGATCAAATACATGTTCGTGTTTTTGGTTGCATTTGTGAGTTAATAAATATATATCTGGTTGTATATAATCATAATACTGATGTATCAATCAAGGACTCCTGAATCTAATTAAACCATAATTGCATTGCAGCATTTTTAAGCTACAGTATCAGCAAATATTGTATTGCTCAGATTGTCAAATCAGATCATTACAAAACAACCAATTTAGATTCCTAATTTCAAAGGACAGCATTCAAGTGTTTATTTGGTTGATTGGGAAATACATAAAACAAATAATAGAAAAAAACAGGGAGAAAAAAAGTAATCCATTTTAAAAAGACAGTGTTAATATTTAAATATAGGGTTGCACCAATATTAAAATCTTACATAGATAAGCAGATGTTATAGGCTGATAACCAGCACATGGCAGATGTTGGAAATTTATACAGTTTTGCCTAAATACATTACAAAAAAATAAATAAATAAATAAAATAAATTATATATATATATATATATATATATATATATATATATATATATATATATATATATATATATATATATATATATAAGAAAACTAAGATCAGTCATTTTTAACACCACAACTGAATTTAGGCATCACAACATTATATAAACCATTCTTTCCTTAATATTGTTCAAAATATTATACTATATGGGTATCATGCAGGTACTATCTCTTTTCACAGGCTGATCTGATCTTGTCTGCTTGACTGGTGCTAATACCTTTCACAGTGGAACAGGATGTACACTATGAAGATCACGGGTAAAATGAGATGTTTAACATCACAGCTTCACAGAAACATGTTCCAGACATGACCTATATTCCCAAGCCTCACTGAAAGGCAATCTGACTGATGTCCATTGTATTATAAATAAACATAACATTCTCTCTGATATCTTTTGGACAAGCCATCCTCGACTCTGCTGCACATATGCAGTGAGGAAGAAAGAACTGTGAGTTTTATTTCTGTTCGTCACATCTGATGTTCTCCCATCTAAAGAATAGGATCAGGAGGGTTCGTTCCTGGCATTCCCAACTGGGGCAGATTTTGCCAGTTTCTCTCCAGAGTTATAGACTCTTTAAAGGGCCACAAGTGAACTCTTGACATCCTGTGAGAGCTTTTAAAATGCCTCTGTAATCCCTTGTTTGAGCAGTCTGGAAACATCTTGTCAATGCCTATCAGTGCACCATGACTGATGGCATGGGCAATAGCTATAAAACATGCGTATGGGTGGCGTACGGTTTTGAGCGACTTCAAAATGAAGGCGTTATGAACATATCCCTTTTATAAATGATCGTAGAGATGGTGCCAGTAAGCCTGCATGATATTTCAAATGTATGCTAAAAGGCATTCCCTCTTAAAACAAACCGAGCTGCCCTGCAGTCTCCAGTCACATGAACCTGGGAATGATCTGTTAAACATGGCTGATGGAAGACAGACCAATCCACTCTAGCTCCCCCAGATCACCACTATGCCTGTATCTAAGTGGCTTTACTTGACCCTTATGTTCATCTTTGAAGGAAACTCCAAGGAATGCATGGGTTTGAGGAGAAAAAAACGAGATAACTGGGGATGTGAATCGACACGTCCTGTTTACACCACAATAACAGTCGGAGCGAATGCTGCGGAGAACAAGCTTCAGGCATGCCGGTTATGCACTGCGCCACACTAGAGGTGTGTGGGCAGCACTGGAGGAAAAATATGAACACAATAGAATGAAAATATGTTTATGTAAGTGAGGAGTGTGCAAAGTTTTTAAACGCTGGAAGGTGCAACCATATTGTTTGAGCTTCTGGCGCCTTGAATTTGTTTATGCTGCATCTGTGTGAGAACAATTAACTTTTTGCTTTGTAAATAGACTATTAGTAATAAGATAAGAGGGTCTATTAAAACTGAATCTTTGCATGAACATTTTGCATAGGGACGAAATCATATGAAAAGTTCAATATGGCTATTAAAGACTCAAGTAAGAGGCTGAACATTGACCACACACATACTGCTAACATACCATCCATCCACTAAGTGACTTTTCCGGCAGGGTTGACCATTCAGTGTGCAACATCGCCATCATCTGGTGGTGTTTCGTTTAAGTGTGCATTAGTGTTTAACTAACTAAATCAACTTATATGTTACAAATGTTTTCTCTCTCATCCAAGCAGAAGATTATTGCCTATTGCTCTGTCCAACCCTTCACCTAAATAGCAAGATGTTGAGTTGGAGCGCTGTAAGAGTAGGCAAGTTTAAACAGGGAGGAGACAATCTGCGGTTTTGGGAGACCATTAAAAAGATGATAGGTGGGGTGTTCAAAGCATAGAATTGACTTAATCATCACCACAAACTCATATGATCGTTATGAAAACAGACTCAGGCATTTAAGCAATATCACATGGGTAAGTGGAATCACAAAATGTTGATATTCATACTGAAAGCGTTTAATATTGTTTTGATACAGTAGTTCTAGAAACAAAAACTCAGTTTTATCACTTAGCTTTTATATTTTTCTGACACTAACAAATAATAGTTCTAAAAGAAGTCAAAGCACTCTACCATCTTGCATTTAGTTTTGTATTGTACTTATCCAGTTATATTTTGGGTGGTATGAGACACAAATTCATCAATAAAAATGTTCAGTGTTCAAGAAAATGTATTTAATATATATATATATATATATATATATATATATATATATATATATATATATATATTTAAGAGGACAAAAAGTGCTTTAATGTAATAAATTTGCCTATATTCTTACCACATTTTACATTCATAAATAATAATAATAATAATAATTTGGTTTTGTTGACTGAAAGCTGAACATGGTATTAAACACTCTTTGGATGAAAAAGCTTTAAAGATTAAAAAATACATTGGTGAGCTCTATAAATCATTTATTTTATATTTGTATATGCTATTGTACCTTTATTCTGAATTTTATATTATTAGTAGTAGTAGTGGTATTTTTTTTTTATGTATTTTACTTGTTTTTCCACTCCACTCTAAGCATAAGTGGAGAGGCTCGACAGTAACTTCTCCTCAGTGTTCACTCATCATCAGTCCACTTAAGCTCCACTCCAGGTTTTCCATTTCCTGCATCTCACTTTAAGTGAACAATGAACATGAAGTGAAAACACCAACGCTCAGAAACTCTTCCTAACTCCAGGCACCGCTCACACACTCTGGTCTGGGACGCTGTGAACACAAGTTAACAGAGTTATACATGCAGTAAAACATCCCATGTTGTTTACACAAGATACCAGAAACATAAAATGACTGGAAACTGCACAATTATTTGTAGTTAAATAGGCATCCACTTCTGTAGTACAAAAGTGGGTAAACAGTGACATCTAACGAAGTTATTAGTCTATTGCAACTTATTAACAGTTCTCCTCACAATTTTGATAATAATCATCTTACAAAGTTAATGTAAAATTCTGCAACAATATTAAATAGGGAATGCATTCCGTGTACAATCCAAAACGTATAAAATCAAACCAATTGTGGATCATTTATAGTGTGATAAGATTAAGAAGCACATTCCTTTACCTGTTCAATCTTGCGACCGCTGATAAAGTTCATGCCAACCAAGTATTTCCGTAGGACGTTTAGACCTCAAGTGTGACTGTTTAGAAAAATGTATCATATTTCTTTATAGAATACTATCAATCACATCCATACTTGGCTACCAAACAATCCCGATCAGCCTTTACCGGAGAGCTGTCTAGTGTAGGCTATGTTTTATTCATACGCAGCGCTAGAGGTCGCTCTTGCGCTGTTATGACCAGCGAAGAAGAGCGGTAACTCTTAGACACTAAACAAAATTATAAACGAAACACTTTTGTTTTTGCCCCCATTTTTCATGAGATGATCTCAAAGATCTAAGATTTTTTTTATGTACACAAAAGGCCTATTTATCTCAAATATTGTTCACAAATCTGTCTAAATCTGTGTTAGTGAGCACTTCTTTGCCGAGATAATCCATCCACCTCACAGGTGTGGCATATCAAGATGCTGATTAGACAGCATGATTATTGTACAGATGTGCCTTAGGCTGGCCACAATAAAAGGCCACTCTAAAATGTGCAGTTTTATCACACAGATGTCAATGCCACGGATGTCGCAAGTTTTGAGCGACCGTGCAATTGGCATGCTGACTGCAGGATTGTCCACCAGAGCTGTTGCCCGTGAATTGAATGTTCATTTCTCTATCATAAGCCATCTCCAAAGGCGTTTCAGAGAATTTTTCAGTACATCCAACCGGCCTCACAACTGCAGACCATGTGTAACCACACCAGCCCAGGACCTCCACATGCAGCATCTTCACCTCCAAGATTGTCTGAGACCAGCCGGACAGCTGCTGCAACAATTGATTTGCACAACCAAAGAAGTTCTGCACAAACTGTCAGAAACCATCTCAGGGAAGCTCATCTGCATCCTTGTTGTCCTAGTTGAAGACTCGACCTGACTGCAGTTTGTCGTTCGTAACCGACTTGTGTGGATTAATGCTCACATTCGATGGCATCTGGCACTTTGGAGAGGTGTTCTCTTCATGGATGAATCTTGGTTTTCACTGTACAGGGCAGATGGCAGACAGTATGAATGGCATCATGTGGGTGAGCGGTATGCTGATGTCAACATTGTGGATCGAGTGGCCCATAGTGGCGGTGGGGTTATGGTATGGGCAGGCATATGTAATGGACAACGAACACAGGTGCATTTTATTGATGGCATTTTGAATGCACAGAGATACCGTGACTAGATCCTGAGGCCCATTGTTGTGCCATTCATCCACGACCATCACCTCAAGTTGCAGCATGATAATGCACAGCCCCATGTTGCAAGGATCTGTACACAATTCCTGAAAGCTGAAAACATCCCAATTATTGCATGGCCAGCATATTCACTGGACATGTCACCCATTGAGCATGTTTGGGATGCTCTGGATCGGCGTATATGACAGCGTGTTCCAGTTCCTGGAGAAGGAGAAGTGCTCACTAACACAGATTTAGACAGATTTGTGAACAATTTTGGAGATAAACAGGCCTTTTGTGTACATAGAAAAAGTTTTTGATCTTTGAGTTCAGCTCATTAATGTACATAAATGTACATAAATCCCTCTTTGCGCCTCACAGTTCCATATGTGGACAGACAGAGGGGCTGTTTCTATTTGGCCAAACATGAAGTTGCTTTGTTAATACTGTCTTGTTTTTATTTTATTTTATTCATATATTATTATCACAGATAAGAGAGAAGACAAGTTAAAGGATGCAGAATGGAGAAAATAATATTTATAAATATTTTATGCAAATAAATAACTGATTAAATTCTGATAAGTTAAAGCTATTTAAAACCCCTGTTTGAATTAAATTAATTATAACTCCTTGGTTAAAAATGTCTGTTGTTGACATAGCTTCTTTTAGGCTACCTAAATCCAGCAGATGGTATTATCAATCGTGGGTGTGTGCGTGCATGCATGCGAGCATGTCTTACTGTCAAAAAATATAGATATACTATAGCAATAAACCATCATTCATTGATGCTTTATGTTTTAAATTCTACTTTGTCCACATGATGGTGAATATTAAAGGATTTAATTGGACAGTTGGAATAATCAAGGTGATGCTTGCCATACTTGACACGAACTAGCAGTAGGTGGCATAAATGACACTTCTAATTACATAATCTAATCGAAACACTTTGAAAAAAAGTGAAGTCCTGTGCAGCAGACAGCTTTTCCTGTCAAACATTTGCTTGCCAGATCTTCTACTTTCTCCAGCATAAAAGCTCATCATCAGTTCGTTGTTCAAATACAAACTGTTTTTCAGTCTGTCAGCAGAAATAGAATAGCCTACATTGTTTTGCTATAAAAGACAAATAGATAACAAAATTCAAAAGCTCAGTTTTTTTTTTTTTTTTTTTTGGATTTCAAATATTGTTCAAAGCAAAGTTTAGAGAGCAAACACACCTAATTCCAGTTTTCCCACACTGGTCCTGTTTCTCTGGCAGAGGAGGCAGGCCTTCTGGTGTCGGTATGTAAAGTATAATTATGTGTAAAGTTTTTTAGCATCAGGGCACACAATACAAGAGTGCCAACTATGATTCCAAGTATGTGTTTTATGAGCTGCCAGCCAAACAATCCAGTGTGGGGCAAGAGGACATATTTTAAAGTCTTCCGTGAGTGTGTGACAAACAGTAATAAACAGCACTCAGTTAACAAACTAGTGGGACACATTTCAGTGTCACCATTTAAAACAGTGCAATAGTCATTTGATTTTTTTAAATATTGCCTGCATAGTGTCTGCATATATAGTACATATATATTTATCCACCACCAGATCAGCACAGCCATTTAGTAAAATATCATGTATTGACCACAGAAGGTCACAAGTTTCACAAAAATCTTTAATTAGCTTTCCAATGGCCCACTGGGAGATGTCATAGCATTTTATATTAGTAAATACTTGTACTTGTGGTGTCAATTAATACAAATTCTATTAAAATCTATTAAAGTAAATAAAAGCTTTTTTTACATTTATTTTTAATTATTTAAATATTTTTTTCATTTATTGCTCTCTGGATTTTGTGAACAAGCTTGTTGCGTGTTTTAAATTATTCAAAAGAAGAAATGTGTGGGACATTTTAGAATGTAAATGTTAACACACTTGATTTTGTGAGACAGTTCAACAAAATTAAAATCAGCACACATTTTGGCAGACATACTTGAATATGGGATCAATTTACTGAAGTTTTTGCATTAATTATCCAATGGCAAGAGCACAAATTTATCAGCAGTTGAGTGTTTCTGTATATGTGAGAAGTGGTTTGTGTGTGCATTTTGCTCCAGCAGACAGTGGACTCCTCAAGCACTCTTAAGGGAGCAGTAGTAACTTCTGACACCTGTGCATGGATTGATTGTAACTTATTTTTATGTCTTCCTGCATTCTTCAATTTAATATTATTTACCTAAGGGCATCTGCATTAATTTACGTGTGGTAAAATATGTCCCTCTTGCTGAAACCTTATTATAATCATTCCCACCACATTCCTCTCTTTTAATAACCACATCTCCATTTGGGTTAGATACCTCTATATATCATTTAAAGTGGAAATGTTCATACTTTCCCATATTCACAAAAAAAAAAATGTGTGATAGTCGAAGTGAATCACACAGTCTTTTCTTTGCTTCAGTATTTAGTTATTGGAAAGAATGTTCTATAGTTGGATGATTCAGTTCCCTTTTTGTCAGTGCTGGCTTTTAATGCTAGTAGCTGACCTTATGAAGTTTTCACAGAAGAGGTCTGTTAGATCATTTAGCCTTTGTCATCCTGTCATCATGCAATCATGCAAGGTTTGTTTAAGCTCTTCTACAGTTCCGACAAATTTCTGTTCAGATAAAAAGTGAGTTTTACAAATTATTGTAACAAATCAAATTCTTTAATACCAGAATGTAGGAACTTCTACAAATTATATTTATGGATAGTTTAAAAAAATGATGTATATTTTGTAAAGAGGTTTTGTTGAATTAAAAGCTGTAGGAGACACATTAGTCAGCAGTAAACTATATTACATAGATGCCAGCAGTGTTCCAATTCAAAGGCTGAATGCATCAAAAGCTGCATTAGAAGACTGAATGTGTCCCAATGGCATATTTAGACAGTTTGTGAACCCTGATTTGTTTTCAGACTATTGAATGTAACTTTTAAATAGTCCATCATAAAAAAGTCCCATATTATCATTTGTTAGCGGTCACATTACTGAAATTTCACTGACAAAAAGGTCCATTGTCTATTCTCAATAGTGTAGTTATGTATGGAGCACAGCACACACAAAAAAAGTCACTTTCAAAGCAAGCAGATTTTTACTGCATACTGTAAAATACTGCAAATTTGCGCAACCAACTTGAATCAGGACCAGAATCTGAGTGGAGAAATCTTTTGACCTTCCAGATAGAATGGATTCCAACAGAATTTATTGACAAACTGGTCAAACAACAGTAAATGTGACCATACTTGTACTGAGAGTGAACAAATCTGACATTCTATGACATACTTGCATGACAAATTATTCGTAAGGTTCACTTTGACATGCCCAGTGCAGACACAACCTCTCTCATTTTAAAACATTCAGATTTGCATTGTGTGAACACCCTTGAAGTGTTCTTTTACTTTGCAAACCATCTCCTATTATCACAGAGCAAGATGTTCAGTAATTGCAGTCAAGAGGTTTTCAAAAAAATGTGAACTTTAACACGCTCCATCTGTTGCAGAACCATTCAAACATGTCCTGACTCCATGTACAAGAAGAGGTTATGGAAAAGTACTGAAGGATTTTTGGACACAAGCCCATCCAAATTTACAAGAGCAAAGAATATGTCTCTTACGTTTGAACTGTGTTGATTCAACACATATAGCATATGCTTTATTTACTCTGACATAAAACAAAGTTAAATTTAGCCTAAGCATACTTAGTTGTTTTTATTGTATTTGTATTTTGGCCAAGTGCCTTAAGTGAACGTTAGCACATTTAAAAACTTTAAAATCCATTTTCAGATACTTTCCGTACTAGGGAATCATGTTAATAAGAAAAAACAACAACTGAAAAAACACTCTGTTAGTCCTGAGTAAGTTAGTTATGTAATCATTGGTAATAACCCACTGCATGGTAGCAAAGAAACTCAGCATCATACAGTTATTCTTATGGTCATGGGAAATAGCAGCCACTGACAAAACCAGCAGAGCTGGCAATGTGGTATTTAATTTGGTTTGAGCAATTGGAGAGAAACCTCATACTGTAATTGTAACACTGAGAAACTGTTCATTTACCAAGGTGTTTCATGGTTATTTTTTTCTGTATAAATCAAAGGAAAACCTAAATATCGCAAACTAGGGGGGAAACAAAAGGAAAGTATATGTTTATTAAAAAAAATAATTGTGTCTAGAAAGTTATTTTTTCCATTTATTCTGATAGCCAATTGTTTTTAGGTTAAGTTTGTCTTGAACATCAAGTTGAATTCAGATCTGCACTCCAGATATCACACACAATTCACCATCATTCCAAGTCTGAGGAAATACAGAACAGATGTTCCTCAAGGATCTGTCCTTAAGAAATCACTTACACTGGCTCTCAATAATGTTTTTATTGCCTCACAAATCCATAGATGTCTAACCCGCAACATGGCTAACCTTTAACATTAGCCTCAGTAATCAATAGTTCGTTTTAATCAAAATAAAAGTTAATCAGTATAAGACCTAATGAGACTCTAACTGCCTAAATTGACTTGCAACATCCATAATTGGCTGACAACTTCCTGTTCTGAAGTCCCTCTCAGTGATATTTAAAAGACCACCATCATAAACACAGTTTTCTCAGTGTTAAGTTTAGTTTTCAAAATATTTAAAGCTAAATAGCAAGGACAAAAATGTCACATGACATATTTTTGCTATAGCACAATAACAGTCATGTTTGCAACCCACCAGATCTGCTTGTGTTGATGGGTGTGTCACCACAAACCTGGGAGCTGTTGTCCGCTGCACTCATGGAACAAACACCCACAGGTCTGTCTGAAGCCCACGCATGAGACAAAACCACCACTGATGGTTCTTATTAGAGAACTACAACAGACCGTCCCTAACACTAACATGTCTGACAATGTTCTTCTCATAAAGGAATTTCTTGGAAAAGTAAATTGCACTTTTAAAGTGTGATCATTTGGCAACTGTATAGTGGGGTCGGTTGTTTTAAATTTCCATCAATTTAAAAAAACAAACAAATTCGATTTTTTAGGAATAAATTATTGGTAGGGTTACGTTTAGGGGTAGGGCATGGGTTAAGTCTGAATTTTTGGACAATAACGTTGATCCAGGATCATCAAAAGATGTTGATCCAGGAACATGTCTAACTTGGCAAAATCACGAGTAGACATACACATACAAAATAACCCTTTATTCCACAAGATAACCTAAGTTTAAAAACGCAACTTGATGAGGTTACAAATGAGGTGACAATATGAAGACTTTGCCTTCAAAACTCGATAAACACCATTAAAAAAAATCAGTATTGTTTCTGGTCGGTATTGAAAAGTAAATTTTTAGCAAAAGGCGATATTCTAAGAGTTATTGGGTCATGTTTTCTCCCTTTTTTTCAAACCGCGACAAACGCCATTCTCGCTTTTTTGCAGGACGCGATATATATGCGATACATATATATATATATATATATATATATATATATATATAAAAATCGCATGTGATTGTCATCTGCATTTCATCAGTAAAGCCGGTTCTGTGATTAATAATACCGGTAAATCTCCATCAAGTGCTTTTAGATGGAGCGACATTTAATACACAGAGCCATGGATGAAATACATACAGCCAAGTATGGAGATCCATACTCAGAATTCGTGCTCTGCATTTTACCCATCCAAAGTGCACACACACAGCAGTGAACACACACACACAGTGAACACACACCCGGAGCAGGGGGCAGCCATTTATGCTGCGACGCCTAGGCTGCAGTCAGAGGTTCGGTGCCTTGCGGTGTTTCGGCCAATCACAGTCCACTGGGTAGGTTGGCCAATCAGAGCAGACTGCGCTTGTCAGAAGGAGGGACTTCGTAAAAAACGACTTGTTTGAGAGAGGCGGGGCATAGATGGCCTACAATAATGTACAGTATTTGAAACATAATGCGTTTTTTGAACATTAAAGCATGTCAACATATTCTGTTACACCAAATAATGATTTTAAAAAAAAGCATCATACTGTATGACCCCTTTAATCAAAATGGATTTATTGCGTTTTGGAACCAAACTCTTCATAAGTAGCATAGTACCATTTTGTAGCATGTATAGCATTTTATTTAAAGATTGAAAGTGATCACATTTGCTTAAAAAACAGCTCTAAATAGCAAGCTGAAAGTCTGCTAACATACCTACTCCAAATTGTCAAGAAAGAACAGAAAGTACACCTAACAGGTAAGTAAAAATGTGCAGACACAGCCGATTAAATGCTACCATTACAACTCTGGACTGACTGGACCTTTTCTGCTGTGTACACAAGTAACCTTGGCCTTTTCTGTATATGTGTGGGTGCATGTGTGTGTTGCGAGAAGGAAATGGAAACTGGGAGAGAGGTGAATATGTGGGGGCGAGGAGTGGGAGAGGTGGGTCAGTCCTGCCTGGAGCTGCACACAGAATGTTGTTCTAATGCCTGAATGTGGAATGCCTTATTCAAACACTGAAGTCAGAGCTGGCTCCTTAAGGGTTTAATATAAAATAGCTGACTACCCTTCTTCAAACAGCATTCTGGGGAATGCATTTGATGTTGAAAGGTACATCAAATAAACAACAAATAATAAGGTCTTTGAATTATATATATTTTTAAGTGAGTGTGAGAGAAGTAAACACTTTCAAATCAGTTAAGAATAAAATGAAAACATAAGAAGATCTTCAACCCCAGTAAGTTGAAACTCACAACCCTTAATGAATGACATGAAATGACATGCAATTATAATTTTTATGTTTAAACAAAGTAGGTTAGTTTGATTGTAAAGGATTTTTGACAAGCTGTCTGTGAGGTGTTCATTTAAAACACTGCACTGTTAAAACAACCTCTATATAAGCAATAACAGGTGCTTTATCTGGTAAAATTCAAGATGGTCTGGATCATATTATGAATAAACCCAATACTATGGACTTACCCAGAGACTGAAAACTGGCAACTGTCAGGAGCTGGAATACAGTATAATATTTCTTGAGTTTGTGGTCTGTAGCAAAAGCAGATTCTCAATCAAATAATTAAACCATGGTCGTCCAATATCTAACTAAAATGTATGAATTTGCCAGACACATTTTTCCAAAGTGAACAGTATATGTTTTCATGGGAATCAAACCAATCATTTTGGCATTGATTGTGCCAAACATCAAGCAGCTTGTTAAAGTAATCAGCACTATTACTATTTTAATGATTAACAACATATTGCAATAAAATGAACAAACTGTCATTACCAAAACTATAGTGCAAAGGACTATACACATGACATATGAGAGCTGTGGCCCATGGAAACCCTGGTCTGAGTCTGATCTGGTTCAAGTAGGGGAACATGTTCCACTATCCACTCCTCGACTATAATAAAATCAATTCAGTGTGACCAAAAACAGAAGAAAAAAAGCCATACAACTTTGGAATGACATAAGTGAGTGAGAAATATATGTTTTGCTGTTGTTGTTTTTGTTCATTTTTGATATATAAAATGATATATTATTGTTAACCAAAACTAACTAAAACTAAATACACTGCAAAAAATATTAATTGAATTTCCAAAAAAAAAAAAAAAGTAAGGTAAGTGGTTGCAATTAATTTATTTTAGCTACATTTAAATAAATTTAGTTGACTAACTTTCAAAAAAAATGTATTTAAATGTAGCTAAAATAAATTGTTTGCAACCACTTAACTTAAACAATTTTGTGTAACTTTTTTCAGTGAAAAATAATAATAATAATAATAATAAACTTATTTCAGCTTGTTCAACATGTCTTATTTTCATTCCACATTAGAATCCACATTTCCCATTTTCATTTAAGTATATACAGTAGACATAAAGAGACTATTAAAAATGACAAAAATATACACAACAAAACTTTAAATAAAATTAAAAATATAAATACAATTTAATTCAAAATACCAACAAAAATATAATAGTCTATAAAATGATATTAAAATTACACTCTTATGGGTGAACAATCCCTTGATATACATAAATGTATAATGTCCATTTACACTATGACTCTGGGTCATTACATGGTCAAACTGTATGACAAAGAGTGATGACACTCTGCTGTAATGTTTGCAAGGTCGAATGTGCACACTGTTGCAAGCGTTCCAGGTACACAAACAGTGCGAAGAAAATTAATGGCTTGTCCTAAGGGTTTAATTTCACATGGAGAACAGATTCCACTCTGCTCTTCCCGTTCATTGCTTTTCCCGTACAGTCTGTTTGACAGAACTCTGAGCTATAGTGGAGCAATCCTTGGAGAGATTACAGGTTTTACCTAGATTTTACGGGCTGTTGAGGTCACTGCAACTGGAAACAGGATGGAAAAACAAATGCTTAAGATGCCTTCATATGATCTGTGTAAAACAGACAGGAACAACAGTTGATTCATTATGAAAATATTAACACAAATCATTGCTAACAGGCTAAGCAACAGCATATGAAAACCAGAGCATGTATAAGTTCAATTCATTTTATCATAAGTCAAAATTTTGCTCTGATACAATAAACTTAAATAAAACACTTTCTTTTACTTTTTATGGTGTTTTGTCTTATAGTGTGGGTGGATTTCAGACATTCATTTTTAAATATACAGGTAGCTACTCATTCTGTGTGTAAGTGATACAGTAGTGTGCCAGAAAACTATGGCACATTGGATCTGAAGCATTGCTCAGGCCATTTATTTTTATAAAGACGAACTAAATGGCTAGTTTTAATGCTGTTCTCAGCTATTCAACACGTGCCAAGACACTGGGCTGTTTCATGGCTCATTTACCAGTAGCTTTTGCTCTTTACTTGGTAGCAGGGCCAATCATATTATCAAGCCTTTTACTAGCAAGCGGTTCCATAAAAATAAAGCTTGCAGTGTTGTGTATTAAATGCTCCTAACATTATTAAAAATTAAAATATGGCTCCTTATGGAAAGTAGAAGAGATTGCTAATCAAAGCAGTCTATATTTGGATCTAGTCTGGGTCATTTTTATTGCTTGTTTAATGCTTCTGTACTTAATCAATTTAAATTTGATGACATACATTACCTTTCCCTTCAAGTTTATAATAAAGACTCCACATTCGGGAACAAGAGCGGCTGTGTATTAGGCTGAAAGAGGACTGTGAGTTCATGGGTGAGGTTTGAGCAAATTGCATTAGGCATTCTGTAGAGGTCTGTGTCCACACATACACTTTCATTGTTGGCATATAGACTGAGAGCATATTTCTACATGTCTGTGACATTAATATTGTACTTTATATGTTACTGAGCAGTTGGTGTGTTGAACTAAACTGAGCTCAGTAGCCTATGCAGTGTTATACACCAAGGAAAAAGGTCATTTTAATATTCTTAATCATTTTAGTTATTCATCCAGTATGGCAGAGAGCTTGATGGCTATGTACGCACAGCTGTGTGATTCAGCTTTAAGCAAGTGTGTTGTTTTGTCCCTGAATGTTTTTGTGATTGATCAAATCGGTGGAATAAAAGATTCAGTGATTCATTCAGACAAGTCAACTCAGCCAATTGTTTTGTTCTTTAATAAATAGGTGCTGCTGAATCAATCAGATGAGTTTAAAGTTAAACGAATCACTCATAAAGACAGTTCTATTGAACTGCTAAATGCTGCTAGACCAATCATATTCAATGACCAGAAATGATAATACAATATAAGCTCAATCTTAAAAAAAAAAAGTTTAAAACATCTGCAAACGCTAGTGGACACCACTCCTCACATGGTTAATTTAATGGCTTTTGTCCATTCTATTTTCAACCTCGCTGCATCTACTCTCTTCTATCAAACCTAATAACAGGGGACTGTGGGTTTTGGACTCCATTACTGCAATTTCCAATTACAGTTCTGTAGAACTGAAGGAACATTGCCAGTGTATCCTTGTATCAGGATCTGGATGTTGGATGAATTTTAGCTTACAATCCTCATATCCTTAATTTTTGTTGTCTGCTTTTTAGTTATTTTGATTTCGATGTCTTAAAAGAAATATGATTCTTCAGTGTCTGGTTTAATTGTTTTAATCTATGCCTCAGCTCAATCTGTGTCTGTAGAAATCCTCAAAATATTCCAAAAATTTGTATGGTTATCATTTACAAAGTCGCACACATCCTCCACCCCATTGCATGTTCGTTATTTAATCCCTTTGAATGTTCAGTTTTAGGTTTTTGTCCATTTCTCACAGTTCCACACCACAGATTTTCCTCCATATCAGTGCAGAAAATGTGTGAAAGGTCTGCTGATTCCATCTGAGCCTGCTAAATGCCTAATACTGGCATAAAGATGTCAAGTGTTATAGTTTCTAAGTTTAATTACATGTTTCCGAGATTCTCATCATTTAAAGGGGTTTGTTTATATGATGTGATGATCTTTCGTAGCTGTTTACGCGAATGGATTTAATTACAGACTGATGTACTGTGTTAAGACCCACATGTGTCAGGAAGCGAGCATGAAGGGGAATAGAGGATTGTGGGCTGCTCAGAGGCATCTGTTAATAAAGTAAAAAACAAAAGTAACAGGTAAGAAAGACCCTGGGCTTTTAAAAAGAGCCAGATGTGGATCATTCCATACATTCAGATGTTATCAAATCAGTTGAGACTAGAAAGTAACTTTGCCTTTGGAATGGAATGTGTGCACTAGACTTTTAGACCAACCAATGCCTAAAATAATTGAGTTTCACTTTTACAAGAGGCATAATTATCAGAAACATAATGTAACTAGAAAAACAAATGCTGAGAAGAATTTGGGGGTTTAATATTTTAACCTGTATCAGGTACAGTATATGATTGTATATACACTATATTATCTTTCAGGCTGAGCTGTTCCACAGTCACACACCCCCTGGATTCTGCTCAGCAGCTGTTATCCAGTTACATCATCTGAGTTTGGGGCTGTTTTAAGGACCAGAGCCAAACATGTGCTGAGTATACATATGTGTGATAGCCTACGTGTGATTTTTGATTTCGCATTACACAGTTCCATTATTGAAGTCCATCTGAATTGTTTATTTCAAGTGTTTTACCTAATTATCCTCAATGCTTAAAAATAAACATTATTTAACTAATTAAGTATAATAGTCTCTTTATGTCTAATTATGTATACTAATTAAGTTATTATTAACTAATTAAGTTCTATGACTGGTTAGTCAAAAATATGTGATGTTTTATTCAAATGTGATGACAAAAGTGTCTTGTAGTCTGAACATGCTGAACAGAGTAAAAACTGTGTTATAAAATATTCTAAAATAAATAGATGATGGAGTGATCCTAATTCTGTTTAGATTTGCATTAAATCTATTTTCTTTTTTCTGAATGAAATATGACCCCTTCATAGGTTACCAGAGTCTTACTGCTTTTCATGATATTTCTGTGGGTTGCCAGTTGTTGTATATTTGTGTCAACTTTCAGTCCATTAAAAAAATAAACTTCTTATGTTCAGCAATTTAAGAGACTGTCTATATATCTCAATCAAAGGATATTTTCAATGTTTGTTTTCTTGTACCATTCTATTTAGTTTCTTATCGCCATTGTTGCCTTTAGCTTGCTTTTCAGGCATTTTCTTTAAAACTATTTAGAAACTATATTTACTGAAAATGTTTCTCTTCGGGTAGGGGAAAATATTCATAGCCAACATTTAATACAAACCATTTTCAATATAATATTTAAATAATTTTCTTTGGCTTTAAAGAGCAGTGAAAAAAAGAAAAAACAAGTTTCCTCATTTTAGAAACAACATGTTGTCTTCATAATATTGCACTTTCTAAATTTTTTATTCATAAATATTGCTCTCTTTATATTTATGAAACGGGTCTTTTCATTCAAGGATTTGCCGGATTTACGCTTCACTCTGATTGCAGGAGTAAATCTCCGCGCACTGGCACCCCTCAGCTGCATGGGTTGGTCCTGTGCGCTCGTCAGAGGATACGGAGGCTGCTGTGCTGTTGCTTTCTGACATGTCTGGGAAAGCTTCCAGTGATAAGGAGACGCACAGAGAGTTTACCAAACTTTTGGAAGTATTTCTGACTTTTTTTCTCATTTTTCGCAACGTGCATTGTGTTGAAGTGGCATGTGTCAAACTTCTCGAGACTGACTGAGGACCGGAGATTTACTTCTTGGTATCTATTTCCAGATGATTAAGGGATTGTATGCATTTTAATACAGGAATGATGAGATGAGAAAATCTGGCGCAGGGTAGCGGTAAATACCTATTGCACTGATCCAACCAGATCGCGCGCTGCTTGTTCAAGAAATGTTTCCTAGACGCAGTTACAGGTAAAACCAAGGTCGATTTAACTTGACCGATTTTGTCTTCTTTTTTTTTAAGAAAATTATTTTCTTTGTTTGTTAAGTACCCAACTATGGTTTTAAATAACTTTTGCCTTGTTCTGCATTGAGCATCAGAATTATAAACACTTCTAAAAAAATAAATTGGATCTTATGACGCTTTACTGGATTGCATCTCTCTACTGACTTAAGTGTTATTAAAGTTTTCAAATATGAGGGGAAGGTACATTTTTGGTTTCGGTGTTTTGTGTCTGTTGACATGGGCTGTTTACATGTCAGAGAGCAGCCCGACCGATAAACAAGCCAAACTCAGACTGATTTCCTTAAGACGAGCAAAACAAAACAAATCACGACAAGGTTACGTGAAAACACGTTCTCCTTCATGGATTAATGAGAGACGCCAGCAGATGCAGGGAGATGAAGGTATAAACGTTACCAGGAACGTCCAATCCAGAAAGGACTTGGCACAAACGAGACCAGCACAGGGTGAGTCTAGGAACCCAATCCAGCAAGATGATGGAACACCTGGAGCCAGGGCCAGAGTATTCCGCATGCCAAGCAGCGCTGGTTCTCCAAACTTACTGGCGTCATTTGCAGGGAAAAACCGCCTGCTGGTTATTTCTGCACCTCACGACTCTGATGGCTACTTCAGATTGATGATGAGTCTTCTCAAACCTGATGTTTACTGTGAATTAGCAGAGCGGCACGTGCATCAGATTGTCATGTTCCACCAGGAAGGGGAATTGGGTGGGAAAATAAGACGCATTACTAATGAAGGCAAGGTGATGGAGGAGCCATTAGATACAACTATTATTCCTAGGCTCATGAACTTTCTCAAATTAGAAAAAGGAAAGTTTGGTATGGTCCTTCTTAAGAAGACGCTTCAGGTAGAAGAACGCTACCCATACCCTGTCAGACTGGAAGCGATGTATGAAGTTATCGACCAGTCGCCCATTCGCAAAATGGAGAAAGTCAGGCAGAAAGGCTTTGTCCAGAAGTGTAAAGGAGCTGGGGTGGAGGGGCAGGTGGTCGAGGGTGTCCCCAGCACTGACCCCCAAGTGAACCCACCAACGGAGAGGAGAAAAGAGGTGCGGAAACCCATTCGAAGACCGACAACAACAACTACTCCAACTCCAACGAGACCAACGACCACTACCACCACCACCAAAGCAACTACCACCACCACACGTCCCCCAACTACAACCCGATCCACCACTACAACGACGACAACAACACGGCCGACCACAACCACAACACGGACCACCACCACTCCAAGGACGACGAGAGCTCATACTACCCCTCAATGGATCCCAGCACACAAGACCACCACTGAGCCTTACTATTACAACCGTAGAGACAGACACCAGACAACCTCACCCACAACCCTTCCCGTCTACACCAAAGCTGACACAGCAAAATACAGGGACAACCACACTGATAAAAAAGAATACAACCACAAACATTCCAGCATTATACCTACACAACACAAACCGCCTAAAGTTAAGCCTACAAGGAAAAAAAATGGCGATAAGGAAATTAGCAATGCATATGAAGAGAAATATGATGTAGGTGAGCCCACCAACATCTATCCCGAAGAGAAGGAGGAAGAAATTTTGCCTGCCAAGAAAGGCAAGGGCAGGGCGGATAAAAAGAAGAAAAAGGACAAGAAGGACAAGTCGGAGAGGAGGGGAAAGGGTGGTAAGAAAAATGGAAAGAAAGAATCAAAGATCCATGAGAAAGAAGAGTATCAGAAACCAACAAAAAGACCACCGCCGCCCCCTCCGCCACCTAAAGGAACTCTGGCAACCTTTCTGGACTATTTTGAAAGCAAAAGAAGACTAATTGTGAGTAGCTTTGTAAGTAGTCTGATTAAGAAATGTGGATTTCTGTAATGTTTTATTAACTGTTCTTCTGTTACAAACTCTTCACTTCAGTTGATCACCTCTCCAACAGAGGAGAACACCATGTATGTTCAGCAAAGGGATGAATACTTGGAACATGTGTGTGAGATGGCCATCAGGAAGGTTTCCATCATCACCATCTTCGGCATGCTTACAAATAGCACCATGAAAATAGATCATTACCAACTTGGTAAGCCACATTCATCTCGTTAGAAAAATATATATATGTGCATATATCAAATATATACTATATAATAACCATCAAAAAAGCATAAAAAAACTTTAAAACCGATAGGAGAATTTGTTTTCATCACTGCCTGCTTTTTCCTGTTATCCTTTCCTATGTTTTGCTTTGCTCATTTTTAAACACTTCCTGAGCACTGCTGAGAATCCATGTCATGTTTTGACATATGGACATTTAAACCCAGGTTATGGAAGTTCCGGTCAAAGCATTCCATCCATTCCCACTGAGCCGAATTGAACTCACCCATCATAAAATTCCGCAACGTTCATGAAAAAGAACAACTGTTTCCTGTTCTTTGAGAGCTTTACTAGTTGTGACATGGAACTATGAATGATTAGGCTGAAGATGGATATGATAAACACAAGAAATTTTCCTTTGCTGGAGATTAAGGGCTTTTAATGTGCCAAACAAAAAGCGCCTTTTATCCAACTGTTGGCACTCACTTGTAAGTTAGGGAAGCACTTTTCCAGATTATGACCTCATATGACACAGAACCTCACAGCAAAGGATCTTAAAGTTTGGTCTGGGAATGGAGTGAATGGTACTTGTTCAAGTGTCACGGAATGCTGCTAGATGAATCAAATGCAGGAGTGCAGAGAGTCTGTCCTGGCACGTTATTCTCTCTAGCTCATTATCCAAGACATGGGGAAAATGTCTGTTTTCTTTGTAGCTGATATTCTGACTGGAGAGTTTTAGCTCAGAAACAGCAGTCAGATCTGGACAGATCAGACAGTTTTGCAGGGTGGGTAGATTGGTAAAGCATACAACAATCTACATTCTTACAATTTCTTCATTGTCAGTGTTGTTGTGGAACTGCTCCACAAGCAGGGACGTCTATGGCTTGAATTCAAAAACACTGAGTATTGTTGGAGTCATTCAAATAGCTCACTCCCTCAGACATGCTAAGATAATCAAGACCAGATTTTTACCTGAAATTTAGCTTTGAATGCTTCCTACCTATCTGTTTTTACCAGGGTTGTGTGTATTTGGAATTATGAATGACATTTAAAGAGGTTTAAAGGCCTTATAGATACACTATATGGACAAAAGTATTGGGACAATACCCCTTCTAATGAACAGGTTTGACTACTTTAGTAATTTATATGAGTACAAATGTTAAAGCATATAATAATATAGTAGGGAATTGTGTGCGTCTAATTTTATAGCAACAGTTTGGACAGGACCCTTTTCTATTCTAAAATGACAATGCCTCTGTGTATAAGACAACGTTCAAAAAGAAATGATTGATTCAGTCAGTGTGGAAGAACTTGACTGGTCTGCAGAAAGCCAAGTCATAATCCCAGCTGAACACCTCTATTATGACTTTAAACGCAAACCTTGAGCCAAAAACTTGTCACCAAACACCAATCACTTGTATATATTTTAGACACTTCCAAAACTGTTGGAACAGACATGGAAATAAAAGAAGGGGGATGTCCCAATACTTTTGTCCATATAGTTTATGTAAAAGACATTGATGTTTGGTGATGAGTTTTTGGATCAAGGTCTGCATTTACATAAATACACTGACTGAATCAATAGTTTAATTTTTTTCATGTTTAGATAGAAAAAGGTCCTGTCCAAACTTTTGCTATAAAATTAGAAGCACACAATTCCCTAGAATACCATTATATACCTAAACATTAAGATTAGAAGGGGGTGTCCCAATACTTTGTTCATATAGTGTAGCTAGATAGACAGATAGTTCCAACTCAACTCATCATTTGAAAGTAAGCTAATTCTTTAATTAAAAATTTTGCACAACCCTGGTTGTTAATTTAACAGATGTCACACAGTTAGATTCTAGAAGCGAAATGCTTTGAAAGGGTTTAACAATGACATCGTCATCATCCATCCTACGTCTGAATGAGTCAATGCTTTGACTTTTATTCCATATACTCATCAGTCTGGTCTGCGTCAAATAGCTCTGTGCAAGGGGTCCCTCTCACTGCCACAGGATGGGAAAATGGAAGCAAAACAGGTGCTCATAAACATCTCTCAATAAAAAAAGAGAGCTAAGTGAACACATAAGGCTCTTTATGAAGGCATATATCTGCCTGGCACATTCTGAGCATTTATAGCCTGCCAGCTCACTGTGACTGGTTCTAGTGTAGCATCAGAGGTACTAGAAAAGGAAACATGACTGACTGTATGATCAACGGTTCTTAAACCACAATTAAAGGTCCTGTGCTGTGGCTATGGTAGGCATATATAATTAGGAGCGTTGCTGAGGCTAAACCTAATCTCTCATTTTCCGTTTGTAATTCTTATGATGTAACTCCACAGAGAGGGGATTTCAGTTTATCCTTATTATTTAGAAATTGTATTTATTTGTTTTATATTCAGATTCCTAGTTGTTGTTTATATAGTGCTAGTCAAGTAGTACATGAGCCTAAAGCCTCCTTATTATATATTCTGGCCTTGAGAGATAAATAAAGATCTTATTTAAAGAAAACCACATGTTTAGAGGGAGAAAAAGCATTCCGCCTCTGCTTTGATTGGTTTTTAATTGTAGTTCACCTCCCGTGCTGAAAGTGGAGTGCCTTAAACAGTCTGTTTTGTTGTCCACTGGAAATCAGAGCGAGAAATTCTTTGGATTTTGCGGAAAGGAAAACAAATACTTTGGGTTGGCCGCGTCTTCCCGTGCTGTCTCACGCACCCACAGAGTTTCCACAGAGCAAAGAGGGTCTTTCACATGAGTTGCTCTGTTTTTATCTGTCTCTTGTATAGCAAAGGAAGCCATGTTCCCAGAATAAACACACAGAGCTGCCTTCCCTAAGGCCCTGCAGCACTTCATTAAAAGACAGCATGTCTGGTGATTTTCCATTTAGACAAACAGCAGAACAGCATTGAGCTCTTCGTATATTCGAGAGCCTCACTGTCCCGAGTTCTACCAGCGTTGACCCCACTGGAGGGGTCGCCCTGGGTTCTGCATGTTATGAAAGACACGCATGTCTCTTTGAACTGCAGTCAAAACAAAACTAGCAGACTGTGGAGCCATCTGTAATCTTCTGTATTTATCTCTCTGGTTGGTTGATCAGTCTGTGGGATTTTGTGTGGCGTCTTTGCAGAGAATGACAAGCCCATGAAAGGTCTGAAACAGGAGGATTTGGAGAACCAGGATCTCATCACAGAGCTGAGGAAGGAGTACGGAATGACCTACAGTGATTTCTACATGGTCCTGACAGATCTGGACATGAAAGCCAAGGTAAAAGACACGTAACTTGGCACATATAACATTTTCACCGCTTTAAAGCTCGCTTCTTCCACGGTACTTTTCAGGCGTACGTGAGGTGTGCCAGTGCAAAGCCGAGTCCTGTTTGCAGACAGCTGGAATACACAAAGAAGCCACTGTGCAGTCAGGCAGCGGATAGACAGTAAAATCTATTGAAAATCCTCAGAACCGTAGCCAGTCAGACACCCACGAATACTTGGTTAATTATGGGTATGAAGTGTTTGAACTGAATTGTGGGAGTTGAATGTCGACGCAACTGACTATGTTAATAAATAAACTGCCCACAAATAAACAGGAATCATCACCGTCCCTGTAAATGAGACTTTTAAGGACACGTTTTAACATCCATATTAATTGAATTATGTATGCCTTCATTAACTGGGTTCGAAGTAATGGTTACTATAAAATAAATCAAATGCATAGCAAATAAAGCATTTACACTTATAGTGTTGAATTTGCATAAAGAAATAAGATAATAATAATAAAAAATTACAACTGCAAAGTCAAAAGAATCGTGATATTGGACATTGCGTTTTGGATTGCATTCTTGCTTGAACAGCAGATTTGTTGTGGTTTGCAGAAAAATGTCTAGAATTCTTCACAGCTCTGTTGATTTGACACATAATTTTGGGTTTGGCATTCTTGGCTGCTCAAAACCTATTAAGAAAATCCCCTTAATAGTGAAGATACTTGGTTTCTAACCCTCTATGAAAGCTTGTTTTGTGTATCTTTTTATTTTCAGCAATATTATGAGGTGCCAATTGCGATGAAGGCTGTGTTTGATTACATCGACACGTTTTCATCACGCATCAGAGAGATGGAGCAACAGAAACGTGATGGGGTGACGTGTAAAAAAGAAGACAAGCCAAGATCGTTGGAGAACTTTCTTTCCAGGTAGTTCATAATCATTTTCTAATGAAAAGATTCATTGCAGGGAATCTTTGTAGTAATGTACTGTTCTAATGATTTTGGGCTACTCGATTTTAGGTTCCGCTGGAGACGCAGGTTGTTTGTTATATCTGCACCAAATGATGAGGAATGGGCCTATCAGCAACAGCTATATTCACTAAACAGCCAGGCATGTAACCTGGGTAAGAATAACAATAACTAAACCTTCGGATGTCACTGAAGGAGAATTTGGATAAAAATGCCAAATAACATTATTGCACATAAATACACATTGCATTATTGGGGAGGACATTCTTATTCTAGAATCTAGAGGGGTTTGCATATGTTTCATTCTCATGTCTCAAGTTTGCCAAGATAATATCTTGCATTGATTTTCTCTTGTCACTCAGTGAAGATTGAAACCAGATTATTGTTACTGTAGTTCAGACTAAGCCAGCTCTCATAAACTCCATTGAGTAATGGATGTGGAATTTTTCTTGATAAGAACAATGTGTATTTGTGATGATACTTACATTCAGAAATGTTCCCAGAAAATAAGCTTGAAACAACAGCAGTGGATGTTTGCCATTTTGTCTCTTTCCCAGAAATCCTGACAAGCACATAACTTAATGTAATTAACTATAATGAACTAACTATTCAGCATCCATCTTTAATGGATTATATAGCTCTGCATAGACTAGTTGAACTTTATTGACATTTTTTGCTAGCCAATTTCATACCTGTTGGTCAAAGTTTTGACCCCATCCAGTCACCACACCTGGAACAGCTAATAGTGAAGTGTAGCCTTAGTCAAATTCCACAATCAAATGCCTTTGGAAATCATTAAGAGATGTTGCTAGTTGTGAATAAACTAGTTAATAGCAATTAACAACTTCGGTTTAGAAACCTGAGGCTACAGGATTCACACTTGATGTATGACTGTGAGTAATTTATGTTGTGGAACAAAATGTGAAAGTCTCCTGAAATAATGTTAACCACATACTTTAATTTACTCATAAATTCTAAACTGCTATTCCAAAAAACATTCAGAAATTACCAGAGGGAGCTCTTAGAAAATTTGCATACAAACTGACGTCTTTACTCAGCTCTATAAAAAATAATAATTATGTGGCAGAATGTGACCAGGGAAAGATCTTAGAACAATTACAGTGTTTGACAGACATGAACCAAAAAAAAAAAATGCTTTCTCCTCCATTTAAACTAACGTTAAGGTTTGAATATCGCTGTCCAAGTCAGACTTAAATGTCTTGAGAAACAGCTTTGTTTATTAATACATCCCACACATATTCCATTACCAACAATCTGTAAGCTGCAAACATGCAAACATTTAAAAACTCAGGCTTGAAATTCAGATTTGAGAAAAAAATCTTTCTGTCTCGGTTGATTTGCAGGTCTTCGCCACGTATCAGTACTGAAGCTGGTGGGAACAGAACTGATAGACATGGGAGGAGTGTTGGAGCTTTACCCAATCAATGGTAAGACCACAGATGCTGAAACACTAGAAAAAAACAAACAAACAAAAAAAAAAACACACTTTTGGGAAATTACACTTACCAGTAAACTCCTACAGTAAAATGTGGTTTAGACTTTGAGGTGCAAGAAGACCTTTTTACAGGTATGTAAACACGTGTAGCAATGGTTTTTAAAAGCAGCAGAGAAATCAGATGCTTACTTAATGTGGTCTTAGGAAACATATAAAACATATTGTTTTGCACTTGTAGTAAACAAATTCTAAAGAAAAGTCTAGATGAAAATATACCTCCGAACAGTCAGGTGTTTAGTGAGTTAAGGGTTAATCAGCACGTTATGTTAGATGCGGTGGTGTTGTGTTGACACTGGCTGCTTTTTTAGGTGTCAAAAGCAGCCAGTAGCCTCTGGTTTCAGGCCCCTCCCTGGATGAGTCAGCCTCTCCAGCTCCAGCCGGGCTCAGAAATGACCAGACAGTTCTCACAGGAATTATATTTTGCAGGACCGAAATGAAAAAGGACTCAGGTGTTTACATATTTTCCATCAATGTTGAAACTTCAGACAGTGTTGCGTTCACTGGCACCGAGGCTCCTGTGTGAAAGACTGCATCAGCAGTCTGTCTGATGCATTAAGATCAAAAAGTGAAGCTGTATTTAGAGTGCTGACATTGAAGACTTCATGGCAGGACCCATATGTAAGATAAAAGCAAAGTCAATAACTGACAAAACATGTTGGTTTTATAAAAATAAATCTGGTTTCTATGAAAATGTTCCATCAGAGATTTTTGTAATATTATGTATGTTAAAAAGCCCTTTACTCAAAGTCAGATGTGCATATATGAGTTTTGCTAAAGGATGGAAAGATGGTGGAAAGATAGAACTTCTAGAATTTCTATTTAATTTTGTATTGATTGATTTATTTCGGCAGTTCAAAAGTTTCCCAAAAATCCAAGAATTTTTCCATGGTAATATTACGGTTTATTACTGTACTTTTACATAAAACAATCTCACAGACCCCTAACTTTTGAACAATAACTATTTAACTATATACTAACTATACTTTATACCAACTTTAACTGTCAAGTTTGACAAAGTCAGTGTAAGTGGAAACAAAATTAAATGTTTAATAAACTCCCTTAAAGGTGGCAGAAGATTTAACAGGCTTGAAAAGAGGATAAAAACTAATTCAGTATTCTCTTAGAAAGTGCATTAAGCACTTCAGAAAAAGAAAACTGTGGACGGTGAAAGCAAGATTTTTTTAATTTCAGTAAAAGCTAATTTTAGGTATAATTATGTTTTATATAACCTATTAAATTGCACTAATGATGAATGATGACATGCACATTGGCTCAGCTAAAACAAACATTTTATAATAAAATTATTTTGCATTACACGCTGAACTCAAATCTATCAAATAATGTGAAGTTTAGTATCCCATTAATCAGTGCCAAGTCATTTGTGGTGAACAAAAGGCACAATTTTCTGTATATCCACCATATATTGTTTATGTGCAGCTGCACACCTGTTTTTTTTGACACGCACGTTTATGTGTTTCAGGAAGTGCAACGGTGGAGCGCGAGGGCATTTCTGCCACTCTAGTAAGGGACATTAGAAACTATTTCCAGATCAGTCCCGAATACTTCTCCATGCTGCTGGTGGGAAAAGATGGAAATGTCAAGTCCTGGTACCCGTCCCCCATGTGGTCTATGGCCATCATCTATGACTTGATCGACTCCATGCAGCTCCGCAGACAGGAAATGGCTATCCAGCAGTCTCTAGGCATGCGCTGCCCGGAGGATGAGTACGGTGGATATGGTTACCACCATGGCTATCATGAGGGGTACCAGGATGGTTATCATCAGGGTTATGGCTATTAAGGTTATTACGCTTTCATAAGACAGTGTCAGGGTGGGAGATATCTAAAAACTTTTAACTGGTTTTACATTTATCGTATAGAGCTGTTCATTCTTAAAGATGCATCTCCTCTGCTTTACATCTGTCTCTTAATGTTGAGGTATATCGTTTTACATCTATGGACAAACTCTTTTGTAGATAAAGACGTAAACAAAATATTTGTATTTATTGGATGTCTTCTCTATAAGAAGTGATCGTTTTTAAAGGTCACAACCTGCTTTTTCTTGTTAAACAATGTTTTGATATTGTTACTCTATTTTTAAAGAGCACTGTCGCTTTGTGTCTTATTTATAAACGTATAAATTGTACTTCAATTTCAATAAAAATATATTGTATTGCCATCATGCCTTTTGATATATGTTCCAAACATTGCAAGTCAGCTCTATTTTTAGCTGAACTTTTTTAGAATACAGCTGAGATTTGAAGGCAATCAAATATAGGTATATCAAAAAATTTATTAAGCGCAGTCAAATGATGTAGTTTGACTTTTTCTTTGCTTTGCTCCCTCTGTTGGTCAGTAATATATCAGCAATTGCCACAAAATAGCAGTATTATTAAGAATTTAAATAAAAACTGTAGAAATATTTTAGCAAGTAGGATTAAAATATGGATGTTTATTATTGCAAAAATCCAAGTATTTTTTAAAGGTCAACAAAAACGACATCATGCACAATATGGCAAATGCTTTGAAATGCAACTACATTCCCATTACAGAAGTACATTAAAATTTAAACAAGCTCCTCTTACATTAATACTATCACTGTCACTTTAGTCAACTACTATATGAAGGAACCAAGAATAGACCAAACAATAAATATGAAAGCAACACTTTCACAAACCTCCATGAGTTTGATACGTGCTCATAATGTTTACACAGTTTGTAGAAGAAGAAAATAAACAACTCTTTAATCACTTTGCATGTCACGCAGACATTCCATGTGACTGAAACAATTACCATTCATTATAATACATTTACATAATACATATACAGACTGATTCCAGAATATTTTCATGATAATTAGAGAGATGGGATCAAAACAGACTCAGAAAGATTCTTCTTCAGATTCACTCTCTGTGTTAGCCTTGGTTAGTCTCTCCAACTCCTCCCCATCCTAAAATAAAAACATAAAACACAATCATGAACTACCACATATATTCTTTTCAGATCACTGCAGAAAAACATTGACAGCTTTTAGGGACTATAGATATATCTTTATAGATACGTAATCAGTGGTACTATCCAATGAAAAAAGTTTGTATAAGTTTTGGAATTTTTTGTAGAGACCATTCATACAGAAGATAGTCTTGCCTTTTAAAAACGTGAGAGGCAGCAGAATGGAAAAGACTGCAGGCCATCAAAACATTAATAAAAGCATTTTTAAATGTTAAAAAAGTGCTCAAGCAAGACACAGAAAAATGGAATAGCAACAGAATATTCAAACACACTCCTTCAGATAAGTAATAAAATATGTTTAAGAGATACTGGAATAAGGCATGAGTGAATAACAGTGGATCTTATATTTGATACTAAGAACTTGTATGTCATTATAGATTGTCCTATTATGAATGTGCATTTATGAACTGAGATCTGATTCCAGCGATTATTTATTAATAAAGATGCCATTTTTACTCACAGTAGGGTTAATTTCATACAGTTTGTTGTTGGTACACAGATCCCATTCATTTTGGCATTTGTTGATTATGTACAATTATATAAAATATTTATATAAACATTTTTACAAGTGCTGGGTAATCACTTGTAAGGGATGCAAGACATGACTTGTTATTAAAGCTGCAGTAGGTAACGTTTGTAAAAATGAATTTTTTACATATTTGTTAAACCTGTCATTATTTCCTGACAGTAGAATATGAGACAGATAATCAGTGAAAAAATCAAGCTCCTCTGGGTCCTCCCAGTGGTCCTATTGCCATTTGCAGAAATACACCGCTCCCGGTAAGAAACAACCAATCAGAGCTGCGGTCCATAACTTTTTTGTGTTCAAGATTAACAAAATGTATATAATAAGTGAATACACCATGAATCCATTTTCCAAACCGTGTTTTTAGCCCGTCCTGAATCACTAGGGTACACCTATAATAAGTGTTTATATTCAGACTATTTTAGATTGCTTCGGGTAGGTACCACGGCGGAGTAACCCATTACCTTTTTGATTCTTCATAGACATAAACAGAGAGAAGTATCTCCGGCTACAATGTTCTTCTGCAAGACGCAAGCAGTTCTGTTTATTAACCTCTAGAGCATCAAACGTTACGGACTGCAGCTTTAATAGGAAATGTTTCTGGTATGTAGTCTTTATATGGTCTAATGCTTAGATGATAGCATTGGCTTCAGCAGTTAACCGTAAACTCTGACTGCGAATTCTACTTCCATGTATATGATAATTAGGGCTGGGCGATATATCTAATGATATGATCATGCATATCTAGTCAGTAAATCTGGTACCGTGACTAGCGCTAAATCGCCATCACCTGCTTTCAAATGGAACGGCACTTAATAGACCGAGCTGTAGATCACTGACAAGCTACGGAATATCGCGTTCCTTATCACACATGAATCACCTTCAAATTGAAGAAGGTTAGAGAAAAACGTACTGTGCCATGGTATAACAGTAATACTCACTCTCTCAAGAAAGAAACTCGTAGTCTTGAATGCAAACGGAGAAAAACTAACTTGTAAGTTTTTAGAATTGCATGGAAAAACAGTATGTCCAGCTATTGACAGGCTCTTAAAACTGCCAGGGCAGAGCATATCCACAAACTCATAGAAAATAACCAAAACAATCCAAGGTTTTTATTTAGCACAGTGGCTAAATTAACAAATTACCAGACGCCACGTGATTCAAATATTCCATCAACGTTTAATAGTAATGACTTTATGAATTTCTTACTCATGCTTACTTAATTGGATCATAGTTTGCCAGACCTCCTCTACAAAGACCTCGTTGATTAAACTGTCAGAGTGTACTTTAAAAATTAAGGTGGAAACGAATAACTCACATGGAATAAATGACCAACAGAGATACAAAAGGATCTTTTTAAATCTTAAAGAATCTTTCAAAATGACTCTTACCCCTCTTGACCTCTCAAACACCTCGCCATTGATGACCCGGAGCCTCTCTTGTTGTAGTGCATACTCTGGATCCTTAAGTTTGCTGCTGTGGTAGATAAAGATGGCTAGCAGTACTACAGGCGCCTGCAGGAAGAAATCCATCGATGGATGAAAGTCAAACAGGAAGAGAGATAGCGCAGTGACGATGACTGTGGTGATCTGGCCTGTAAGCACATGGAACATGTTATCACGGAACTTGAGAATGAAGGCCACCGACAGGCCTAAGGCAGCTGTGACGAAGACCAGAGCGATGGAGAAGATGCTGTGTCCGTAGAGGAGGCCGCAGTGTAGTGTCACATCACGGTAGTCAGAGTGCAGGAGCAACGTGAGGCTGTTGAAGATCAAACCGAACAAATACAGCTTGCTGTTCTGGATGAAGATGCTCTCCACTATCTGCTCCCCCTCTTTGAGGATCTTCTCATTGTAGATGTTTGCCAGTGCAGAGATGAAGCACTGCAGCAGCAGCAGGACGTAACCCAGGCCAAAGCTGTTCAGCTTGTGGATGACCTGGCTGTCCCACAGCTCACGTTTCCAGTATGTTTCATTATAGTTCTGATGCTCTGGCTCGGGATGGGCGTATTTTAGGCAGCTGTTGGAAGGGGTGGAAATGTGGGCTGGGTGGATGCCATGTACAGCAATGGCATGCTGGTCACCACTGCCAGTCGTCAATGACACAATGGACAGGAACAACACGATCAAAGATGCCCACTGCACCCAAGACAGGCGCCTCCTGCAGGTCAAAAGATGGAAAGTCAGTAACAGATAAAAATATTTTTCCAAGGATATTAAACGGATATCAAGAAATTATGGTACTTACTTCAGAACAATACGGAAGAGAATGGCTGTTGTAAAAATTACAATGTTGGAAAACATAACTGCCATGGCCTATTAAAACATGAGAAAAACATGAATGTTGTTATCGTTCATAAGTTTGGGGTGAATACAATTTTTCCTTTAAAGAAAATGATAATAATAATTTTTCTCTGAAAGTTGATCAAAAGTGATACATGCATTTGTAATGTTACAAAAGACATCTATTTCAAATAAATTCACTTTCTATTCTTTGAAGAATGTATTGTGATTTCCACAAAAATATTAAGCTGCACAACAGTTTTTAACTTTATTATTAACATTGAGCACCAAATCAGCATATTAGAATGATTTGTGAAAGATCATGTGACACTGAAGACTACAACAGTTGCTGAAAATTCAGCTTAGCCATCACAGAAATAAATAAACCTGTTATTTTAAATTTAATAATATTTCACAGTGTAACTGCTTTTGCTGTATTTTTAATCAAACAAATGCAAATACAATCTTGCAGATCCCAATTAATTTAAAGCTTATGAATGCATATATTTAATATATACATTTACATATTCTTTTTAATATATACATACACACATGTGTTTAATTTAATGTATTAATTTAATTACTAAAATATTTTTGTATAACGTAGTAAATGCTTTCCAAGTCATATTTATCCATAACTATAAACGTTTAATATTTCAACGTACTGGTTGCAGATAGGTCATCACATAGAAGATTATGAGGTTATCAAGGAAGTAGAGAAATGCAGGAACAGACCATTTCAGGTAGCTGAGAAAAGAGGCACCAGATGAACACACCAAATCTTTATAAGAGCGGCCCTCTGGAAAACAAAAGTAATGTTTGTAGTCCCATTACAAATAACATGTACATTAAGCTGAAATGACTTTGGAAATGTAATGAGTTATAGTTTACAGGTTACCCTATTTAAAATGTTATAAGTAATGTAACCATTTCAATTACTTTATTAAAGTAATGTAACTGATTACATTTGATTACTTTTCTAAATTTCAGCTGTTAACTGGGGTGGTTAATCATTTTGAAACATTTAAACCAGGCAGTGTTAACCTTACAGTATATAACTCAACACTGATTACTGTCAGACTTCTCAAAATCCTTCATCACTTGAATTAAGATGATTAAAATGTACATTTAAAGCACAGCTAACACAAAATCAGACTTTAGCAGCTCTTTTTACTTTGAGATCTTTCCGAGGTTAATTACAGATTTAAAATTATAAAAAATAATTGAATAGCTAAGATACTGTTTTTTAAATCAAATCTTTGCATAGCTATGACAGGAAACACTGGCATCTAACAATGTCTTGGTGAAAAAAAGGTCATCTTAAAAAATAAAGCATATGCATAAACCCAAAGAGGAATTTAAAAAAATTATAAACTCCTGAAACATTGGTGTCTTATATTTCTAGAGCAGTCAATGCAATTTGAGAAACAAATTAATTAGATCTTTATGTTTGTGAAAATATTCAGATGTAACCCCCTTTGTAATCATTAACATTTTCATAAGCAACTGTAATTTAATTACACTTTTTTCTCATTAAATGTAACTAATTAAATGTAACTAGTTACTCCCCAACACTGCATAATATATCGCAATTCAAAAGATTGTATTTACACTTGCTTAGTATGTTAATGAGTATGGCTTGAGAAAGTAATTTTAGGACAATGAATCTGACTTACCTCGAATGACCACCCGTACTGACATCACTAAACAAAATACTAGTTTGATGGCCTCTGCCATTAAATTCACAGATGCAGGAAGAAAGTCATATTTGTTTGCTGCAGGTAAGAAAAATTTGTTGCAACAATATTTAAAATGCACATTGCAAAAAGTACAGTACATTAAGTTGCTCTATGGTGGTGGTGTAATATTATGTTACCTTCATTGGCCGAGAATTTTAGTAATAAGATACGACTGGTTCCCAAGGTGACAAAACCCAGACCCAGAACCAAAGTGTAGGCTGAAGATCTTGAGCACAGCCGTGAACAAGGACAGCAGCGACGGCATGAAGAAGAGGATGAGGATGGGGCCATTATGGACGGAGTATGCCAAGGCTGTTCACAGGAGAACGAACAGGATCATTGAGAAAACATCAGACAATCATATCAATCACAACACTGAACCACCAATAAAAAAAAAATGAAATAAGAAATCACATAAATTAGTCTCTCCAGCACTTTAACACTTTGTCAAGACGCGTCACCTTCTGTATCTAGCGCTTTGTTTTCAACATGATTCACAAGCACAAATGATGAGCCAACCAACAAAATATGCATGAAGTCACTGAATGAGGGATGACTATTGTGTTTTCAGTGTTTACACACAGTTCAGAATTGAAGGAACACGGACATTCTGTCTTTTGTGAAGACAGCGACATCTTTAAGTGCACGACTGTTTAAACATCGAACCACAAAATGGATAGGTGAAAACGATAACGTTAGATGATTACGACATTATCTTAGAGATGACATAGAAATAGTTTACATACATTCTGGATGTAAAAGAAACCCTGATGCTAGAAAGCAAAATGATTCTAAAAGTCACAGTGGTGTTCATCACAGTCATTCAGCGTGATTGTTATGATGCGAACGGCGCAAAGAAAAACGACAGGATATTCACAATGTATCTATTATAATGCGAATTTGACGATAAATCAGGATTAAATTTATATTCGGTGCTTTATTTACCTACCCATATGTTCTCACTTGAAATAACAACCTGCCCACGGCTTCCGCATCTCTGAGCATGCGCATAATGAAGCTACGTCATCGTTTAGTTTAACGTTGCAGGGCAACAAGCTTTGCTCATTAATAGTAATTAGATTATACTGACGTTCATTGGTTGTATTACAAAGGTAAAGGCGTGGCTGGCTAAGTAATATTAAAATATCTTTAGTCACAGTCGGAATAGTAAATTTACCCGCAAAACTAGCCTACATGTAGGAATGAACGTAAAACTGAATGTAAAAAAAACGATTTGTTTCTTGTTTGTTGGATAAGGAATAAACAGTTTGAATATGGGCAGAAGAACAACAGTGTAAAGTTAGCCTACATGAAAAAAAGTTTAAGCATATCTTTTTAATATACTTTAGAGATGTAAATATAGTATTTTTAAGTATATGCTTATGTATGACTGAATAATTTAGAGCTTTCTTTTCAAATAACATTGCCTAAAATGAGTTGTAACATTTTGCATTCACTTTTAACATTCAGTTTTTTGCATGCTGTATTTTATATATATGTAATATATATATATATATATATATATATATATATATATATATATATATATATATATATATATATATATATATATATATATATTAAAGCGTGTTTAATGTTCATTTTATTGTTTTAACTTGTTTTCCCATACTTGTCTGGACATTTTTTTTTCTTGCCATCTGTCTGGAAAATGTAATGAGGATGGTTTGTTAGGAAATTTTAAATAGAAGTCTTTGCCCAACTTACATTTCTACGGGAAATGTGGTCATGAGTCATGTGCACTATTACATAAATCTCAGTTTGTAATAACAAATGTGTTTATTTTTATTATTATTTTTTTATAGCTATGGTAGAGGTTGCCTGTGTGTGAAACAAGGTCCAGACTGTATCTGTTTAATATTCAAATACACAGACTTTTACTCACATAAACTTGTACACTGTAAACAATGTATGAAGAAACTATTCAAAGGAAATCATTGGGATTATGAGTCAATCCTTATGACATTCCTGTCTGTAGCAGAAAAGTGTAATGAGGAAATTTCTTACCAACTGAAACCCATAGTCATTTATTTCAGATTTCATGATTATCACATTTATAGTAATAGAATAACACTAGTCTACATTAATGTTGGTGAAACATGGTGCAGGATGTCTTCATTTGTGCAAATAGCAGTTAAGTTGGCTGCATTATGGCACTAACTAACATTTGTTTCAATGCTAAGGATTGAACTGGCAAATATGTAAATATGGTGACTCGGTGTTTTCCAACCTTGCAAACAAAATATTTGCTCACAATAATGAAAAGGTTTTACATGTTAAAAAAAGCCTCAGAGCACTAATGACTGAACAAAACAAAAAAAAAACAGTTTTTTTGATAATGATAGTGAACTTCCCTCGAACACAGTGTTGAAACATGTGCAACAGGGAGGAGGGGGGAGATAAAGCTCTCTGCCATTTCTCTGAAAGTTCAGATTTCCCTGCACTCTGGAACAGACAGTTCTACCTGGAGTTTCATTGTCAGATATGAAACTCTACTTCTGGCCAGGGGTCCCTTACGGTTTGGCCATTTTGGCATTCCTGTGTAATTGTGCCACAGCTGTGGAGAGACGCTATTACATTGCAGCTGTTAATATTAACTGGGACTACATTGCCGGACAGCAAAGGTATGAAAAAGATAATTAATTCTTAGAATTTTAATTGATTCAGTTTGATTGTTTGCCTTTTGTTTGCTTGGTTCTTGTATATCACAGATAAAGTCATTCACTATTGTAAAAAAGTAACAAATACTTACAAATCTGTACTAAAACAGTTTATTAACTGACAAGCAATAACATTCAAAGTAAATATTTTAAATTTCATGAGTAAGGAAACATGAAGACATATGAAACACAAGTAATCCCAAATATAACAAAATGTTAAACCAGCGCCAAGAAATACTGTAAAGTTTGTTAATATAGTATATATGTCAAGACTTTATTCAAAATGTATAAATATTTCACCATGGTAATTTAAGTAAATTGAAATCAAAACAACAACAACAACAACAAGAACAAAAATAATATAAAATTAACTGAAATAGGATATCTTAAACCTTAAACTTATTTTATTTTGGCTAGCTGCTAAGTAACATTTCTCATTTGCATTTAGTTTAACTTAATGCACTTAAATAATGAAAACGGAAACTTAATTTATTTATTAACCGAAATGGAATTTATTAAGTTAATAATTAATAAATCTATATCAACATTAAAAAAGCCAACAAAAATTACTAAAACTTTAAATTCAAAGGAAAGTGGAAAATATAAAACAGTATTTCTATGATACTAACACAAAACTGCATTATCACACAATTAGAACTATGTGTGTGTGTGTGTGTGTGTGTGTGTGTGTGTGTGTGTGTGTGTGTGTGTGTGTGTGTGTTTTATTTGCTCATCTCAGAAATGTATTGATTGCTAGTTTTTGTTGTATTCCAGGACTGGAACGTCATATAAAAAGGTTGTATACAGGGAGTACAATGAGGGATTCACACAGGCTAAAACACATCCCTTGTCCTCAGGTATTTTGAATAACAAAGATGATGTCTTTGTTTCAACATTAAAACCCAAACGTCATTATGCATAAGTCATTTACATTACAATTAAATTAAGTTTTAAATCATGATTATTTGAAACTAATGTTTTAGGGCTACTTGGGCCGACACTGCGGGGACAAGAGGGTGACACAATCATCGTCACTTTCAAGAACATGGCAGATCATCCCTGCAGCATCCACCCCCATGGCATTGCTTACGGGAAGCAGTCAGAGGGTGTGTTCTGATGTGATTGCTGCAACAGTATGAGTGACGCAGGAGAATTGTAACACACAGCACACTAATAACAAAGTAAAAAATAGACACTGTGCTATGAAACAACACACAGACACATTTCTAGAGGGAAGTTGTTTAGAGAACATTATAGATTATTTTAGTGCTCATCTTTTGGCTGAGTCAACACTTTGCGTAACACAAACATCTGTGTTTGATTTCTTTGGAAATATTAACCAAGATACAAATTAACCACAGGTTGTACCTAAGTCCAAAAGTCCAATATTTACAGATAGACTATCCCCATTTATTTCTAAACCCAAAACCTTTTTTTTTCTTTTTTTTAAAGATAAATTGATGTTGGTTTTATTGTAATAAACACAATCTGAAACTGCATCCTTCTCACACTCCTAACATTTCCATTTAGGATCTTTATACTTTGACAACACATCACTCTATGAGAAAGAAGATGATGTAATTTTACCTGGCCAAGAGCACACATACCAATGGGAGGTGACGTCTGAGGTGGCCCCTATGGATGCGGACCCCCCATGCATCACCTACTCATACCTTTCCCACTTTGACATAGTCAAGGACTACAATACAGGGTTAATAGGCACAATGTTGATCTGCAAGAAAGGTATGTGAGGCAAAAACCAGATCATGGATTTATAATGTGATGTTTATTATGACATTTATGCTTAGATGGGTTAAGATGCCTACGTTTATTTTCCTCTTGACCACTAAATCTCATCTCAACACATTTACTGAATGGCTACGCTCTTATTAATTATTCATTCATTCATTCAACCATTCAATCATTCAATCATTCATTCATTCATTTCTTTATTTACAGGATTATGGTGAACTTTTAATTTATTTTATGTTGCTGGGTAGATTACGTACAAATTGAAGTCCGTTACTGATTCCAAATTCCATCACAAAAAAATTAAATTAAATTACACATTGTTGGTAATATAACCAGACTACTTTTTGATTACTTTTGCCCTCTTCTCATTGAACTCAATTTTCACATTGATTTAAATAGATCAATCTTATAAAATAAAGTGTTTAAAAATAACATCAATTAAAATAAAACACCAGCTTAAAAAACTGAAATATTATTATTATTATTTTTTATTATTATTTTTTTTTTTATTAATTTATTTATTACATCCAAATGTGATATTTTAAGAACAAGTGCTTAATTTTTGGAATCTGATTGTAATCCAGATTATATCAGTTACTACCCAGTATTGCCTATTTGTTACTTTTGTACAGTAGATTTGTACAGTAACATATATTTTATATAAGTGAATTTGGCTAGAAGGCTGCAGGAGTTAGTGGGTATAAAAATGTCAAAATATAGGCTTTAAAATGTGGATCTAAAAACTTAGACTCTATAGTGAAATCATTATTGGAATATTTTACTAGTAATAATACTATTGTAGACTGAAACAAAAAAGTATCTAATGATAATAATTTCATTTTAATGAATAACAATTATTTAATTTCTCAAAAAATATCTAAAATAATATAATATCTCAAATAATCTTGATTTCTTTGCTTTCAAATGTCAAACCACAGAACATTTCTTTCCCCAATTTCTAATTTCTTTGCCTGTGAATCCTTGCAAACCTATTACGGAATTCAAACCATGACTTTTGACGAAAACTAATTATTCAATAAAAAAAATGCAGATGTGTTTATTTATTTACTTTAATAAAAAAAATTTTTTATTGAAGTTTACCCTATACACGTTTGAGTTTCTCAGAAATTACACAACTATAAACAGCTCTGTTTGTCTAGATGATTAATGTGTCTCTGTCCCACAGGCACCCTGGACGGCTCCGGAAATCAGCTTCATTTCCATCAGGAGGCTGTGCTGTTGTTTGGAGTGTTTGATGAGAACAAGAGTTGGTACAGCACTGGGGGCCCTGAACAGGCACACAATGTGAAATACACTATAAATGGCTACACAAATGGCTCTATACCAGGTCGGTTTGATATTTTTCACACATAACATCATTTCTGCAAATCTACTGAGGTGTAAAACTCCTCCTTGTCATCCTCCAGATCTGGACATCTGTGCCCACTCCAAAGTCAGCTGGCACCTGCTGGGAATGAGCTCTGAGCCAGAGCTCTTCTCTGTGCACTTCAATGGGCAAGCCCTGGTGCATGATGGCCACAAAACCTCATCTATTGGCATCATTAGTGGAACTGCCACCAGTGCCAGTATGAATGGTATCCACCCCGGCCGCTGGCTTATTTCCTCTCACATTAGCAGGCACTTGGAAGGTAAAAACTGCCCGAAAAACCACAAGATTTCATGAATTATTTATTTAAAACATCAATATATATAGTCTCTACTTCATAGCTTTGTAGAACCACTATTAATGCTGACAGTTTGTACTTTATAAAAGTGATTACAGTTCCATATGTTGATGTCATATTTGCAGCTGGTTTGAATGGATACCTAAATATCAAGACGTGTGATGAGTACACGGCACCAAAGAGACGGCTTACCATCCAACAGAAACAAGAAAGTCAAGTGTGGACCTACTACATAGCAGCAGAAGAGGTCATCTGGGATTATGCTCCAAATATGAAAGAAAACATGGATGGGTATGTGTACAGTGATTCATCAATAGGACATGTCTTTGTCTGAGCTCCATTCTAAATGTTTTATCTCACTTTTATCCACTCAGGGATTTCCGATCCAAATATTTAAAGCAGGGGCCTCAGCGAATAGGTAAAAAATACAAAAAAGCAGTATTTACTCAGTATAAAGACGGCACGTTTAAAGAGAGAGCAGAAGATAAGCAGAGGAAGAAAGAGCTTGGGATTCTCGGGCCAGTGATAAGAGCTCAAATCAGAGATGTCATAAAGGTATAAAGCTTCTCACTTAATCACCGCTCTAATCATTACTATTTTATTTTATTTTTGGGTTAAGAACATATTTAATGTTTCTGGTCAGGATACATGATGATTGTGATGATGTTTCTATAGATTGTCTTTAAAAACAAAGCATCACGTCCGTACAGTATCTATCCTCATGGACTGACCATTGATAAAGCAGCAGAAGGAGCCAATTATCCAGCAGAAGGTTTGTTTGATATTTATGAATTTATATTTCATCAATTCTACACTATCCATGCATAAAATTCATATATGCATCTTTATTTATTTATTCATCTGGTGAAAAACTGAATGTACAATATAGAACCCAGTAAAATACAAAATAGCACAATCTCAGTTTTTTTCCAATATCAAGCAGCCCTATTATTTAAAGTTCTTTATCAATGAAAAGATACCTGTAAAATCATAAAATACCAAAGGTAAGCATGACTGATATGAGAACATGCTAAATATAATTGCTGTTCATTTGAAAGGGAACCAGACACACGGGATTCAACCAGGTCAGAATTACACATATACATGGAGTGTGTCTGAGGAAGATACACCAACGGACAGTGACCCCAGATGTCTGACCAGGATGTACCACAGTGCAGTGGACACTCCTCGAGACATTGCTTCTGGTCTTGTGGGTCCTCTTCTCATCTGTAAGAGCCAGTCCCTCAACAAAAAGAATGTCCAGGTAACTGCTTTCCATTTGCAAAATGCAGTATTAGGTCACTGAGTCAGAGTGGTTGAAATGAAACTAAAGAATAATTTCTATACAATATCACTGTTTAAGGCACTGAAACACCTTCTATTGGAAGACTGTTCCAAACAGTAGGCAGCAAAGTAATTGTGCCTCATATGCTACCTTTTTGCACAAAATATAGGGCAGCGTTGTCTGTATCCTTCACAGATATTGCGAAACTGAGAAAAATGTAATCCAGCACAGCAGAAATGATAAATACAGCTACATGGATTGCATTACTGAATCAAAAAGGCATCTATTAATTTCATTTCATACAACTATAAATTCGATATTTTAACCAATATTTGAGTGGTATATGTATCTTTTGAGCTTAAAGTTTCACAGTCTTATCTTAGTGACAAGCCAATATCAAAATGTGAGCAACACTTAATGGAGCTGCTAATATTGTAGTGTTTTGAATAAATGAATCATGAAGTGTGACTTTATGATGGTTAACATTCTGCCTAAATAGCAAAGCAGCTCACTTAGTTTTGGATTCTGAAAGCATTTCTCTTTTTTAGCTGAAAGCAGACAAAGAACAGCATGCCATGTTTACTGTTTTTGATGAGAACAAGAGCTGGTACCATGATGAGAACATTAACACATACTGCAGTGACCCCAAAAGAGTTAAAAGAGATGATCCAGAGTTTTACAAATCCAATGTTATGCACAGTGAGTGCTTTTCTGATATTTAGCATATTAGTGTTGTTGATTCATATTTGGTACATGTATTTATTGCATCAACTTTGGCAGCAATCAATGGCTATGTCTATGAGAGTGGCCAGGAATTGGGATTTTGTAATGGTGAAATCGTGACCTGGCATGTATCAAGTGTTGGCGAACAAGATTACATCCAGACCGCCACTTTTTATGGCCATACATTTGAGCTAAAAAACAGAGAAGAGGATATGCTCAGTCTATTTCCCATGACTGGTGAAACTATCACTATGAACATGCTTAATATTGGTGAGTATCCAAATTATTTATTATGGACTTCGTTTAATTTTAAGACATTGTTAATGACAATACAAAGCAATGTATTTAACAAAAACTATGAATTTAAACTCAGCATACTTCGCCTTATAGGTATTTGGCTTTTAGCATCACTGAACTCTCATGATTCCACGAAAGGGATGAGGGTGAAATTCAAGGACCTTGAATGCTTCAGAGATTACGTAATGGAGTATGATTATGAACCAGAAAAATTCACTGTATGGAAACCTGCGCCCATCAGTGATATTAAGAAAGAGGAACCAAAACAAATAATCCCTATCGTGGTTGATGAGGACACTGATAATTATGCAGCAGAATTTGGCTTGAGGTCATTAAAAAGCTTTAAAGATGATGTTGAGTTACTTGACCTTTCGATACTAGATTTTGATGATGGTTTATTGCCGACTACTGAGACAAAAAGCCCGACCCCAAGCGATGAGTTGGACAAATCACACAATGCTACTTTTGGATCTTTCAATCAGATTCATGGTTTATCAACTGAGGAGGCTGGTTTGGACAAGAGACAATCTTCAAATAAAGTCTTGAATGAAATCACAAAAGAACCATTGCTAAACAAGACAAGCATTTCTGATTCCAAACCAGAGGTCATGTCAAACAATGATACGGACAGTGTTATCTCAAATTCTCCAGTTGTAGAAAGAAACGTACGCAGTGCATCAACAAAGCCAGTGAATGAAATGGAAAGTGTCTCCACAAATGTTACTCTGGATAGTGAAATAAATACCAATATAGTAGAAAACGGCAGTTCATCATTGGAGACAGACAGTTTCTCTGCTTATACTACTCAGTTAGCAAATGTCAGTTCATCACTGGAGACAGACAGTTTCTCTGCTTATACTACTCAGGTAGAAAATGTCAGTTCATCACTGGAGACAGACAGTTTCTCTGCTTATACTACTCAGGTAGTAAATGTCAGTTCATCGTTGGAGACAGACAGTTTCTCTGCTTATACTACTCAGGTAGAAAATGTTAATTCATCATTGGAGACAGACAGAGTCTCTGTGAATACTTCTCATTCTCCGGTAATTGAAACCAACATCACCCACACAATGAATGAAACACACATTTTCCCCACTAATACTAGTATCAATTCATCTGATGCTCCAGTTGGTGACAGAAACATTAACATGGAAGGTGACAGTCCATCTCTAAATTCTTCTGAATCAAATCTCTTGATTTCAAACCAAACTTTGGTCAACAAAACAACAATTCAAGCAAACACTAAAAATAACCCTGACTTAGCGGATGGTGACCATGATAGTTCGGGACACGTGTTTATATACCATGTGCCTAGTCCTGATTCTCTCTCCAACAGCTCGGAGACACAATCTGAGGAGGATTTTGTGCTTCTAAATGGTGGTCTTACCTCTGAAATTTCAACAGATTATAAGACTGTTGTAGAATATAATGTCTCACCAAAGGACACACCAGAGGAGATTGGTGAATTAAATGAAAACAAAACAAGGATTCAAGAACTCAACAGCACAAAGGTGAATTACACCAGTGAGATGTTTTCGCAGATAAATTCTGAAACTGAGAGCATTTTTAATCTCAGTTCGTCTTCGCCTTTGAGAAACGGCACTTTGCAAAGCAACGAGTCTGAATCTTCAAATGCAACTTTGTCTTATTCCAGTCTCGACCTTGAATCTGAAATAACAGAGAACGGAACATCATCCATTAATGTTACAATGAAATCTCACAGTGAAATTTTGAGAAATGCATCAGAGCTCTTTTCTTCAGACAGTGCGAAGAATATGTCCTTTTCTCTTGGACCTTTCAATGTTTCAATCACGAAAAACGGCTCAGAAAGCGAAAGTGAAGAGGAAGTAGTCATCTATCTGAAGAACAATCACAGTGAGGCCATACTCACATCTCATCTCTATCCAAAAGAAGAGCACTGGGGTTATGAAGGCAACCACGAACTGGTTCATATGGAAATCCCAGATCACATGAACAAATACATCTCAGACAATTCTGCAGCAAATTCAAATAAACCAAAGACTGAAAAGAAAAAAAAAGTAGTTCACCAGAGGGTAAAGCCGAGAAAGGGATATGGCATGAAGACGAAGAAAAGGAAAGAGTATAAGCCACAGCCACCTTCTGATGTTTCTCCAAAGGGTTTTTCTCCAAGAGGTTTTGGACCTTCTGGGTTGACCCCAAGGGGAAGCAGGCCTATCTCTAGCGAGGAAGACCTGATGGAGAAATCCATTGTCATAGGAGTGCCAAGACGCGATTTCAATGATTATGAGTTATATGTTCAAAAAAATGAGCAGAGTGAAGATTTTGAAACTATGGTTGATACCCCAGAAGAATATGAATATATAGAGTACAAAGACCCTTATAGCAAAACAGCAGATATTCAAAGACCAGCGCTTGATGTAACATCCCAGCATTTCTTAAAAATTGCTGGAGACAAGAATACCAGAACTTTTTTCATCACAGTTGAAGAGGAAGAATGGGATTATGCTGGTTATGGGCAGAGGTACTGTTGGCGTCATGTATTTCAAAAAATCCACATTTTGCATTTCTTGAAACAAAAAGCATGAATATTTGAATCTAAAAGCATATAACCTATTTGTGAAATCACTTTTATGTTTGCAAAGGAGGCCTGATAAATCATCTCAGAAAGAGAGGCCCACATCTTTCAAAAAAGCGGTGTTCAGAAAGTACCTGGACAGCACCTTTAGTATCCGAGACATCCGAGGGGAAATGGATGAACACCTGGGAATTCTGGGTCCAGTCATTAAAGCTGAAGTTGATCAGACTGTTATGGTATATCACTGAATATGTGAACATACTTTTGCACAAAAAATACGATTAGAAGCAAATCATCATAAACAAAAACATAAACAATTACATTCCTGTTTTTCGTGCTAGGTATTTTTTAGGAATCTTGCCAGCCGTCCATACTCTTTGCATGCAAATGGAGTAAAGTATTTAAAACAAATGGAAGGCCTGAGTTACGAAGATGAGTCACCGTACTGGTACAAACAGGACGATGCCGTACAACCCAACAACACCTTTATCTACATGTGGACTATAAATTCCAAATCTGGGCCTCAAAATAATGAATCTGACTGTCGAACGTGGACTTATTACTCTGCAGTGAATCCGGTAAGCATGAATGGTTCTTAATTTTCCACTTAACTAAAGATTGCTCCATGAGGGCTGTCCATAACTCAATTTTAATAACGAAGAGGTGCCAAACAACTATTATTAATTTCGACTTAACAATTCAATTCTTTTCTTGCATAGGAGAGAGATATAAACTCTGGGCTGATTGGACCGCTTCTGGTGTGCAGGAAGGGTACACTGGATGAAAAGCCTCTGGGCAGAAGAGAGTTTGTCCTGCTCTTTATGACGTTTGATGAGAATAAAAGCTGGTACTACGAGGAGAATCGGCAGAGGATTGAAAGGAAAAACAAAAGAGCAGTCATGGATCCAAATTTTACAAATAATTTAAAGTTTGACGGTAAGAAAACTGTTTATCTTCAGCTTTTTTATCTCCATTATTTTAATTGTAATGGGGTATTTATACTACAGTCTTTATCATTGGATTAATACTAAATAAACTGAAGCAAGTATCGAGAACAAATAATATATATATTATTTTATTTTTGTCAGCTATCAATGGTATTATCTACAGTCTCAAAGGATTGCGAATGTACACAAATCAGCTAGCGAAGTGGCATCTGATCAACATGGGCTCTCCTAAAGACCTCCACAGTGTCCATTTCCATGGTCAAACATTCATAAATAAGGAATTAAAGGACCACCGTCAGGGTGTTTACCCACTTTTACCAGGTGCATAGTGGTGTTAGAAGATACTTACTTATCTAGATGATCTACTATAGAAAGGCCATTCACGCTCAGATCCCGTCATTTAGGTGGATTTGCCACACTGGAAATGTTGCCTTCAAAGCCTGGTCTCTGGCAGCTGGAGTCTGAAGTTGGACTCTCACAGCAGAGGGGAATGCAGACGTTATTCCTTGTGTTAGATAAGGGTATCATACACAATTTATCATGCTGATCTTATTAAAAGAAAACAATTGATTCTGTCAGGTCTTAAAATCTTAGCTGGTCTGTTGCAGTCTGTGATCATCCACTTGGTTTCATCTCTGGAACTGTGAAAGATGAACACATATCAGCATCTGACTATAGAGGTAAGATTGGAAAGTATAGCTTTTCATGTAGCATGGTCAGGGTCACATTATTAACACATTTAAACTGTTTCTAAGGACAATGGTATCCTCATTTGGCCAGACTACATAATACAGGGAAATACAATGCATGGAGTACGACAAAGACAGGACAGTACATTCAGGTAACCACTCATAACACTGTGCAGAAAATTAATAAATAAATAAAGAAATGCTAATGACTAGTTACTTGAAGAGGCTGTATCCTGCATTCCAGGTGGACTTCCAGAGGCCGGTAGTGATTAGTAAAGTTGCCACACAGGGAGCCAAGCAATTGTTAGCACATAATTTTGTGCTGAACTACACCATTTCCTACAGCACTGACAAAAAGAAGTGGACTTTCTACAAGGGAGACAGCGATACTGTCAGAAAGGCAAGTGACTATTTCTGTGTGGTTATAAAGTGAATGTACATTTCAGCATAAGGATCTGCTCACAACGATATTTATAATTTTAATTTACCTTCTCAACAAAGTTTGCTTCCTTTGATGAACCAGAGTTCCCACAGTCTTGGAAAACCCAGACTCCCTATTTAATGTAGTGTTATTTCTAGATCTGGTACAAAGTAATGTAAACTAATAAAATCTAACACCATGGGCTTTTGTATGATGAATATACATTACATTTACTAGTTATATCAAGATCTGAAACAAATGGGGGATCTAATGCATCTACTAAAACGTATGATATCCTGAAATTGTATTATTTTAATTTTAATTATAATAATTTTTGTTAAATTTACAGAATTGAGAAGGTTTTGAATCCAAAACTAGGGATGGGGGGCATTTGAACATTGGTATAGACATTGGTTGAGAAGAACTGCACTTTTTCATTCTTTTTAAACTAAATCAAAACATTCTGTGTGCATAGCCCATAAGATCTGCACTGTGTTTTTCAATGCCCAACAGACTTTTGAAGGAAACAGCGAAGCTTATGACACGAAGGAGAATATATTTTTCCCAGCTCTGATTGGTCGATATGTGAGGCTGTATCCTTTACATTCTTACAACTACCCAACTGTCCGTTTGGAGTACTATGGTTGTGAGCTTGATGGTATGAACAAAAATTACACAGATTTTGTTTTCTCATACTGCCTTATAAGACACAATACAGTTCAGTTCCATTTTACTAATCCTCCTCATTGTGCTGGCAGGTTGCTCTGTGCCATTGGGAATGGAAAGTGGTGTCATTACAGATGCTCAAATCACTGCCAGTTCTGTGGCCTCCAATTGGTACACTGGCCAGTGGCATCCTTGGTATGCGCGCTTAAATAAATATGGGACTGTCAATGCATGGCGAGCCATGGTAACTAAGATATACCTCATAAATGAAACCCTTAAAGGCATTTACTACACTTCAAACCTCAAGCCTAAATAAACTGTTTGCAATTACAGAACAATGACATTCAGCCATGGATCCAGGTGGAACTCAAGGACATAAAGAAGATAACTGGAATTATAACACAGGGGGCCAAATCATATGGCAATGAGATGTTTGTGACAAAATATTCTCTGGAGTACAGTGAAGATGGCATGAGATGGACAAAGTACACGGATGATGAGGACTATGAACAAAAGGTAAGTGGTCTATCTTTTCAGGATTGGAACAAGTTTCTGCACACATCTAACCAGTGTTTTATGTTTTAAGACTGAGAAAAAAACTATTTTCTTTTATTTTCACAGACATTTCAAGGCAACACAGATAACAATGGCAAAGTAAAGAACTACATCTACCCGCCAATATTTTCCAAATTCATCCGGATTATTCCAAAACAATGGCAGAAGTCCATCACTATGAGGATTGAGCTGCTTGGTTGTGATTTTGAATAAACACTGTGCTTTCAATGATATGACAATATATTTTATTGTATGTGTTGTAATTAAATATATTAAATAAATAAATGCAAAATCTTTTTTTTAAAGCGCATCTAAATAACTTTCCTAAAATATGAGGTGGATGAATGCAGTCATTTTTAATTGTCTTCCCACAGTTTACAGCACGCACATGCCACCTAGTGTTGAATTAATGTCTGCGCGCTCTGGGTCAGTCCAACACACACACACACACGCCTTTATGCTTAGATAGATAGATAGATAGATAGATAGATAGATAGATAGATAGATAGATAGATAGATAGATAGATAGATAGATAGATAGATAGATAGATAGATAGATAGATAGATAGATAGATAGATAGATAGATAGATAGATAGATAGATAGATAGATAGATAGATAGATAGATAGATAGATAGATAGATAGATAGATAGATTTCGTCAAATTATTTTGCTGTTGTTTTAAACATAGCTAAATCTAACTATTAATTTTAACATGTGTAGATATTTTTGGTGAACACATGCATAAAAAAAATTACAAAACATTTTTTGCAAATATGATTCCCCATGAGAACATTGCAGAGTAGAGTCTGGACTGTCTGCAGTCGAGATGGAGGGAAGTTTTCAAGAGGATTTCCGACGCCATTGTGACGTCAGCAGTGCCTCTTTATTCACCGCCGACCGCAGCAGCCGCAACAAATGAACACCCCTGAATCATTTAATACTTTGTAACTGCGTTGAAACTTTGAGCATGCGCCTGCGGGAAGCATTTTTGTTCCGCGAAAGCGTGAGAAAGCAAACTCAGCATCTTGCAAGCGGTGAGAAAGTTTTTGGATTAAAGTTAGTCGTCGCAGACTAACAAAGACAGCCGGAGAAAGTTACTAGTGCTGGACTAGAGAGGGATATCGCCTGGCCTGGAAAACTGGTACGTTATCCTTGCATCTATCATTGCATTAGGATAAATTATGCAATTTTTATTCGAAATGCACGGAAACACATTTTGTGCAATGCAAAATATCGCTGTTGTTGGAAAAATAGAGATGGAATCTCTCGCACGCTCTCCGCTAGCTGGTCACATTGCTGTGCTCATAGGCTGTGCTGTGCTTTTTCATTGGACGTGCATCATGGTGAAAGATTTATTGAAGAGGCATGACAGATGATCCACATCCAGTGGCCCTAAACGCATTTTGGAAACTTAAGCTGCACAGAAACTATATGAAATTCATTGCATTAGATTTTAACTTAAATGGATCTACATAAAGTTTTTCCTTATGTGATATATTTACCTGAAGTGTGCAATTTTTTGTATTATGATATAATAATGCTAAGAGTATCAATTCTTATGTATTTATCTAATGCAGTGATACATATTAAGTGTGCCTTAAGTGTCTAAACATTTGCTCTGATTTGTATTGTTTTTTTATTATTGTTAGTTTCTTTGTTTTTTATATTTTATTTAATGACTTATGATTGTATTGTAAATGTAATGTTGTCTACAGTAAAGCATGCATATAGTTGTGAATCATGTTTCATTTTACATCCTGTGATTCTAAATTGGTAGAAGTCTTCAAATCTGAGCACAGTCTCTTCAGACTATAGTCCAGTTCTTAACAAACAGCCTATTGTAACAATGTGCCTAATCCACATTTGCACAATGTATTGTACAAACAAAATCAGCTTTACAGCTTTGTATTGCTTTACGGGGACACCCTTGAATGAACCCACCACACCAGATCATTTCTTCATCTTGAAGCATTCAGATTTTCCAGACAGCTTTTATCAGACTGTATTTCCTCTCATTTCTTGTAGTTCATCAACATGTCTGTCCAGTCCTGGGTACCCAGCAGCCTCCTATAATGAATCGCTCTAAGAATGGGACAGCGGTGGATAACTCCACTAACGGCCTGGACGACGACGGGCTCGTGGTCCTGGAGTCTGTCTCAATCATCATCATAGCCATACTGGCATGTCTGGGGAATCTGGTCATTGTGGTGACCCTATATAAGAAGCCCTACTTACTGACTCCCAGTAACAAGTTTGTCTTCAGCCTGACTTTGTCCAATTTGCTGCTGTCTGTCCTAACGCTACCCTTCGTGGCGGCCAGCTCAGTGCGTCGGGATTGGATGTTTGGAGTGGTTTGGTGTAACTTCACAGCACTGCTCCATCTACTCGTCAGCTCATCCAGCATGCTCACTCTGGGAGCCATTGCCATTGACAGGTCAGTCGTTATGTAAGCATATCCTACAGTTTGAGGAATACTTGTAAATAAGGGTTAATAGGAGTGTTTATGATAAAGAAAAGGAACTAACGATTAGTGTCAAAGTTTAAATTTAATGACTCTAAAAAGTGATAACATATTTTCCTTATACATGCAAGTGTACAGATTGTAAAATAGTTTTTACATTTTTTACCAATTTTAGTAATTTATTCATAATATAATAAGTAATACATATAATTTATGAAAGTCACACAACATGACATTTGACAGCCTGGACTAACCTTGCTTTGTCCAAAAAATGTACAGTTTAATTAGTCTAAATTATTTGCTAGATTTTTTGCATTGGTCCTATCTGTCATATAATTTCCGGTTTAAATTTTTTTCAGAATTTCGGTTGGACTGTGTGATTCTGAATTGGTGGACAAACTTTACTTTAAATATTAAAGGGTTAGTTCGCCCAATTTGCAAAATTATGTCATTAATAACTTACCCTCATGTTGTTCCAAACCCATGAGACCTCCGTTTATCTTTGGAACACAGTTTAAGATATTTTAGATTTAGTCCGAGAGCTTTCAGTCCCTCCATTGAAGCTGTGTGTACAATATACTGTCCCATGTCCAGAAAGGTAAGAAAAACATCTTCAAAGTAGTCCATGTGACATCAGAGGGTCAGTTAGAATTTTTTGAAGCATCGAAAATACATCTTGGTCCAAAAATAGCAAAAACCACGACTTTATTCAGCATTGTCTTCTCTTCCGTGTCTGTTGTGAGAGAGATCAAAACAAAGCAGTTTGTCATATCTGGTTTTCGAACGAATCATTCGATGTAACTGGATCTTCTTGAACCAGTTCACCAAATCGAACTGAATCGTTTTAAACGGTTCGCATCTCTAATACGCATTAATCCACAAATGACTTAAGCTGTTAACTTTTTTAATGTGGCTGACAATCCCTCTGAGTTAAAACAAACCAATATCCCGGAGTAATTCATGTACTCAAACAGTACACTGACTGAACTGCTGTGAAGATAGGGCTGGACGATATGGCCAAATTTTATATCACGATATATTTCTTAATTTCGGTCGATACGATATAATTTCGATATCGATATGAACTATATAAAAGCCTCAGAAAAACTGCCAATAACGCCCACAACGGATGTCTGTACCTACAATCTTCTGAGGTTAATTCATTTTAAATTAATTATAAAATTATAAATAAATAATAAATTAAAATTAATTTGCCAAGTCTATGAAACCTCCTCCTATAAAACTACATAATATTTTAGAAATAAAAACGGTACAAATAAATGAACGTTCACCTTTTATTTGTATTTAACCTTTATACAAACAAGAAAAGTGAAATAAACATAAGACTCTCAGACTGACCTTATTAATATATTTATCTTTAAACAATAACAGGCTGATTATATTATTCTTTACACAAAACTTATTGTAACAAAACTTGTTCTTATAAACCAAAGTGCTTCAGCCAGGATAAAAAAAATATGAAAAGTGCTCAGCTGCAGAAAAAAGAGAGAAAAAGAGTGAGCAACAAAAAAAAACACATGTTGCTGGGGCAGGGACATTGTTGAGTGTTGATGACATCCTATGACAGGCTCTAGAGGTTTCTGGCAAGAAATACAAGCTGGTCTACATTATCTGGCTTCAGAGATGCCCTTTTACATGTGACAATGTTGCCACCTGTACTAAAAACCCTCTCAGAGGGGGAGCTTGTGGCCTGAATGCACAAGTAATGTTGTGCCAGTTGACTTACTCTAGGGAAGTTGTTTTGATAAACCTTCCACCAATCCAGAGGATTTGAGTCATTGTCAGCATGTGGAGACAGAAGGTAGTTGCCGAGCTCCCTCTCAACTGCCTGCTGTGCACTCAAGTTTTCTGTGTCAGTAGTAGTGGTGGGCCTGTTTGAAAAAAAGCTAGCCAGAGAACGCTTTGTTTTCTTGGGTGGTACAAAAGTGTCTCTCATGGCTTCTTCTCTGGACTCCTCTTCCCTGACCACAACAGATCTCTCTCCCTTCAGCATCTCCAACACAGCTCTCTCTTTGATGTATTCTCTCTTCTCCTCCTGAGTGTACTGAAGCTTGAATCTTGGGTCAACGAGGCATGCCATGTCAAGTAGATTATCCATGGCTGGGTCATCATATTTTTGGTTAAGAGTGAGTGAGTGAGTGAGTGAAGTGACATTCAGCCAAGTATGGTGACCCATACTCAGAATTTGTGCTCTGCATTTAACCCATCCGAAATGCACACACACAGAGCAGTGAACACACACACACACACACACTGTGAGCACACACCCGGAGCAGTGGGCAGCCATTTATGCTGCGGCGCCCGGGGAGCAGTTGGGGGTTCGATGCCTTGCTCAAGGGCACCTAAGTCGTGGTATTGAAGGTGCCCTTGAGCAAGGCATCGAACCCCTTCACACTTAAGGTATCCCATCACTGTTGTCTTTATGGTCCTGGTGAGCTCTGTGTCATCCTCTGCTTCCTTCAAGATGGAGGTGTTGAAGAGATGCATCACTGGTTTTAGAAATGATACACTGACATAGGATTCACCAGACAAGGCATCAGTGAATTCGAGGAGTGGGCTTAGAGCTGCATCTATAGACTCTAAAACATCCACATCTTGCCAGTTAGGAACCAACGGTCTGGTCTTCTTGTCCTTTGAGAGGACTTCTGTGATGGCCCTTTTCTGCTCCAGAACCCGCTTCACCATTTGTTGATGGGAGCCCCATCTTGTTGGTGTTTCACTGATGAGCTTGTGCTTTGGCAAGTGATACTCCTCCTGAGCAGCTGCAAGGTCCCGTTTCTTCTTCCAGGAGTAGGAGAAGGCAGCCACCACCTTTTTACAGACCCCAATTGCTCTGTCCACCCGCTTGTCTTGGTTTACTTTCTCTGTAGACAGTGAAAAAAAGCAATATATACTTTTAATTTGTATTTATATTTTAACTACAGTTTGTCGTTTAATCATATTATTCTTACTGCAAAATTCTTCTGCTTGCATAATTTTTTTTTTTTTACTTCACACTTGATTTGGCAAATTAACATATGTAACAATGTTCATATGTTCACATATGTAAACATATGTTCCAATGCCAGTAAAACACCTTTGAATTTAATTGAAAGAATTGCTGTATGTATAATCCATACAAATATGTCTTGAATAAAGATTAAAGGAATAGCCTATAAAATCACTTAAATAGGGGGAATAAAATCACCTAATAAACTACAGGGTAAGTATTATAGTTACAACTAAGTACTAATTAAGAACAATGATTTAATATAAACAAAATCAATTAAAGCTGCTGCAGTCCGTAACGTGTGGCGCTCTGCATGCATCTTGTGGAAGAACATTGTAGCCGGAACTACTTCTCTCTGTTTATGTCTATGACGAATCACGCAGGTACTGGGCTACTCCGCAGCAGAGCCGAGCCGAAGTGGTTTAAAATAGTCCGAATATAAACACTTATTATACTGTACCGTAGTGATTCAGGATAAGACAAAAACACGGTTTGGATATTGGATTCATGATGTACTGGCTCATTATATAATTTTTGACCAAAAAGGTTACATGCAGCTTTAACATAACACTACCATTTATATTGCTGTGTATAACTTACCAATAGCAGAGTTCAGTCGATGCCCGAAGCATTGTAGTCTTGTCCATCTGTTCAACTCAGCGGCTTTGATGATATTGGTCCCGCTATCTGTGGTGATGCAGACCTGCCGGTCCTCGCGGAGTCCCCAGGAGGCGAGCGCATCTGCAAGTCCGGCTGCAATTGATTCGCCCGTGTGATCCTCAGGGAAGTAGACCGTCTGAAGGCATAAGCTGACAAGCTTCCAATCTTGATCAATAAAGTGGACTGTCAGGCTCAAGTATGGTTCTGAGGTTCGGCTTGACCACAGGTCAGCTGTGGTCGCGAAATATGACACTGACTTCAGTTGTTCCTCCACCCTTTCCCTAACTTCACCATAAAGTGCAGGGATAGCTGCGCGTGAAAAATATTTTCGCCCAGGGAGCTCGTATCTTGGGTCGATGATTGAAATCATTTTCCTGAAGCCCACGTTTTCCACCGTGGTAAACGGCATCATGTCCTTAGCCAAGAAGTTTGTTACAGCCTTTGTAATGTCTTTATGACGTTTAGACTGTTTGTCATAAGACATGAATGCAGCGATCTGTGTTTGCTGCATGGGTTTCTCTTTTGACACAACTGGTGTTGGGGATGATGATGGTGGTGTGGTTTGAGGGACAGGTTGTTGGCTTAAACTTTTATGGTGCCTCATCTTCTGACTCTCAGAATATTCTATCGGGTGGAACTGCTTCAGATGGTGGAACAGATTTGATGTGTTCCCGCTGCTAGTCGGCACTACTCTCCGGCACATTTTGCAGCACGCTGAAACCTGAAGTTTATCAGATCTCAGATAGCCGAACCACTTCCATACCACTGAATTAGTCTTTCCTCTCTTATCAACCATTTCGTCTGATTTCTCCTCACTTGTGGAAGCTCGTTCAGTCACATTTGTGTTGCGGTCAGGGGCGCTCATTTTGTAGCTAAAATTTGCCGCGTTGGAGATCAGCCTACTACTTCTTTTTTTTTTTTTTTTTTTTTTTTTTTTTTTTTTATTAAACTTCAATATACAAGTACATCAAGTACAGATTTTGTGTACAAACAGTAACAATCACGCCAGGGGAGAAGACAACTAAGATAACATACAATAAAAGAAGAAAAAAATAAATAAAAAAAAAAATCATACAAATGCATTGTAAAGCAGAAACATTGTATGTGACCTAACAGCTTTCTTATTCGTAGAGCAGGAAATGGAGGAGATGTATTGTTTTACATTAACGCAAAGTTCAATAAAGGTAGGTTTCTTATTCTGGAATTTCGATTTATGAATGTAAAACGTGGTCAAAATAATAATTAGATTGATTAGATAAAACTCAGAGGTAAAGTTCATGTCATGGGTAACAAAACCAAACAGTACATTTTCCCATTTCAGCATAAAGTCAAGATAAATATGGTCGGCAATATATTTACTTAGTTTACTCCAAAGCAGCCTAGTATGAGGACACAACCAAAATAAGTGCACAAGTGTTTCTCTTTGATCTCCACAAAAGGAGCAATTAACATCAATATCTTTTTTAAGCTTCTGTAGGTAATGATTAGTTGGGTAAAACCTATGAAGCATCTTAAATGAAATTTCTTTAACTTTATTCGTTAAAAAAAACTTATGCGGCAGCAGCCATATTTTATTCCAACACATATCACCAACAAAATGAGACCAATATGGCACTGATGATGGTACAGTGATAATTTCTTGCTGGAAAGATCGGCAAATGTTTTTATTTACACTTTTACTCTGAACTGAGAGACAGCTTTTACCAATATGTGTTTCCAAAACATTCCCTAATACAGGGGGATTGTCATTTCCCATAACACCTCTAAATAACGATATTACACCTGTAGGGATGGCATCAAAGACAACAGAAAAATCCTTTGGGGTGACAGGGATGCCAAATGTAGTGAGAAATTCAGAGTAAGAATAAAGCCGACCATCCTGATTAAACAACTGGCTAACCAAAAAAATATTGTTTTCAAACCATTGTTTTAAAAAAAGTGATTTGTTTTTAAATAGAATATGCTTATTGTTCCATATGTAGAATCTATGAGAGATCAGCTTACTACTGCTGTGCTGAGCACTGGTTGCGTGACTCGCGGTGTACGTCATCACGAAAGTAGCCAAACGTCAGTCAGTGACAAATGCTGTTATGTATATTATTATTATATTATATAATATTATATCGAAATATCGAAAATGTGTTTAAAAATCATATCACCGTTATTGAAAAAAAAAATATCGCGATATATATTGATATTGAATTATTGTCCAGCCCTATGTGAAGAGAAACTAAAGATGAACACCGAGCCGAGCCAGATAATGACTCGTACATGAGTCAAGAACCGTTTCTGTCAGACGTGTCAATGACGCCATTACGTCGAGCGCAAAAGAACCGCTGAACAGTTTTCTTCAACCGGTTTATTGAATCGAACTGTCAGAAAGAACTACTGGTGATCCGAAAACCGATGCAACCGGTTCTTGACTCGTGAACGAGTCATTACCTGGCTCGGCTCTGCGTTCATCTCTCTCTTCACAGCAGTTCAGTCAGTGTACTGTTTGAGTAAATGAATTACTCCGGGATATTGGTTTGTTTTAACTCAGAGGGAGTGTCAGCCACATTAAACAAGTTAACAGCTTAAGTCATTTGTGGATTAATGCGTATTAGAGATGCGAACCGTTTAAAACGATTCAGTTCGATTTGGTGAACTGGTTCAAAAAGATCCGGTTAGATCGAATGATTAATTCGCGAACCGGATATGACAAACTGCTTTGTTTTGAACTGTCTTATAACAGACACGGAAGAGAAGACAATCCTGAATAAATCCGTAGTTTTTGCTATTTTTGGACCAAAATGTTTTTTCGATGCTTCAAAAAATTCTAACTGACCCTCTGATGTCACATGGACTACTTTGATGATGTTCTTCTTACCTTTCTGGACATGGACAGTATACCGTACACACGGCTTCAATGGAGGGACTGAGAGCTCTCGGACTAAATCTAAAATATCTTAAACTGTGTTCAGAAGATAAACGGAGGTCTAACGGGTTTGGAACAACATGAGGGTAAGTTATTAATGACATAATTTTCATTTTTGGGTGAACTATCTCTTTAATAGAAAATCCAGTACAGAAATTAAAAACATTGTATTTATGAATTGCATTTGAATATGTTTTAAAATAAATCAAAGACAGACAGAAAATTACATGCCATGACATTTAAATCCAGGCTTGCGCGAACAGATCCACTGTTTTTATAAACAAGATGCACACTCAAAAATACGAGACCTATTTAGCTTTATCAATACACAAACCTAGAAGCCACACTCTGCTTTATTTTTGGCAGCTAGTCATGTGTCTCTCATGATGGAATGATTGAACTGTATCTGTTTTAGATCAATATCTATCTCGTTCTAGGTACTATGCCGTTTTATATCCCATGATCTACCCCATGAAAATCACAGGAAACCGAGCTGTGGTCGCAATCGTTTATGTGTGGCTCCACTCCCTGGTCGGATGCCTGCCGCCACTTTTTGGTTGGTCCGCCTTTGAGTTTGATCGCTTCAAGTGGACCTGTACAGTGGCTTGGCACAAAGAAATCAGCTATACTGCCTTCTGGGTTACGTGGTGCTGCCTTCTGCCGCTGGCGGCCATGCTGGTCTGCTATGGCGTCATCTTCCGCGTGGCCCGCATCAAAGCTCGCAAGGTTTACTGCGGAAGTGTGGTGGTGCCTCAAGAGGAGTCCAGTTCTCAAAAGAATGGTCGCAAGAACTCCAATACTTCCACATCTTCTAACGGAAGTCGCAAGAGCCTGGTCTACTCTGGGAGCCAATGCAAGGCTTTGGTCACCATTCTGGTGGTTTTGGGGACGTTTTTGACCACTTGGGGTCCATATGTGGTAGTAATCAGCACTGAAGCACTGTGGGGTAAAGACAGTGTTTCTTCAAAGATGGAGACACTGGTCTCCTGGCTGTCCTTCACCAGTGCCGTGTGTCATCCACTTATTTATGGGCTGTGGAATAAGACCGTACGTAAGGAGCTGTTAGGCATGTGCTTTGGTGACCGCTACTACAGAGAGTCTTTTGTTATACGGCACCGGACCTCTCGTCTCTTTAGCATCTCTAACCGGATAACGGGTGAGCCTGCTGCTGCTGTCAGTTGTATCCTGGGATTCTTCATAATCTAATGTTTGGTATGGATGAGATGTCTGAAGATCTTTGTTGTTTGACAGATTTGGGAATGTCTCCTCACCTGACGGCCATGTTGGTGGGCGGTGGGCAGCTCCTGGGTCGTGGAAGCAGCACTGGAGACACTGGCTTCAGCTACACCCAGGACTCAGGTAGACCTTCTGCTGTTTATAACATGTCAATTTAAGGGAATAATCCATCCAGCAATGAAAGTTGTCATCATTTACTTACCATCACATTGTCCCAAACCTGATGACTTCCTAGTTTCTTCTGTGGAACTAAAAAAGGAGGTATTTTAGCTTAATGTATTTTAGGGACAGTTCCTGTCAGTTTTAAAAAAAGCACCATGTAAGTACCACAAAAATAGTCCATGCCATTTCTAAAGTCATACTTGACCAGTTTTTTATGAGGAACAGGCCAAAATTCATGTCACTATTCACTGAAAATCTTCTCTTCTATTGCAGTTCTTAAATATCCCTTTCACTTCTGCATAAACTGATGTGTTGCATTCAGCTGTAAGTCATACAACAAATACGGTTTGACATTATTGACCATGCATCAGTTTGAGTATTTGAAAACTGAATCAGATTTGAGTCATAAACTGGAAGGCCTTCAGTCAAGAACAACCTAAATAACTTAAAGTCTGTTCCTCACACAAAATCAGATGGCTTTAGAAGACTTGTATAATGAATGAACTGTAAAAAAAATACTTTTGTGATACAGGTTTGTCTTTTTAAATAATTTTAAATCTCAATATCATCAATTTCAAGTTTTGTTTTATAAAAGAGAACTGCACAAACCTTTTATCTTAAATAAAAATCTCCTTTTTTCTTTTTCTTGAAAAATATAAAAATGTATAGTAACATTTTTGAGTGAACTTTGCCTTTAAAAGAATTATTAAAAACCCTTTTGATTTTGTAATAATATCTTCTTCTTTTTTTCAGGAATGCACAATATACTAGTTATCATTATCAGCTGTTATTGGATATTTAATTGCGTATTAAATGCTTAAAGTTGCTCTCTAAAACCTCTAATAATTTATTAACAGTTAAATGTAATTTTTATCAAATGTCAATATAAATATCAATGTTTCATGCAATACATTGTAATGGTGTGATGGCTAAATTCACTGGTGTTTAAACTGACTGATTTTAGTTTTTATTGTTTTAATTTACATTGACAAAACTACATTTAATGTAATTTTTTATCAGTATAGGCCATGGTTTTAATACTGCATCCTTGCCTCTTTGAATACAAGGAAAGCAAACCGAATCGACCCCCACAGCTCTTAGCAGTCAGCTGAGGTGGTTTATTGGCTTGTAGACTGTTGTTATCGGGGTGTGCCATTTGAGGAAACACAGAGCCCATGAGTATCGCGTAACAGACAGACGGCGCTGCTCAGCGGCTCTCCTACAGTGTCCAGACTGGTGTGGGTGGGTGGGTGGTGTTGAGCAGTGTTAAAACTGATATTTGATTGAAAGATGCCTGCTGTGATTTACCCTCTAGCTACAGACGTCATGCTGTTGGACAGCTACACCTCAGAGCCCTCCCACTCAGCCCACTGTGCTGCCAATAAGAGGAGAAGTTCTGTCACATTCGAGGACCAGGTGGATCAGATTCCTAAAGGTATCTAAACATGTTCTTCTTTTACATCTAATGCAAAAATGTCTTTGTTAGTTGCAGTAAAAAACCAAGCAAACAGAAAGTAGCTCTTCAAAATTTAATTTGACACCAATTCTGTTAGGTTCAATATAATAATATTAATAATATATATATAATAAATGCATGACTAATGTTAGGTGTTGGTAAGAAAGTGTTTTTATTTATTTAAAGAATTCTATGCTCAAGAAGTCTGTTACAGTAAAATGTGTATTATTATTATTACTATTTTAAATAACTGTTTTATATTTGAAAATTTTATAATATAAAATAATTCAACCCTGTGAATATTAGTTATACAGAAGAAATTGTATAATTTTATAAGACTTTATAATAATCATCTTGCTTCACTTTGCAAAATGAGTTGATTTTTTTTTGTGTTTGTCATCAGCATGTTATAGAGCTTTGACAAAGAAGCATCTTAAAATGTCTTTTTCTCAAGGTGACCCCTCGGTAGTCCAAGTGATGGCAGACATCCATAAGTCTTTGGACAGCTTTGCGTCTTCTCTGGCTAAGGCTATAGAGAACGATGCCAAGCTTCAACTCTTCGGGGAATGGAGTCAAATTCCAACAAGTCTGTTCACAGTACGAAACACACAGAGAGCTCCCCGTTACCTGGATGGACAGAGACTAAGGATGGAAAGCATCGATGAAGGAATAGTTAAAGATGATGATGAGGATAATGATGAAGAGCACGAGGACAAAATAGGTGACAGTTCCATGTAGGTCTTTGACTCGGTAAATGGACCAGATCTGTAGCTTTTAAAGGTACAAGGAACACATAAGATACATGTTTACAAGTATACAGTGATTTATCTGTCACTCACCAGAATAAGTTATGCTTTTGTAACATAAAAATTATTTTAAAATCACTTACAGCCCTCATATATTGCCAGGTATTTTGCCTGGGTCGGGTACTGTGTGTATTATGTTTACTCTTTTCTTTTAAGGAAACTGTAACCACTCTATTTTATACGTCCTGACTGTTTGGAAGAATGATTATGCTTCAGCTCCTCTCTGCTGTTTTAATTTCAGGTCTGTTAATATATTCAGTTATCATAAGTGCCACCAGGTTTATAGAAAATATACCAAATGTCTTTGGGGTTATATTGATGTGGCCAAAAAAAAAAATATTGCTTTCGGGCATTGAATTAACATGTAAATGAGAGAGAGATACTGGGCATGATCAAAGGTAGAATGCCTCTTAAAATGCTGTTTTATCCATAGTTTTGGGGGAAAATCTGATAAAAAATGTTTTGACTGAATGTAATGGTGCGAGAAAGACACTGGTACAATTGCACTTGAAGATTTTGTTACGTTTGGTCAGTGACTTCTCACATCTGTTTTTGTTCCTACTAGTTTTAGTATACTTTGAAAATGTACTCAATAAGGATTAATCGGTCTTTTTTTTTTTTTTGCATTATGCCAGTCAGTTATATATACTAATATTAATAGGCCTTTTTGTAATTTGGAGCGCTGCTTCTGGCTGCACTATTTGTTTGAAAACCACAGCACATAATGTTTTTTTTTTTCGTACTGTGTTATTAAATTCTTTATGGGTACTCAACAAGCTTTCAGTCATGTTTTGTTTGAATCACAAACACTTTTAATGTCTCCGGTACATGGATTGAAAAGGAACCAGAACTTAATCCGAAAATCTGTGGAAAAACACAAAAATGGCTTACATTCCTTAACTGTGCTGAATGAGGTTAGCATAGAATGGCACACTATTAGACGAGGAGATATTTCATCTTAGCTTTTCCCAGCGATCACTAGTCACTTAGCAGAACGCTCAGCTGCCACAACAAAGGCCATCTGTGCTGATAGGAGAGAGAAAAACACGACCTGCCAACTAATGCTTGAGCCATTTGGCTAGACAGCAGTGGGTTTTATGTATAGACCGAGTCAAAAATGGTTCTCATTTTAATAAACTTTTATAAACATTCTGCAGTGTAACAATGTATAATGGCTGGTTTGGATAATGAAATATTGCTAGTACCTGTGATTGGGGTTAGGCAGAAGATCCCTGTGCAATGCAAGATTTAGTAATGACAACAACAAAAAAAAAGAGCCAACAATGGTAAAGACTAAGAGAACACATTTTCTCATGTTTGACATGCATAATTCCTGGTATACAAACATCAGAGTTCTTCATTTGAGGCTACAATAAAGTTTCACACTTAACACCATTCCAAGCTCAACTGTTTAACAAATTCATATTGCACTTAAATACTCTCAAGCACCAGCCGTTTAGTCACATCTTTAAATTTCTTGCGTATCATCTTGTTTGCATGAACTCCCCAGATGCAGTTTACTCTCATATAGAGTAATTAGTACGAAAAGTCTTATTAAAAAATAATGCCAAAACAGAACTAACAAGGAAATACTCTATTTTGTAACTTGTACAAATCTCAAATGCTCAAGTGCACTGTAGCAAAAAAAAAAAAAAACACTTGTTTGTAGCAGAAGGGCTACTGTTCATCCTCGTTCTCTTGTCCGGAGCCTTCCGAACGATCACCCTCCACACGGTCTGAGGATAAAAGAAGGGAAGAGGAAGAAAGATTTAGACACCTGTTCAAGGTAGTAAAACCAAATGTTAAGTATCCAGTGACAAATGCTGGTCAGTTAAAAAAAAAGAAGTGTAAATACCATTGCTAAATATTATTTATCTTAAAGGTGCTGTATGTAGGTTTTTGATTCTACTAAAGCATGGAAATACCATTAAATGTGAGTAAATGTGTTAAATACCATTAAACTTTGAGCTTCAAAAGCACTCTTCTGAAAACTACAGGTGACGTCATGGATACTACATCCATGTTTTTATATTCTCCTTCAAAAATGTGCATCCTGGCCGGAATGTCGGTCTCTGTTTTGGTTTGTGAAACCCACCCACTGCCAGTTTACCCAGTTGCATTTTTGTACCCCAGGTTGCCAGTTGGCGGAAAACACAGTCTATTTCATTTTATTCATCATCAAGTGCACTCATTCCTGTTGGTGTCGTCAATCTGGCAACCTGCATGTGTATGTCAAGTCTGAGTAGCAGGGGCCAGGTGAAAAAAATCCTCTCCAATATTTTGGATTGCAATACCTATTTCAACCACCAGATAAATTTGAAGCACCTTTAATGTTCAATTTGTACTCTTTTGGATCTCACTGTATGTATACAGTCAGTGAGTTAAGAAAGGGACATGAGGAAGTTCACCTGTTCTGATGTGATTTAATGATGCCAGCATTCGAAGCATGAAGGAAGCAGGGACGGTGATGGTGTTCCTCGTCTCTTCCAGCATTAACTCATTACGAGCAATCACCTACAGCACAGAAACAACTCAGGAAATTAAATCCACATGTTTGCCAACACTTTAATCCTGTAGCAATGGCACAGAAACACCAATACAACTGCCTGCCTCAAAATGCCTTTATGTATTTTCCTCTATAAAAACACACAGTTCCTTAGGCTTAGACAACCACAGTACTTGGAGTTCTTGTGCCATCTAGTGGAGATTCAATTACATCTCAAAACAGGACATTCTTCACAGAATTGAGCAGAAAACCCTGTCCATACCTCTTCAGCAAGGACTCTGTTAAAAGACGGTGACTGTTCTAAAGGCGACCAGAGCTTGATGTTATAGTCAATTCCAGATGAAGCAAGAACTGTTAAAAAAAAATAACACATCAGACCAAATGCTGTGATCCAAACAGGTCTCTATTTATTGTTTTCAGGTATTTCTTTGCTCACTGGGGTCATAAGGGTGAGGCTGTAGGCAGTTGACCACATGGTTGTCGGCCTCCAGCAGCATCAGGTGCTCTCCTGTGTGTCTGTCCCAGATGAAGATATGGCCACAATCTGAGCCACTCATCACAAAGTTATTCCCCCAGAAGCACGACTCTTTAATCTACACAAACAGTCAGGTCATTAAAGTGAAACATCTGTTAATGTTTTTTACACAATTGTTCACATGTTATACTAGAGCTAATAAGAAGTGACAGAAAGTTGCATTTTGTGTACAGTATGCATGAGACAATAAACAGCGTACCATGGTCCTGGAGTTGCGGTGGCCCTTGTACATCATCTTGACAGAGGGTCTCCTGATATTCTGAGTCTCACTCTCTTCCATCTCTCGCCGTTCTTTTCTCCTGCGGAACAGCTCCTGGATCCGAGCCGCTGCGGAGCGTCTATGGAAAACAGAGCATGCAGAGCAAAGCTCATGAAAAATCATTTATGCACTACAACTTCAAAACACACTACAGCTCAACATAATATTAGTCCAGTATGGTCAAATTTTCACAAGCTTAAACCGTTTTACAAAGTCTTACAGCACTGTGCAAGATAACACTAGATCTGAATATTTTGTTTGGGCAGAAAATGTAGATGGGGCTTCTCCTATCATGACACAACAGTAACAGCATTAGCTTTTATGTGTATGTTAAAGTCATACAATGATGTGTTTTTGATTGTTCATTTAATAGCTGATAATAGTCAATAGCTGATAATTCATGGAATTACACTGTGACTTATAGCTGTTTTTGTCTCTTTAAAAGAACAAAATGTTTATTGAGTGAAGCTGATGAATCATTGATGCCTGCAGAGAGCAGTAGAAGAAATTTTAAAGAAATTTATACTTTTTAAATCTGAATATGGTTTTTGAACTCCAAACAATTATACCTAAGGTCACTTGTAAATTCATGCATGAAATTAGTTGACTTGGTTAGTAACTAACCAAACGGTCCTTATGCAAACATTTTGCACACTCTCAGGCAGAAATAAATATGAACTATTAAATCACACACTTTGTGATACATGTAACACACATAGCATATTTTACACAGCCACACAAAATTTATATCAGGTTAATAAAAAGTTAATCAAATCGGCACCCCTTGCAATTAGATTTTATAAGTGGCTACCTCAGAAACATTACAGTACCTTATCATCCTATCACCTACAGCTGATCCTCTGTAATTAAATCTAATGAAAAGAGGAGCATTTTACTTATTACTGTCCAAAAGATAAACACTGTTTAGCATAAACTCATGTTGTCATGTTTTATGGGACTTCACGTCAGTCATTTAATTTGCCCATTTTAATTTGCACAATGTGACGATTTGCATCATTTAAAATCTTGACATGACGAGAGTCCATACCTCTGTCCCTGCCCTCCTCTGTACCTGGCTGAAGGGATAAGGATGGGGTCATCGTCACTGTCATCAGAGTCCTGATTGCGGGATGGTTGAGTCGAACCCTGGACGCCCGTTCCAGCGGCCTCGTTCCTCCTGCACTGTTCGCTCAGCTCCACCGAACCAGCAGCATGGAGCTCCTCTGATGGAGCGCTGGGACGAGCCGTGTCTTCGGTTGACAGCCCCTCTGGTGGTGCCGCCAGTGGTGTGCGGTTTAGAGAGCTGATGGAGGCCTTTTCCGTGCCACGGTCTGAAGTTTTGCCCCCATTGGAAGTGGATTGACTCTCTGAGGCTGAGCTTGAACCTGTTTATGAGAGAAAATGTAAGATAACCTCCAAAAATAAGTCACATAACACAAATTCTGTAGCATTGGCCATGTGGTTGTCGACTCACTTTGCCCCGAGGTTTGACCTGTGGGCTCCCCCTCACCCACCTCCCCAGCCTTATGTCCTCCACTGCTGCATTTGGTACTGGAAGTTGGACTGCTCCTGTACATAATGAAAAAAAAAAGTTAGTGATTTGTTCTTACAAAAAAGAAAATGTATTCTTAAAAATAATTACTCACAATTAAATAAAGAAGGAAGGCAGCCAAAGAGAATTTCAGACTACAAACTTGACATCTGACATATCAGAGTTTTATTTATGTAGTATTATAGTATTTATTAATATTTTGAATTATATTATAATTATAATGATTTTATTATTATATTATAATAATTACAATAACATAATATATTATAATGTTTGTATTTTTAGTTTTAGTTTTAGTCATTTTGTAAATGTACTTTTGTCATTTTTATTCATTTTTGTTTAATATTTCTTTTTAGCTTTCTTGTTTCAATAATTTTAGTATTAGTTGCAAAGGCAATATATCTTATTTTTCACATTTATTTATTTTTTCATCTAGTATAATTTAGATTTTTCCCTTTTAGTTAACATAAACATTTCCATTTACCATTTATTTTTCAGTTTTTCAAAATTTTAATACATCAACTTATTTTAATTGCCATGGCAACATTCCCAAAAAATTAATAATAATAATAATTTAAAAGTTATTTAAACTAATATTTGTTTTATTTCAGCTTTCATTCAAGTAACGAAAATGGCTTTTAACTTTAGGCTTTTGTCAACAGCAACACTGTTTATTGCTCAGAGAAAACATGAAAAATGTATACTTCAATTGCAGAAACTTTTTGGGTTAAACATGACTAAAAATAATTTCATTTTAGTTATTAATGGATGAAAAATAATATGTTGTTAATTTGTGAGCCTTTATGAGTGATTCATTAAAAGAACCAGTTCTTTAGAGTCATTTGCTTGTGAATCCGATCACACTAGTTGTAGCCTTAAAGAAAAAAAAAAACGCATTTCATTGCATTATTTTGTGGAACATTATTTTTAAAACTAGGTATTTCAATGATCCTCAAATCTGGCTTGCGAGATCCACTTTCCTGCAGAGTTTAGCTCCAACTCTAATCAAACAAACCTACCTGTGATTTTCTAATGATCCTGAAGACATTTATTAGCAAATTCAAGTGTGTTTGATTAGGGTTAGAGCTAAACTCTGCACAAAAGTGGATCTCGCAAGCCAGATTTGAGGATCACTGAGGTCTTTTATAGCAAGACTCTTTAGAGCAGTGGTCTCAGACTCAATTCCTGGAGGGCCACAGCTCTGCAGAGTTTAGCTCCAACCAGCTCCAAATCACAACTGCTTGGAAGATTTTAGCAATCCTGAAGACCTTGATTAGCTGGATTAGGGTTGGAGCTAAACTGTGCAGAGCTGAGGCCCTCCAGGAATTGAGTTTGAGACCAATGCTTAGATTTAGAGGCTTACGGGAGAGATTTGTGTGCTGAGGTCAAGGCTGATTCTCTGGTCACTCACCACTCATCAGTGAAGTCCAGTTTGATGGTGCTAGTGGTGGTGCCTTCAGTGCTGTAGTGCAGACTGAGGACAGGTTCTGCTGTGCCAGTTCGCCCAGGTCCTGGAGGAGTGCTGCTGCTCCCGCCGCTGGTGCCAAGTGTAGGCGCTGATGTGGATGGCACAGTTTCTACAGCTTTACTGACACCTGTACTCTGATCACTGATTACATGTCCTGCTGCTTCTGCACCTCCTGGAGGGAAGACAGAGGACATGTGGGATGTGAAACTGAGCTTTTAGAAAGAGGGTTTTCCTTAAGAACATTACATTTGTCACAACTCGACAGTTAATCATAGAAGCAGCTTTTCTGAAATATTATAATGTAATTATCATGCACCAGTATTGCAGTTTCGGTAGTATTGAGAAATACCTTGTGTCAGAATGGCAGCTTCAGATGCTCAGATTCCTCTGAGAATTGTTTTTTTTTTTTTTGTAATGTTTACAATAACATTCTAAATAAAGAAGCATAACAGCATATACATCTTTCTGTGCTACTGAGAATCAAGCAGTTTCACTGTTATTTATATTGTGGCAAACAGTGCCTAGTGTAGACAAAAAAAAAAAAAGATTATGTGGCAAAGTGAGCTAAACAGATAAACACCCCAGGCTACAAATTTTTTTATTATAGTTTAGTTAAAGTTCAACAATTGCGAGCAGTTAACCCAAAGCAAAGAGAATTTGCAATTTAAGGTTTATTGTTCTGAAGGGGAAAAAGTACAGGCACCAGTATGGACAGAAAAGATGCCAGCCGTTAAGAAGAAATATCTCCAAAATTGGTGCTTCCTTGGTTCTCAGGAAACATTCCATATTCCAAAGCAAAAATAGCAAAGTCATTTTAAAGAAGTCATATCATACTCTTTTTATGAATGTCAATCAAGGAACATAAAACATTGTTATAAACAATTTAATTTATAATAATAATAATAATTTTAAAAAAACTTAAGTTTGTTTTTCAAATCAGCGTATTAGAATGATTTCTGAAGGATCATGTGACCCTGGAGTAATGACTGCTGAAAATTCAGCTGTCACCTCAAAAAATACTTTTTAGAGTATATTAAAACAGAAAAGTTAATTTTGAGTTGTAATAATGTTTCAAAATATTACTGTTTTGGTCTTGGTAAGCATGAGAGACTTCTTTCAAAACATTTTTAAAATCCACAACAGTTCATTTTTCTAGCTTAGTTTAACTGAGACGGAAGTTCTGTCATTACTAGTATGTCTCAGAATGTTTTTAGAACAATAAATGCTTCAAAAGGTCAATGAAAAAATGTGAAATGACCCCTTTAAGCTAAATGTTGATGTTGCAAGCCCACATCAGTCTCACAGACTGGGGTCACTTCATCTACAGCGATATCGTTGACTTGATTGCAAATAAAAGCACAGACACTATTTAAACTGAACAGAGATGACATCACTGAATTCAATGATGAACTGCCTTTAACTATCATTTTGCATTATTGACACACTGTTTTCCTAATGAATGTTGTTCAGTTGCTTTGACGCAATGTATTTTGTTTAAAGCGCTATATAAATAAAGGTGAATTGACTTGACTTGACAGAGGGTGAACTCATTAAGTAGAGAGTGAGGGGAAATAAACATGTGTCTCTTAGTTCAGGACATTATTTAAAAGATGAGCTTGATATGAACTCGGCCCCAGAGGAGGGGAGAAAAAGTATGTCAGTTCAGTTGACTGAAAATGATTGACAGAAAGCCTCTGTATCTTTCTGAAGTTTTCTGTTTACCCAGAGGCACATCTGAAGAGTCTTCTTATGGTGACCGAGCACAAGAGCTGCTTCAATCAGTAATGTACAGAGCTCAAATGCAAAGGATTGTATGAAAATGAGGAAAAGGAAAAGAAAAAAGAGGAGAAGACGCACCCTGCTCCTCATCCAGAGTCATGGATCCAAGCTGTTTGTTTACCACAGATGAGGGAGAATCTGAAACAAAAATAAGACATCCTGAAAAACTGAAGCAACAACAGAGCCAGTACAAACATTTAAGTGCAGAACTAAATCCTCAGGAAACACACTGCAGCACAGGCAGGGGAAAAAAAACTTCCCACAACAAACTGAAAAGCCACAAACTCTGTAAAAATGAGTCTAGGAGGCTTAATTCTCAGTTAAAAACACAAAGCCAAGGGTTACAGATTGAGTAAGCTGTTCCTTAAAAAACGTGAAATGACATCCAGGAAGTGAGCAAATACAAGAAAACAATTTATCAGGAACAAACTTATGCATAGCCTTCTTTAATGCAGTATTCACTATCAGGGAGAATAAACAAGTAATACAGCAATCTGTAGTTCAGGAGTTACCTACGCTGACAGTGCCTTTCAGCGACAAAGCAACCAGAAGTCATTTATTTCTGGAAAGTGTTTGCGAATAACCAGCGAGATGTGATGTCAGGATGTTGCTGAATTAATAGTGTAATGCTTTAAGCACAGAAAATACACTGCGTACACTTGGGCTATGGAATAAAATTAACTTTTACTGAAGTGCCTGTTTCATAGACAACAAATCCATTCAGTTTTTGTCTAATCATTTCATATATGTCTAAAATAAGTGAGCAGATCCCACTAATGATAGCATTAAGAAGTATTTTGCGGAATATTGCAAAGTGAAGTGCAACAAGAGAACGTATGAAAAGAACTAGTTAAACGTGCATCAATATTTAAGGTTTAAATTGGAGACTAAAAAACTGCCAATATCAAACAGTACAAACCATCTTTATTTGTGTGATTGCATTTCAGGTGAATCAATCAACAGATGGCAGTATATGCACATGTTTGACATCTGAGCTCTTTTCCAAGATCTAGTAAGCTACCTCACTTACTGACTACAAGGCAGCTAACTTCTAAAGCCCTGTCCTAAATCAAGGTGCATTTGATGTGGACGCTTGTCCATAAAGTCAGTTTATCCAAATAGTCAATGCATGATTTAGAAGGGTTCAGAAGTAAATTTTTTTCCTTAAAACCTTTACTAAGGACACATTAAATTGATAAAAAGTAACAGTAAAGGTTTTTGCATTGTTACCAAAATTCTACTTGAAATTATGAAATCATGTTTTCCACAAAAAATTTTAAGAATAACAACTGTTTTCAACGCTGATAATAATAATGTTTCTTGAGCAAAATCTGCATATTAAAATTATTTAAAAATTTCTAATGTTAAATAGCGATAACATTTCATAATAATATATGTGTAATACTGTCTACTACTGACAGCTTTTGAGTCAGGTGTGTATCTGTGATGTCTAAAAATGTCACCTAGGTGGGCAGCTCACTAGGTTTTGGAGCAGAGCTCTGCTATTGGTGAATGGGAGCGTGAATGACCAGCGGTTAGATGTGTGCACGCCTGTGTGGCAGAGGGGAAGAGGAACACACTCCATAGCCAGAGGTGCAGCAGCAAACCAGTACAGCCATGAGACAGGCAGCCAGAGGGGTCAGGAGGTTAAAGGAGAGCAGGGATGCAGGCAGGGAAAAGATGGTAACCTGCAGGGGGCCCTGTGTCAGAAGCAGCAGCCTGTTGGGCTGAACTCTCTGTGCTGGAGGTCTCGGGTACAGAAGGAACTGAGCGTCTGCCCTGTCCTGGGGGGTCAGACAGGAGAAGCAGCCTCTGCAAACGTCTACACACTAAACTTACCGGCAGCCTGCGAGGACCATATTCTGACAGTGTGGGGTCAGAGGGAGAGAGAAGAGCAAGATGGGAAAATTGATGGGATGGGGGAAAAGAAGAGAGGCAAATCATAGATGAGGAGGAATGCTGGGTAAAAGAGCAAATTAAAGATTGAAGCTGTAGGCTGAGTGATGTCAGACAAGACTGCAGGGTTTCATCACCCGTCATAAAAAATATCAAAAGCGTGCGTTACACTCACACGTCCACACATGTTCTAGGGGCATGAACAGAAACGCCTGCAATGGCATGATGAGCAAAAAGGAGGGATTTATCATTCGATAAAAAAGAAGACAAAAGACACTACATGTAACATCCTGCCTCTGTTAATGTGATTGTTGATGCAGGCCCTAACAGAACACAATGTTCAAAAAATAAACCCCACCTTAAGACAAATCAGTCAACACATAGGTCATAAAAAAAGAAAATACATAGAGTTGGATGGTTGGGAGATGGATAGCAAGCAGACATGATAAATGGACCAATTACATAAATTGAAATTATTTTGATTTGAAAGTTCATTATAAGCACATCGTCTTTATGGAGGAGAGATACAATGACTACATTTACATGCACAAGACAATTCGGATTACTACTGGAATAGGATCATATGATCTGAATTAAGCCACTAGTTTGGTTTTTACAAACAATTATATTGTAAAATAATATTTAAAATTAAATAATTGTTTTATATTTAAATATATTTGAAAATATGATGTAAAAACTAGCCATTACTGCAGTCTTCAGTGTCACATGATCCTTCAGAAATCATTCTAACATTTCTTATTATTATTGTCTTATAATTGTTGAAAACAGCTGTGCTGTTTAATATTCATCTGGAAACTGAGATACATATTTTTCAAGATACTTTGATGAACAGGACGTTCAAAAGAAAAGTATTTATTTTACATATAAACCTCTGTAACATTATAAATATCTTCACTGTCACTTTTAATCAACTGATTGCATCCTTGCTGAATAAAAGTATTAATTTCTTTTAAACAAAATCTTACTGACCTCAAACTTTTGAACAGTAGTATATGTGGACAAAACTCCTTTTTATAATAGCTGTAAAGCATGTAAATATCTATTCTTAAAATAGATTAAAACGTAAAATATGGACTTTAAATGGAACATTATGTGTATGTAAACATTGCCATTGTCTCATATTAAAGATGAATTCACTGGTCAGTGTTTTGCCAATTGTGACAGACTTACCAGATAAAGCTGCCTCTCTAGATGGGGTGGGTGTGGCTGAAGGAGTGGGTGTGGCTGAGGAAGTGGACGTAACTTCATCCTGGCTCCTCTGCTCTGTGTCTGGAGATGAGAGGAGAGAGGAAGAAGCAGCGCTCTCCACGGAGGACGAGCTGGAGGGGGCAGGAACTGTCACAGTGGAGGAGGAGCCCGAGGAGGAGGAGGAGGAGATAGACTTGGGGAGGGGCTCTGAAGGTGCAGGAGGAGCAGCAGGTGGAGGTGGAGGATCAGAGGAGGGTGTCTCCACCTCCATCGCACCTTCAGTTGAGACCTCACTGGGCTCTTGTGCCTGAGTGTTTGTTTCTGAGGTTGCAGACGTTCCTTCTGGTCGAGCGGCCGTACCTGGAGACAAATCATCAAACCTTGAGCTTAACATTTAAGAGTAAATTTTAAATTCATGGAGTTTTTTTTTTTTAATAGAGGACATTTAATTACAGAATGTGATACATGCTTCATTGAACCATTCATTAGTTGATGTTTACTGACAAAGAGGATCAAATATGAAATTGCCTCCATAGCGTTCAATGCATTGTGCAATGCAAATGTAAGTCACATGGAAGAGCTTTTTAGGCCCCTATATATTTCAAGATAAATAGAAGAACGATCTGGTGTGATGTCATTGCAAAACAAAATCAGGTCCAAAGAAAGTTTGTTTGGATTTCAAAACAGCTTGCCAAAGCAAAGTTTCCAGAAAATTTTGTTAACACTTTCAAACTACCATTGGTCCATGAAGATTTTAATTATTTATATTATAACAATAGGTAGGTGTGCTCTGGGGTTCTGCCTACTTTGACAGACTGAACAGAAGAAATCAACCAGAGAACATTTCCGCGTCAAAGTCAGACACGTCAAAACTTAGACACAATGGAGGGATGCTTTATTGTAAAGAATGGTAAAATATTGAAGTTGTAATTCTAACTGAAAAAAACACTGACAGTTTTTTAATATTTAATGCAGTAAAACTGAATGCTTTAAAGCAATCTAAAAAAAGTTACAGAAATAAACGTGACTTTACGTGACGACTGGAATGCTGAATTACAGAGCTTGTGCAAACATATCCATATAACTATGACCAGATGCTATTTTGTTATTGAGTGGTCTGTATTTTATGTTATGTTTTTCGGTATGTCCGCAAACAGCATACTATGGAAGCCTGTTTCTTCGACTGAATAAAAAAAAAAAAAAAAAAATTGGTAATTGCCAGTTTTTATCTCACAATTCTGACTTTTTTTCCTTGCAATTGCAAGTTAACATCTAGCAATTCTTTTTTTCTCAGAACTGTCCTAATACAAACACGCAATTCTGACTCAGTTGAGATATATACTCTGAAAAAGAAATATATATAAAGTCAGAATTTTAAATAGTACAATTCTTAATTTTTTCTCAAATTTGCGAGTTTATAGTCAAGTTGTGCTTTATTGTATAATCATATTTATTGTATAAATCATACAATACTGACTTTTTAACTTGCAACTGCAAATTCAACTGTAATTCTGAGAAAAAAGTCAGAATCGCAAGTTTATATCTCACAATTCTCAATATATAACTCACAATTGCAAGTTTAGATCTCAATTTTGAAAAAAAAAGTCAGAATTGCAAGATTATATCTCGCAATTCTCACTTTATAACTCACAATTGAAAATTTATATCTCACAATTCTGAGAAAAAATCTACTAATCTACTCATTATTGCGAGATGAAAACTCGCAATTGCAAGTAAAAATTCAGAATTGTAAGATAAAGTCACAATAACCTTTTTTTTTTTTAGTGGTGCAATGGGCTTCCACTGCTGCGTACGTATATGGAAATTCTTTCTATCCAAAATCAAAGAACAAAAGAGAACTTTGCAAAGAACTGAAGAATATATCAGTATATTCATAGTGTGTATTTTCAGTGTGGACCAAGGCTGTTTTACCTCTGGGTCGAGTTTGAGGACGTGCTCTGCTGCTCTGGGCCTCACTAGCCTCTTCAAACCAGCGTGACAACATGTCCGACATCCTCTGCATGAGCGATACATTTGGACTCTGTTCTCCTGCAAACGAATTCTTTATGATCAATATCAAAACAAATCAGAACCTAAATCATTCCACTCACAGAAAGCAGAAGCACTGGAAGCCTTCTGTTTACAATCAAGAGCAAGCTGCAATATGCCAGGAAGTAGTGAAGTAAAGCAGGCTTTGGACTAAATCCCTGTGAAAAGCTAACAAGTTCCCCTTAGACAAACTAAGCTGTTGATATTCAAAGTCAGAGGTACTGAGGGAGATTAAAGATGTATTGAGAGACACTAGAGACCGCAGGCCTCAGCTCGTTGAAAACATGGAGGAGAATGCCAGTGCGGACAACAGCCCTGTTCATGGAGGAGACAGCTGGAGCTGAAGTGGATGTGCAAATGATTTGTGGTAAGCAACTATGGTAGCCAATGCCCTGATGCTTTAACATTTTAATACAGTTTTAAAGTATAACAGATCTTTTTGACAAGGTGTGGCTAAGTAGAAAGTGCTAATAAATAAAATAAAATAAAACCAAAATTTTGGATTGACTATGAAATGCTGCTAATAGGTATTATAAACAGTGTGGGATGGGTTACACTTTTCAGGTCTTATAGAATTCATTAGTTACAGAGTTAAGCTAGACAAGGAAGTGCTGATTATCATATAAAAATAAGCTGCTTTATACAACATCCGCTAGTCAAAAATAAAATAAAATACATTAAAAAAAATAAATAAATCGATCAATGATTTGTGATTACTGACAAGTACAAGAACACGCATATCTGTGGATCTATTCCTGATGCATTAATCTGAAGTCACCCCATAAGTGTGTTTGTAAACAGAGCCCTCAGTGTTTATTCGCCTGTGTATATGTACCATCCGTGCTGCTGTGTGTTCAGTATTTGTGACACCAGCATTTGTGCCTGCAAGTTCTCATCTTACCATCACGCTCCCTCTCGCTCTCAGGCCGAGCGCGCGGCCCTGTGTCCGACCAGTCGCCTCTCAGACGCAAGCGCTTGACTGGGGGCTGCCTCAGCTGTGGGAAGACACATCAACAAGCTGTCAGTCACTGTAAAAACCTCTCACACGCCCTAAAAATAACACTCCCTACCCTGAGACTTGACATCACTGTAGAATCATCTAGTCCAGCATGTTTGCAGAAAGTATGACCAACAAATACAGATCTCATAATGGTAAAAGAGGCTACTGTACAATGCAAAGTGATCTATCTCTTTGTGCCACCCAAGTTAAAATGGCTTTAGCTTCATAAAGTAATGTAATGTAATGAATGTATTTTTAAAGTCAGTGGAGTCCAAACAACATTGCACTCCATTGATTTTCTTAGTTTTTTTTGCAAAATATGTTATTTTGTTTTCCACTGAAGAAGGCAAGTAGATAATGAGTTTTTTTTTTTATTTTGGGCTGAACTATCCCTTTAAAAAGCAAAACTCAATCTGACACAATATCAAGTGGTTTCCATATCTAATGAGGTGTCACTGGTCTGAAAAAAAGTGAAAAAGTGAAAGACCTTGGGATGTTGATGGGATTAACTATTGAGGCCACTTTGCCACGTGCCTCGTTCTCACACTTTTACCATCTCAGTCAGTCAGGACACTCTATTTTGGGTGCTAGTGTGCATTAACAAGCCAAGCACCGGCTCTAACACAGCCACATTAGACCAAACAAAGCACATCAGAGACCAATGCGTTCATTCTATAAATAATCTAATAATGAGCACTGCAGCTTCTCTCCACTTCACATGGAGGGATAAAATGCTATTCTTTTTTTACTTGGTTAAGAGGCTGAAAAGGACACATGCCTGTTAAGGTGCTTGTGGTTTAGATCAAAGCGCCATTTATTTTAAGTAAAACCTGCAGTGCTCAGATTGGCTCTTTGAAAAAAAGTAATATTTAAAATGTAAATTTGAATTCTTGATTGATTTAACCAGTAGTTGTAGTACATTACTTCACAATATCTCCTCAGCAGGGCCTTTGGAACATTTATTTGGATGGATGGGCCTCATTCTAATGAACAGGCTAAACTACAGAGGTCCTAAGAGGGCTCCTCTCTAATATCTCTGCTGCCAACAATGAGTTTGAATGTCATACATACAAGTAAACCATACTAAGTCCTCAACAATTTCACATTGCTCTAGCTCCACATTCACTGATTGCAAAAGAGTTGAGTAAAACCTTGGTGTTGTAGCACAGATTTATTGAAGTCACCAGGAGCTCCTTCACTCTAGCTGGCAGTCATTGTGCACTGGGGGCCTATTTCTGTCTCAGCTGTGGTGTGCTGCGTGTGTCTGCGCCTCTATTTGGAAAGGAATCTGATCGCGGGGGATCCGGACACAGCTGATCACACCGTACAACAGCTGAAGGGACTGAAGCAGTGACCCAGCAAATTTCACCACTATAGTCCCAATACAGAAGGAAAATATAGACCGGCAGTTTAGCTTAAAGGGCTTACTGTTTATGTATGCAAAACTAAAACACATATTTTGGATGTTTGACCAAATAAATGAGCATAAGAGAACTTTTTTTTTTTTTTTACTTATTTTTAAAAAGAATCTGCATGGATGTTTTGCTTCTGGTGGATTGGCTGTGATTGTATTCACTGGTATTAAAAATGTGACAAATTGTGACAGATAATTGTTGCTGGAAACGTGTTGCATCATGCCTGGTTAGTACACAATGTAAAAATCACAAAGCCTAACTTCCTTTGCTTTTTCTTTCCATTAAAGTTGCAGTCAGTCATACATATCCTCATTAAAAAAAGTTTTACACGTAAAATAAATGAATTGTACTTTGAACATGTATTTAGGTTCATGTAATCATGCCGTATTACTGTAAAATTTCACAAACATAACATCAATATGGTATTAAGAGCAAAAAAATTTCCTATTGCATATTTTTATTCCCTTGCTAGAATCAGTTTTAACATTGAAATTTCTCTGAGCAGTGCAGCAAGCAGTGATCCACATCCTAAACCATAGCATCACTGTCATTTGATCTATCCTCTCTGACATCCTCTACAAAACTATTTTCAAACTGCACCACTGAAGCACAGCACTGCTGAGGATTATACAGAGTGCATGAGACAAGAGCGCAGGGAACTTCAAAAGTCCTTTATTTAGATTTTGCTTTAGGCATGAACAGACTAACAGAGCACACTTGCCCCCAGACCAGTCGCTCTTGACTTTCAGATGTCTGGCTCCATTTCTATTAGGGCTGCACAAATTATGGAATTCAAATCGAAAGCAGGATATGGTCTTATGCGATTAAGAAACCAGAAAAGGTTGCAATTTCATTATATGTTACATAGCCTGAATGCTTCAGAGTGAACAAGCAGCACTCTGGTGTCTGTAGTCAAGTACAGTACATGCACTCAAAGGATGCATGGGTCTCATGCTTTCACATACTAGTACAGTTCACTTTAAAACAGTGCTTGTTTACCATGAAGATTCACATCAGCCCTCGGGCCATTCAATATGTAGATGAGATTGTTTCTTCATCAGAACAGATTTGGAGAAATGTAGCATTACATCACTCACTCACTAATGGATCCTCTGCTGTTGGGTGCCTTTCATAATGATGGTTCAAAAAGCTGATAAAACATCACAACAATCCACATGACTCTAGTCCATCAATTAACTTCTTGTGAAGTGAAATCTATAGTTTATACACTTTTAAACTAAAACGAGTCTTATATCCATAATATTCCATTCTCCAGTGAAAACGCTGTCTCTTCTAAAATCAAGAGAGTAAAAAGGCACAGGCATTTAAAAGTAAAAACAGCTCTAAACAAATATGTTGGTGGATTTTGATGAGAGAGGACAACAGGGAATGGACTTTTTCACTGGAAGACGCATTATTATGGATTATGGACTGCCATTTTAAACTAGAGCAATGGATTTAACATCTTAATGATGGATTTGTTTATTACAAACCCACAGCTTTTTGCCTCACAAGACTATTTTGATGGACTGGAGTCATTTGAATTACTCGTGGATTATTGTGATTAATTCAAAGCAGACATGAGCAAGTGAGCAAGTGATGTAATGGTAAATTTCTCCTTCTGCTGATTCAAAGAAGAAACAAATTCAGTTACATCAGGAATGGCCTGAAGGAGAGTACATTTTCAGCAAATTGTCATTTTGGGGTGAACTACGTATTCCTTTAATTCAGCATGAAAACATTTTATTTGTAAAATTAAAAGTCAATGCATCTATAATAAACCTCAGGTTAACCATGTTATGGTTAAATATTGAAATGCTTGGTATTTTTAACGTGACACTGATATCACAATAATTTCTGTGGCAAGAGCTGTTGCAATCTTGTCAAGTGCAGTGTTGCAGATTTTTTCCTTTTTGTTCTGCTCTCACAATGTGAAAATGACAAGAGACACTGTATTCTTGTGATCTGGTCATTTGATTTAATTCATTTCCCATGAATTATTCCACTGGCCTACACTTGAATTCTCTCATTTCTCTTCACAAATCCTTATTAAGATCTTTCTCTTTGTCTATATTTTCACAAGGTGCTTTAAATCATAAATATTTATTTTCTCCACTTTTCTTCACTTCTAAGCACTATTAGCATCCTGTACTAACAGAACGTTTCTGAAGTAGGGAAGTGCAATAAACCAGATACTGTATTTTTTATCTTATTTTATTGATTTATTTTTGCCTCCTGATAGGAAAGATAAAACAGTTCCTCGAATTGAGTTTCGAACTCTAGACGCCTGTAGCGTAATGGCACTGTAAATCTAAACAATTTTTTACTAAATTATGTAAAGCAAATGCTCAATGTTTAAAAAATAATAATGTCGGTCAATGCAACCTCTACTCTGACAATAAATGACCTCAGGTACACACTACTGTAAAAATGGCCAGTGAAGATCCTCCTGATATCTGCTTACCTCCTCTCGCCGCTCTTCAGAAGGGCCCTTGAGCTCCCTGGCCTGGTCATCTTTGGGGTCAAACAGGTAGATGTAGTCAGATGAGTAACTGACCAGCACTTCTTGTCCATCTTCACTGTAACACAGTGAGGTGACGCGGCAGGACTTGGTGGACAGGTGGGCTGGGGCAAAACGTACACACATGCCGGTCGTCCCTCTGCCAGTGTAGTTACCTAGTGAAATAGAAAAACCTTTTTAGGAAAATTTGAAAAAGTCATTGAAAAATGTAAGCTTCTTTCTAGTTTAAAGGAGGAACAGAATGCTTCATAGAGTTCTGAGAGTTTAGGACCTCTCATTACAGTAATCGAAACAGAAAGAACACAGATCGGACTCCAAACGCTAAAAATATAAAAGATCAAAAATCTGGTGACATATATGTGATCCTCCATGAACCTGACACAAAGAAGAACAAAAGGCTGAAACGATGAACATGAATAATTTTTCACCCGTAGCTCTTGTTCCCAGCATTCTTCTGTCATAGATCCTCACTGAGCTATCTGAACAGCCCACAGCAAGATAGTAGGGGACCAGGGGGCAAATGGATATTGAGGTAGCGGCTCTCCGGCAATTAATCAAAATGTCCTGAAAAAGGGACAGCAGAGAAAAAGAGAAAGTGGGGAAAGACATGGAGAGTGAAAGAGGAATAAACACGTGAATAGGAACTTATGAATCAGGAAATCTTTAAATAAACATTGCTGAATCACAGACAAAGGTCAAATAGAAAGAATGGTCCTGTTTTTCTGTATCATTTGGAATATAATTAATAATGTACACAAATGTTACAAAGGGTAATCATTTTCAAAAAGTCCTTTGTGCTTGCCAAGGCTGCATTAGTAAAAATAAAAAAAAGTGAAAGTGACGTGCCATACTGCATCAGATCAGGAATTGTATAAGTATATACCATTATGATTAAATAAAAAAATTAAAAATAAAATAATAATTCTAGTTTCTCAAGGACCCCTTGCAGTATCTTCACAAATAATAACGGTTAAAACCTTGCCATTAGATAACAAACTATCCAATTAAATGACATTTATTTTATTATTTATTTATTATGAATCGGTTCAAACTCCTGCTTCACATCTATTCTGTATTTTAAACCTTTCCAACAGCCGAAGTCCTGGCAGAACCCAAGCAGAGCTCCAAACAGCACTTACAAGCAGTGTGCTTGTCTCTGCCTCACACAATCATGCCTTCTGATAGCAACAGAAAGCAATTGTGCCCTCAGGCTAACAGCATCCTCACCACACACTCTCTGTGGGTTAAAAAAAACAAGGTTGGATGCTGCTTCTTCAAAAATACGTCTGAGGTGCAGGTTCTGCATCAGTGTTGTAATGGTGAGACTGAAGGGTGTGGGAGGGGAGCCAGCAGCTCCTCCCCAGAGCACTACCAAAAGGAAACATGCTGAGCTTTTGGGTACAAGGTGTTTGATGATGTATGCATCTACTACACATTCAAAACCTTCTTACATCTTTACAGTCCTCTTTTGTGCAGCTCGTCTTCATCCGCAAGTCAAACCACCTCACTGTACCGTCTTCTCCACAGGACAAGAAGGTGTATGGGTCATTTGGCACCGTCATTATCTGTAGAAAGAAACAGAAAGAGGAAAATGTAAGACATCAACCTACACCTCACCACATGTCAAATGTTACCATTCCCTCTTTGTGGCTTTTATTTCCTCCTCACTGCACTCTTCACATAACATTGTACCTCGTAAGCAGTGCCATAGTGGCAGGTGAACTGGCACTGCCTGTTGATTTCTTGGCTCTTCTCTGTGTGTGTGTAGAAAATGATGCCATCTCCTGAGCAGGACACAATCTGTTGATCATTAGTTTGGGGCATGAACTTTGCACTGAAGACATTGGCCCGGTGTCCTGAACGAATAGTAGTCTTGACCTAAAGACAAAAGTACAGCATATTAATTTTAACTTAACTGAATAAAAAAAAACAATAGGCCTGATTTGCACAGGGTTGGTTTAATCAATCTTTAACATTTTAGAATGACCAAAATTTAATGCATCAACATTTATTATACAGCATTTGTATCATTATCTTACCTTTCTATTGTAAGGGTTTGTGATAACCAAGTTAGTGTCATCTGACCCTGATAAGATGTATTCTCCGGTCTCATTCCAGGATATGGTGTTGACCTGTGAAGAAACATAAACACCAGCTAATATCAACAACAATGTTGATTACCCCTAAAACAAAATGATAATTTCTTCTGTTCAATCAACTGTGCCATATTTAAGTATATCTGCATCAATTTCTTTAAAGAAATAGCTCACCAGAATGTAACACTGTGTTATCATAGATTCAAAAACCATAACATGTCTTTCTTGGAACACAAAAGGAGATATTTTGAAGAACGTATATCCTTTGTTCAACAGAAGTCATTTCTATTTGTTGACATCATCAACAGAGCACCACTGATAGGGCTGGGTTTTTGACAAAAATGTCACGATGTTACATAATTTCATGTTTCATTTCAAGCTTTACAATGACATCTTTCTATGGTTGAAACACTAACTGCACAATTACATGATACAGGATACAAATTTCGGTATGTTTTAGTCTTTCTTTTATCTTAGGATTTAAGAAAAATTGTTTCATAAAAATAAGAATCAAGAAATCAATATTTTTTGCCCAGCCTTAACTACTGATATAATCATTATTTTAACCATCACATAAAATCCTGCTTTGAGGTTTCAGAGCTGAAATGGACTGAGTTAGTATGTGCTGCCTGTGCCTTCAAGAACAAGCGATCAATATTTCATTAACTCAAGGCTGATACACGCTTTTCCTCCTCTTTCTAGAGCAGCTCAAACCTCATCACACAGGCTCCATTTCCTTTGATCTCTGCCTTTCTAAAATAACATCACTGGGAGGGATTAAGCATTTATCCCTCATTCTGCTCTTCTGCGTTACACTTTACGGCTCTGCTTTGTGTAGTGGGGAGACGGAATTAGGTTGTGTTAGATGTAGTAAGATGCATCGCATTGCATGTTAAAATAACAAGTGTTGAAATCAGCCTGAACTGTGTCATTAGTGAACGCGGTGAGTGTGCTTTAAATGAGACTAAAATGGAACCTGAAGCGTTACCTTTTAAGTTAAGTTTTCTTGCAGTTAAAAATGCACAGCAGGTTTTCTGTGCATTTGTCCTGATTTTTCACATCAACTGACAGAGCTCAAAAAGAGTGAAAGAGGAAGGCCATCTGATCAAACACAATAAGCAAACTGTTTTTATTCAAAGCAATAAAAGCACAAATTCCATGTTTTTTTTAAGGACAGAATTTGATATGTTTGTAAAGGCAGTTTATGGTCACACAAACACATATTTTTCTTTAATTTATGGGAATATAAATCAACATTAAGCTCCTACGAAGTGAAAGTTAGATTTAGAACACTAGCTAACAATATCTAGATGCTACTACTGCAACCTTTCGTTGTCATTAATTTTTTTAGTTGTTTATATTAATATAAAAGTCTGTAAGAAAATCTAACTAAAAAATTAAAATTCTATCTTCTATTCTGTTGGGCACAAAAGACGATCATTTTAAAGAATGCTGGTAACCAAACAGCTTATGGTGGCCATTGACTTTCGTAGTATAGAAAAATGGAAGTTGATGGCTATCGTCAATTGTTTTGTTACCAACATTCTTCAAAATATCATCTTTTGTGCTCAACAGAAGAAAGACAACTCGTTCAGGATTGGAACAACTTTTATGCTTACCAGTTTACCAAAGCTGCGTTTATTTGAGCAAGAATTGAGTAAAAACAGTAATATTGTGAAATTTTGTAACAATTTAAAATGTAATTTTAAAATGTATAAAATAGAGAAAGGATTTCTCTCAGTATTTCTAATATGCTGTTTTGAAACTGGACAAAAGCATTTATTACTTTCTTTAAAAAAAAAACATCTTACTGACCTTAAACTACTTGAATGATAGTGATGTCATGTGTTGTATCTACTTATTGTGATCAGCCCTTGGTAGACCATATTAAAGTGCTGCAATTTTTCCCCTGCTGTGTTTCTACCCATCTTTAGGTTACAAATGCTCACAAAGGTCATTTAACTGTTACTACCATACTCAGTATGAAGGACGTCATCATAATAGCAAAATATGAAATCATTTTCACTGACACAAATTGAAGTCTGTTGATGGTTACATTTGAGTGTTTATTTGTGAGGCTTGCAATTAAAGTAGAGTACATGGTTTTCTCTGATGTCCCAGCAGTAAAGCACTGACAAAATGATGTCCCAATGGCTGCCTGGCGCCTATCAGCCTTTGAGTTTAAAATCACTGACAGATAATGAACAGGAGCCGCTGATAAGTGGGTAGAAAGAGACGCACACACAACACTCACACAAAATAGAAGCACAGTGATACCCCTGAGACATTATAACCCAGACAGGCACATTCTCCTACAGGCACATTTATCAGGAAAGAAATAGGCAACAAAAAAAGACTGCTGAGGGGCAAGAGCATCAGACACAACTAGAGACTTCATTACAAGTGAAAAAAAACTTGAAAGACTTACGCATCCATCATGCACATTGAGAACAGCTTCGAGTTTCAGTCGTTGTACAAACTCTCTTCTGCCTATAGAGAAAAAAAGTATAAATTTTACTGTGGCAGTTTTCACGTCCAAAGTAATTTGCATTGTCTGTTAATTTACATAGAATAAGAACAGTATTTAACCTGTCCTGCGTTCAATTTAGTTCTCTGTGCCACTGGCATCACCAAATATATCTGTACAACTGACTGTTTCCAAACAGGTTTCTCCCCATCTTGTAGTTGATGTTTTTTTAAAGAAATGAATACCTTATATTTAACAAGAAAATTTAGATGTGACCGTAAATCCTTCTTTATAATGCTTACAAAAAAAAAAAAATTTTTACCACAGCTTCTACATAAATATTCAGCAGCACAACTGTTTTCAAAATGTATTTTAATAATATTAGAATGATTTCTGAAGGAGCATGCGACACTGAAGACTGGAGTCATGGATGCCGAAAATTCATCTTTGCATCACAGGAATAAATGACATTTTAAAATATATGAAATTTATATATTAAATTAAAATTTATAGATGTATATAAAATGCATACATTTATATTTTAAATTCTTATACAATTTCATTTTTTTTATTGTATTTACACTCCAATAAAAAGCTGAGCTTAGCTATACAATATTTTATATGAATAATAGGCACAAATCTAAGTTTGAAAGCTCATTTATGGTGTAAATGAAGAAACCATGAAACTATATTATGTGGCTGAGAAGGCTGGTATGGCTGCTGATTTCTTCATTGCTTGCGAGAACATATTTCATTACCTCCTGCACTTGCTGAGTCGCTGTACATTGATGGAAAACACCCTGTAATACACTGTTGTAATACCACCCTGACACACCACCCATGTCAACCACCCTGATTGGGTTCTTGTTTTGCTTTTTCCTTGTCTAATCTCTTAAAAATTACCTCAGATTTATTTTAATTTATTTAAATACCAAGTCACATTCAATGCTGTTTGCTTTAAGACAAATTAATAGCATTTATGTTTCTATTCCTGACAAGCAGATATCTGTGTGTGGTTGGTAAAAGACTGATCTTTCCATGACAGTATTTTCAGCTTGTGTAACAGGGCGCTACAAATAGCAAGTGCCAAACTTAGGTCAACCATTTGCAATGGTGCGGGCCTGGAGAACAGCAGTAGCCTGAGATGACACTGCTCTATAAATTGTTTGTACAACCTCACAGAAAAAAAAATAATGAAATTCATGCAAAAACACAGGATTTTTGACTGGGTTCGAATTTGTAAACTAGAAGCTTAACATTTGTCCATTCAGAATGTATAAAACAGAGATACTCTGTGTTGTTTTTCTGGCTGATACCATATGCGTTTCTAACCGTTAGCATTGGCAGGCTGTATAACATGAACGAGAGCCGAGCTAAATACAGAACTCTCGGAACGATATGCTATCATCACTGAATCTGAATGTGAGATCCATGGTAAAACAGCTCACAAACACCAAGTACTGAACATATTTGCACAATCCATTGATCACATAGAATTCCACATTAAATGCTTAGGCTACAGAGAAGAAATGAGCTAAACTGGTATTATCTAAAATAAATATTTTGGTCATACTAGGTGGATTCTATTACATAAGCGTGCTTTGAAGTCTACCAAGACTGGCTGACTTCTCTCAGGTCTCTTAGCTCAAGTGTTATGTTGCAGAGGGCTATATAACAGAGTTACAAACTCACCAGGAGGATAAAATTTGGTAATTTGCATGAAAATTACTTTTTACAGCTAGATACTTCTTTTTTTAGATGTTGCTACTTAAACTATATTGTTCTTAGTTGTCAGAGCAACTCAAACTTTATTTTTAAAGTTCATTATAACTTAGAAATGGTACATTTTTATATGCACATCATGTTTGCTTATATATTTGTGAAAGACTGATAGCATTAAACAATAGTAACATTTGTGACATTTTCTGTGCGGTCTATTTCTCTTAGAAAATAATATCCAACTGAACCTATTTAATAAGATGTGCATAATTTGCATATTTTTAAAGTTTAAACAGTTAAAATCACAAGACAGAAAAGGAAGGAGAATACTGTAGCCAATTCAGCTGTAGTACTTCCCCTTAATAATTAATAATTCCTTACATTTATATAGCGCTTTTCTAGGCACTCAAATCGCTTTACATTGTCAGGGGGGTATCTCCTCATCCACCACCAGTGTGCAGCATCCACCTGGATGATGCAACGGCAGCCATATTGCGCCAGTACGCCCACCACACACCAGCTTACTGGTGGAGAGGAGACAGAGTGATGAAGCCAATCAGCAGATATGGGGATTGTTAGGAGGCCATGATGGTCGGAGGCCAAAGGGCGAATTTAGCCAGGATGCCGAGGTCACACCTCTACTCTTTTCGAAAAACATCCTGGGATTTTTACTGACCACAGAGAGTCAGGACCTCGGTTTAACGTCTCATCCGAAGGACCGTGCTTGTTGACAGTATAGTGTCCCCATCACTACGCTGGGGCGCTAGGACCCACACAGACCACAGGGTGAGCACCCCCTGCTGGCCTCACTAGCACCTCTTCCAGCAGCAACCTAGTTTTCCCAAGAGGTCTCCCATCCAGGTACTGACCAAGCTCAGCCCTGCTTAGCTTCAGTGAGAAACTGGTCTTGGGCTCAAGGGTGATATAGCTGTCGGCCTTAAATGAGTCATATGATGTGATTTCAATTTTTCCTTCTCTTTGGATTGTTACAAGCTCTTGGTGCATGAGAATCTGAATGAAGAAGATCTGTACAGTTGCAAAGACTAAACTCTCTAAACAAAAGAGATATTCTTTATCAAAGTTAAGACTCGTCCATGCCCCCCTACAAAGACCTTATTTAAACACACCCTCACGTCAACGTCACTGTGTGGGAAGATTTGCATAACACCACCCAAATGTTCACACAAAAAAAGAAGGCGTATCTTTTATTCTCACTGTAGTATTGTTGTTGCCGCCATGTTGAGAAGATACTGTGTGTTTCAATGTGGGAGTGAAACCATTTTGTTTGGCCTTCCAAAAGAGGATGATATTCACTTTGTCTTCACTTCAGCTGATCAGTGCTGGTCGCTGAGGAAACAACACATCAACTTCACACTGTGGATCGCCTGATTGGCTTTCACCGTAGATGAAGTGGAGTCCAGCCCGGGGTCATCACATGTGGTTGCCACAAGCTCCTTCGTCGAATCCACCAGCCGCACCGTTCTCAAGCCCACTGTTTGTGATGCTTTGTGTTAAGTTGTGAAAGCAAAGTACTTTGTTTTGCCTTCCAAATGCTTTAACATAACTTTAACAAAGTTTTGCCTTTCAAAACACAACAAGAAATCAGTGATTAAGTTGTATGTACAACACTGTTCCAGAACAGTTCAAACAGTGTGCAGACTGCAGCGCATTTTATGGAGGACTGTTTTTTGAACCTGCAGAGTAGCCTACAATGCTTCTGTGCTTTAAGGCTGTTGTTCTATAAAGTGAGGCAGTTCCAACTTTGCGAGGACAGTCTGGCGCTTTAGACTCACAGCCTGTAAGTACATTTTTTATATTTAAAGATTTTGCCTATGATGATTCAAATGCGAGTTCGGAGCATTGTAGAGTAGTGTTTGTCGTTTCTCCGATCATAATCAGTAATTATGTCCCCACTGGATGCAAAAACTGCCTCGTTTATAATGGGTTTTATTGTTTTATACCGGGACACAGGTATCACAGTATGATAAAGGGCGTAACATTTCCGTCACACGCTTGAAGTATTCAACCAATCACAACACACTGAATAGCTGGCCAATCAGAGCACACCTCGCTTTTCAGAATGATGGGCTTTGTAAAAATCACTGCGTTTCAGAATGGCACAGCATAGAGGAGCAACAATAATGTACAGTACGTGGAAAATAATGTGTTTTCATTATACCAAATACACAAAATGTTTTTTTAGCAATGTCATATGACCCCTTTAAATAAAAAAATCAACAATTTATGCCATTTATTCATGCAATTTAACTCGGAGCTCTTCCCATAAAAATTAGCTGGACATTTATGTTTTTTTTTCTGTATTAAAATAAGTAAACCAATTAAACACTGTAAAAATGTAACCAATTATACCAATAATGTGTCCTGTGTACAAGCTCAAATGACAGCTGTCACCTAGAAAGTCTTGGTCAACATGTCTCTGATTTTCAAGTGCAACGGTGTGATATTAGTAGTAGTTCCTTACCTAAATAATTTGTCCTGACCGTATATGGATCTGTGCATCCAATAGTGCGTTTTCGTACATCCCAAATGAGGTTGCCAGAGCAGGACATGGTGTTTAAACCTCTAATGTTGATACATGCATGGATGAAAAGGGGAGAGCAGACGCTTTTCTTGTTTGTTTGTCTTCCTTCAGTGGCGTTTGATTATTATTGTTTCCCTTTGAAGCGTCTGATATTCGCTATAAGTTCATCGACAACTGATACAGGAAGAATGAGAAAATATTACTCCTTGATATCGACACCCCCCTGGCGATCCGTTTCCGACATCTTGGGCATGATTGCTTTGAGTTGTAGTAAAAATATTGCGCTTCTTGTTTGGCTATCCGCTTTAGCCTCTGCTGCTCTGGTACGTCAAATCCATCTCGAGACCTAAGCCAATGGAGGAGAGAGACGCGCAGTGTGTTTACTGTAATGTGTGGGTCGCACTGGAGAGCGTCAACTGTGCGCACAAGTTACGCCGATTCGTGAGTCACCGCCTGCATTCAAATCTCAACCCAATTTTTTTTTACACCTACAGTATTTGTACACTAAACTATGAAAAGAGAGAGAGGTGAGAAGAAAGATTAACGCCCATGTTAAATTACTAGATATATCTTTATTTTAAAAATAAAGAAAGAAAGAAAGAAAGAAAGAAAGAAAGAAAGAAAGAAAGAAAGAAAGAAAGAAAGAAAGAAAGAAAGAAAGAAACTGGTGATTGGTCCAAAAGCTAAGTGGAAATGCATGTCCCATACAGTAAAAAACTACAGAAATAAAAATACAATTTTAAAATATATTTAGACAAAAAACGTTTTGCGTATATAAAAGCAATGCAGTATATTTGTGACCCTGGATCACAAAACAAATCATAAGTCACACGGATATCTGTAGTTTAGCCAACAATACATTGTATGAGTCAAAATTATTGATTATTCTTTTACGCCAAAAATCATTCGGATATTAAGTAAAGATCATATTCCAAGAAGATATTTTGTAACTTTATTACCGTAAATATATTAAAAACTTTTTTATTAGTAATACGCATCGCTAAGAACTTCATTTGAACAATTTTAAAGGCGATTTTCTCAATAATTTGTATTTTATATTATTTTTGTGCACCCTCAGATTCCAGATTTTTAAATAGTTGTATCAAATATTTTCCTATCCTAACAACTCATACATACATGGAAAGATTGTTTATTCAGCTTTCAGATGATAGTCCAGGGGGCTGTTCCATAAACCAAGATTAGAGTATAAGCCAGGCTTATTTCGGTTAGTCAGGCTTATTTTTGGTAGATTCGGTTTCATAAATCAAACTTACAAAAGTTCAAACTCAGTTACCCCGGCAACTTATGCTGGCAAATTAACCTGGTCCGGGGCAGGCTAACTGTCAGGCTAAGTCTGAGTTCAGGCTTAACGAGCATACCATTTATACTCACCTTCTGGTATTTCGATGTCATTTTATTTTACTTAACTACTATTAATACATTTTTTTTAAATAAATAAATAAGCAAATGTACTTAACTAATAAATGTAAGAAATTATAAGCTATAAATACACTAAGAAATGTTCAAAACTTGTGTGTTTAATTGGTGAGTTTGGTTAATGAGTTTGGTAATTAATTAAAAGTATATAAATAGGGAGCTGAAATCGTTTCCAAACTTAACCATGGCGTGTCCTTTCATAGATGAGGTGGTGGATGAGGGAGCTATAGTCTTGCGGAGGGCATTTCAAAGAGAGAGAACTTTCAGAGACAGGTCAGACCCATTGGCTTTTAATGACAGCTACCTGTATTAGCGATATAGGTTCTCAAGAGATGGGATTGCATATATTTGTAGATTACTAAGCCCATACATTGAAAATAATACACGCCGCAACAGAGCGCTCACAGTCCCACAGACGGTGTGCATTGCACTTCGCTTTTTTGCCAGTGGAACATTTTTGTACACAGTTGGAGATGCAGAGAATATCAGCAAAGCATCAGTTTGCCGCTCTGTACGAACTGTGTACCTTTCTTTAAAAAGACTACTCAATGTGTTCATCACATTCCCTGGCCACGAAGCTATTCGTACCATTAAACATACCTTTTATGGAATAGCTGGTAAGTTCAAATAACTATAAAACATGGAAATATTTCTTGACTGTTAATTTTACATGGGACATATTTAAAACAAACATAATTTTCCTAGGTTTCCCAAATGTTATCGGTGCATTGGACTGCACCCATGTGCGTATTAAGTGTCCGTCTGGTCCACATGAAACGGACTTTGTGAATAGGAAATCAGTACACAGCATCAATGTACAGGTACAGTCCCACTGAGATGATATTGAAGGCTATGCTCTAGCTCTAAGTGTTCTGTACTAAGCTGGGCACCAGTGTTTAGTTCATTGCAATTAAAATGTAGTGACCTACAGGTTTAATTTATTTTAGATAATTAGTGATGCAGATTGCATTATCACAAATGTAGAGGCCAAATGGCCAGGCTCTGTGCATGACTCCAGAATCTTTAGAGCCTCATCTCTCTACCAGCAACTAGCAAGAGGTATGCTAGTAATCACTTAAAATCGCAAAAAGTCTTAAAAAGGGATACCCATGCCTGCCTTACCTCTTGACTCCCTATCAGGAGCCCCAGACAGAGGACACAGCACCGCTACAACATTGCCCATGCACGCACAAGAGGTCATATAGAGATGGCATTTGGGCTGATAAAGTCAAGGTTTCAGTGTCTGAAGCACCTCAGAGTGACTCCACCTAGGGCATGTGACATTGTAGTTGCTTGTGTAGTGCTCCATAACATTGCTTGTCTGAGGAGAGAGAGGCAACCAAGGATTGTTGAAGAGGAAGACTGGGACAATGAAGCAGTATTGGAAGAAAACGAAACAGGCAGACTTATACGAGACACATATGCAAATAATTATTTTGCTTAATATGGTCTAAACCATGTGTAGCTTTTAAAATTTTCCACTGGCCCCTCAACTTTCTCCTTAGTTGAACAAACACACAGAAGTCAAAGTATTTAATGTGATTTGTCTTTATTCAGAGTGAATCTGCCTGTTAGGGGTGAAAACGCACAAATACATTTTGTGGAAAGGGATCAAAAAGGTAACTTTTTTTTCCTTTTCTAAAAATGGTAGTTTTACTTGCATTTTTCTTTAGCTGTTGAATTTCCAGCTCCAACTTCCTCATCTTCAGTTTTTTTATACTGGATGTCGATATCAATCGCTTCCATTTGTTTAAGGAGGTAGCGTTTATACACTCCTTTTATGTTTTCTGGGTTCTGTAGCAACATAGATTTAAGTTATTTCATTGAATACTCTTGTCACATTGTTTTCATTTCTTAATACTCACTTTGTCACATGTGGTCCCAGACTGAGAGGGCTCTAGAACAGTGTCACCATCCTGAAAACACATTATGATCATTTTATCATTGTAATGAATTACACTTCCTAAAAATCGGGAAGAAGGAGGCGGGAACCGGCGGACAATCAAATAACATTTAATAATTCAAAAATATACAAAACAGCACACCAGCCCCTCACGGACGACTGGTGCGCGCAAATAAAAACCAAAACACAACTAAAAGCCCAGGCCTGGTCCTCTCTCGTCCTTCACTGTCGTCGCTCCAGTTTTATATCCTTCCATCTCCTCAGTGGGCCTCGAGACCGGCGGGTCAAACAGGTGTAGTTCATCTCCAATCACTCCACCGGCCTTGCTCCCATGTCCCTCGGCCCCGCCCCACTCGTCACATACCCCCATCGCAGGCCGGGGGGTACTCCCGAGACTGCGCTCTACTCCCCCCTCCCTCCCTCCGGGGGGGACCGCTCATGGGGACCTGCGGGAACCTGCGGGAACCTGGGGGCAGGACAGACGAGGCGAGAGAAAAGGAGATGGAAGGAGGAGCGACAGAGACGAGAGAGGGGGGAGAGAGAGAGAGAAAAAAAAAAATTCCGGTTCCCAGACGCACTGCTGCTCGGCCCTCCACCGGCTGGGCGATCTCCTCTGCGGTGCCTGGCGGTGGCACTGGACGGCCCTCGGCGGACGGCACGACACTCCTCCGCCGCCCGGTGGACGGCAACGGCTCCTCCGGTTTTGGGCAGCCGGCAGGAGTCCCCCGTTCCCTGCTCCTCCGGATACCTTCACGGAGGCAGCAGGCTCCGGCCCCCTGGCGAACGGCGCCGACTCCTCCGCTCCCTCACGGAGGCAGCCGCCCCTCCCTATCGTGGGCGGTCGGCAGCGAGCTCGCCCGTCCCCGGCAACTCGCTCCAGCCCACCGCCTCAAGCATCCATGGCGACACACTCCTCGCCTGCTCGTTGGCACCGCGGATTCACCACAGCGGCGAGGGATCTTCAGCAGCGCGTCCCTCCTTCTCCCGGGCTTCGGCACCACTGTAACGATAAACCTTAATATTCATCCGGAAGAAGGAGGCGGGAACCGGCGGACAATCAAATAACATTTAATAATTCAAAAATAAACAAAACAGCACACCAGCCCCTCACGGACGACTGGTGCGCGCAAATAAAAACCAAAACACAACTAAAAGCCCAGGCCTGGTCCTCTCTCGTCCTTCACTGTCGTCGCTCCAGTTTTATATCCTTCCATCTCCTCCGTGGGCCTCGAGACCGGCGGGTCGAACAGGTGTAGCTCATCTCCAATCACTCCACCGGCCTCGCTCCCATGTCCCTCGGCCCCGCCCCACTCTTCACAATCACACAATTACACTTTTTAAGATTCAATACAGTATCACATGGAACCTGTAACTACCTCAGGCCTCCTTGAACATACAGACACAGTCTCCTCATCCTCCTCAACTGATGGGCCTTCTCCCTGTGACCACTGATTAAACTCAGTTAAACTCATTAGCTTACATGACTGATTTAAAAGGTCTCATACTCACAGGCAACATGATGTCTGGTGGATCCATAAAGCATACAGAATCTTGATAGAAAAATAATTTTTTTTTTACCAAAATGCACCACTACAGTAGCACAAGTACCTCTACGTGACATTACTGCTATGGTGTACTTAGGCTTACAATGCCTAAGGAAGGAGGAAATCAGTTAGTCAAGAAGGAATAATGATAATAAAACACACACACACACACACCTTTTATATACTCACTCCTTATACTTACGTGATATCATTTTAGATGATGTCCCCCCCCCCTCTATTCCCTCAAGGACGGGCCTCCCTTTATTAATTTCCAAAGCCAGCTCCTCTGCAGGAGTGAAGCTGGCTGGTGGTGGCCCTCCCCCAGTGCCAGCAACCGGTCTTCTTTTTGGTCGCTGCAATTAAAAAAAATACATTAAAAAAACCTGAATAGTTGTAACTCCAAGCTGGCATTCATTACATATATACATACCATTGGATTTACTTACCATTTTGAACTTTATTTTTATATTTTATTTTCACCTGCTGCCAGGTTCTTTTTCCTTCACTTAAGTTGCTGCTGCGTGAAAGCAATTAACGTTACGGTTATTCACACACAAACTTTGCAATGTATTGTGACACACATTCAATGTTGATGAAGTATTTTAAATAGCTTACACCGCTACTTACGCATTGAGACTATCAGCAATTTCCTGCCAACCTTTCTCTCTTGCTTTATTTATTGCCGCTGTATTGCCTTTTTTGGTGATGACATCTTTAAATTCTTCATAGGTTTCCAATAGCAAACGCTGTTCCGTTGCCGTGAACATCGCTGCTCTATCTTTTCCTTTTGTTGCCATGGTAGCCCACAGTAAATCGATTGACCCATGCTCGACTTTTCAGGACTTTTAAACAATGGCGTGCACGCGCAATTATCTAGACTATTTAAACCTGACTCAAATTAGTAAGATCACATGATCCTCAACTTACTGTTATGGAACCAATTTAAGCGCGGATGTTTAGCTCGGCTCATTCAAGTAAGGTTTTGGACTTTAATCCCCGCTTTTCTAAGCGGCTTTTATGGAACAGCCCCCTGGGTCACATTTAATTAAGACATAGTAGTAAACAAAACTCAACCAATTATGTTTAGGCTCAAAAAGGATACCGTAGACTCTAAAGGACGATTTATTTAAATGAATGGACCTGCATGGAAACTTTTAACTTCCACGCCCAGCATTGCTGAATTTTTTTATAAAACTCTCCACGTAACCGCGAAAACAACTTCTTTCCTCACGAGGCCCCGCCTTTTAAGGGCGTGCTAGTTTCCTTCCAACCAATCACACAAAGAGGCGTGATCACATTAACCAATCCTTTACCTCAGCGGCTCATCTACGTCATGACGCAATTAGTTTTGCGACGCGTCCCACTGACACTTCAAAAGACAATATAGCAAACTGCACTATCAAGGTCGAAAGCCGGACAATAACGTAGACTTCATAGGCCTACTTTATGGTCGTACAGAGGTCTTGTTTTCCTGACTACGGGCTCTTGCTTTTTGTTAACATCACGGGTCAATAGCGGCAGATTGCTCTGCACGTCTTCAGCGGTATTTTCGTGCGCACGGTGGTAGCATTTAGCTTGTTGAGCAGTCATGGCTATGGTGGGGCTGAGAGCTTCTTACCACAGAGTCCTCGACAGGATCGAGCATATTCTGCCGGCTAAACTGAGACCCATTTATAACCACCCTGCAGGTAACATAAATGCTGTTAGCGTGACAGCTTATTTGTCACTGAAACTGATCCTGTTAACCTCTTGACTGAAGTGACGGTGCAGCCATAGACACTGGCACCAGGAATTGAGGTTTTAGATATAAACAATGTTTTAAGAAGTTGCTTGACGGAAATTAATTATAGGCACTTTATAATATTAAATTTGATTATTATTATTTGTATTTATTTATTGGTGTGTTGTTGACATAGGTCAACTTTCAGTGATTTTGTTTGCAAATCAGTGCTTACAAATCCATTTTAAAACGTATTTACATACATTATAAGTCAGATTATTTATATATATATTTTTTTCATTTTGATCGACCGGTCAGTGGATAAACTTGTTTAATTAAATATGTTTAAACAAATTTTTGACTTGTTTTCACATTTTGGGACACAACTAATGCCTTTAAAGTCTTGACTTGTTTGATTGTAATTTTCCAATTAGTATTATATATATTCAATCCATTGTACATGTAAGATTTTAAGTGTACATGTAATGAAAAAGTTAAAAAAAAAACTATTCTGTACTGTATTTGTGGAAAGTGCCCTTGATCGTTCTGTGTAATATTTTCTGTTACTGATTTACTGAAAATAATTTATGTTCTAATAATCTCACATGAGCTATCTAAAGGGAGTTAAATTGTTTATAGTTCTAGTCATTTGTGGTACAATAAATATAATGTTGATAAGCAGAGGTTGAGTGACATGTCATGTTGAATATTTAAACATTGATTGTTTGCAAATAATAATCCATAATTGGTTAAACATTTGTAGCATCAGCAATTGTATATTGTATTTCTTATTGAAAATCAATTAAAGTCATCAGTGCCTTCAGCTTACAGACATGCAGGTTCAAGTCTGTGTACTTCATTGCTGTAAAAAAAACATGTACATTTACCTTCATATTTTAGAAAGATATTATACATATTTGTTATAAAAACACAGCCTAAAAATGTACTTGCAAGAAAAAAAAATCACCCAAAATGTTCGTCTGTGTCAGTACTTTTTTTGTACTGTTTTGTATGTTGAAACACCTGGTTGCTGTCACAATAACACACATACTCTGTGAACATTTGACCTGTCAAACATGAGTTTAACTGTTTTGATTTGCTCTTTGTTTAGGTCCAAAGACTGTTTTCTTCTGGGCACCAATGTTTAAATGGGTAAGATTAATAACACAGGATCTTGATGTTCTTTGGATTTAAAAAATAAATAAATATATATATATATATATATATATATATATATATATATATATATATATAATTGTTACATTTCTGATTTCACACAGAGTCTGGTCATAGCTGGCTTAGCAGACATGACCCGTCCAGCAGAGAAACTCAGTCCCTCCCAATCTGCTGTGTTGACAGCCACAGGTATATCTCACACAGTAACCAATTCTTTAAAAAATTAAAACCCTGAACAATTCAAAGTTTCCAATCTCCCGCACTCTCTGTTTTTCAGGTCTTATTTGGTCCAGGTATTCCTTGGTTATTATACCCAAGAACTGGAATCTCTTTGCTGTAAACTTCTTTGTTGGAGGTGCAGGAATATCACAGCTCTACAGAATATGGAAGTGAGTACTCTCATTCACCTACACAATACATGAAATAAAATCACATAAATGGGGAAACAAGCAAAAGGTGAATGTTGTTGATTTTAGACTTGTGTCCAGTTTTCAAACAAACCTTCAGCTAACGCAAACCGTCTGGCAGTGAAGTGTATCGTGTCTTGCGTAAAAGCCATCTATCACGTCATTCACATCTGTCAATCAGATCTGTCAGTGGCTGTGACAAAAAAGTGAAACTTCAAGTCAACTTTTTTTATTATTATTATTATTGTAAATTATATCTGTGCACATTTTTTTTTAATCCACATGCCTTTGTAATATTCAATCAAAATAACCTTTCCTCCACCTTGCGCCTTGTGGTTCTCTTCTCTGATGACGTGTTCACTGTTGCGAGGGCGGGACAACAACTTCTCCCCTCCAGAAATCTGTCACTCAAATGAAAACACAGCAATAGCAAATAACAATGATCCAATCACTTCCTGAAAAATTTATTTGACATGAACCAAGAGAAATGAACCAAGAGAAAACATTACCGTCTACAGCCGCGAGAGGGCGCTCTATGCTGCTCAGTGTAGAGACCTGCATTCCCGCTGGAGTACCCATAGACAGTAAAAGAAATGGACACAGTGACCCCATTGGATTCAACAGAGACAAGTGAAGTCAATTAGAAGCACGCAATTCCTGGGGGTCGAGTGAACTGCGCAGACTCAAACTGAGCTTGATGACGTAAATGTCACGTGAGCAACCTGTCTGACCATTGTAAGTCTTCTAATAGCTGTGCCAAGAGAAATCTGAATCACCCACCGAATCTTGCAGAGAAGGCGTGTGTGAACAGGAGCAAATTTTGGTAAGTATTCTGATTAATTATCTCCCTTGACTTTATGCCTCCACGTCCCCCCGATTGCCTGATAGACCGTAAAAGATTGCCTGCGAGCTTCTCCTCCTGTCACGGTAATTTATCTACTGTGCGACAGAGAGTCGCAGGTTATGATGCAATCGTTAGCCTATTTTTACAAAAACTGCTTCTACGGGACCATAACGTAAGATACAAGGTAATGGAGCCTTTTATACATTTTCGTGTTTCTTTAGAAATAATTAATGAACAAATGGAGTCTTTAAACGCCTCAGATGTAAAGTTATTCGCTGTCAAAGTGATGCCAAAATGAATGGGAGTCAATGGAATGCTAACAGCAGGTGGGGGTCCGCTAGCCAATGGCGGCGCCCAGGGATACTTCAAAAGAAATATGAAAACCTGCCCCCCTGGGAGTACCGCGGGACCCAGCGCAACCAAGTGCGGCACGGGACAATATTTGATTGGTGAATGCGGACGTGGGTGGCAAGATATTATTGTGTGCGGGTTGCGGGAAAATAGTTATTTGCGGGACTCCCACAAAGTGGAAATATCGAACAAAATAAAATTACTAAGTAATTTAAATTAAAAATTACTTATTAAGCAAAGTAACACGCCATGTAGGCTACTTTGCATTCCAGCTCCCAGCTCACTATCGGAGAGGGCTTTCAGTAATTGCGGTCGCATAAAGGGGCAGAGATGGATTAATCTGAAGCCCTCATCAGTTAACGACATGCTATTCCTGCACGGACTACATTAGTAGTCGTATTCTACAGTTTTTTTTTTTTAATTCTGTTTATTTTTAATTCATTTATTTTGCTAAATATTTAAAATTGGTCTATTTTGTTATTGAGGAAAAATGATTTTTTTGTTTAATGTTTGAAGGAAAGAAGGCATTCTTAAGCAGTAGGCCCTAGGCTAATTTTCCTTTGAACATGAAATAAATCCAGGTTTATTATTATTATATAATTCATCAGGCTATACTATAGCCTAATTATTATAGGTATATATTTTTTTATTTACATTGCTTACTTTTTTACTGTATTTCTATGTTCTAAGTTCCTTGTTCGTTCCATTCATCCATTTAATTAAACGCAAATAAAACTAAACATTTGTAACAGCCTCTCCCTGAAAACCTAGAGTGCCCTCTCGCGGCTGTAGACGGTGTTTTCTCTTGGTTCTAAATAAATGCGACTTAAAAGTCCAGTGCGACTTATATATGTTTTTTTTTTCCTCGTCATGTCGTATTTTTGGACTGGTGCGACTTATACTTAGGTGCCACTTATAGTCCGAAAAATATGGTAATAAAAGAGCTTATTAAAGGAAACACCTGCATAGTCTAATTCTGTTACCTAAAATGGTATTTTTATATAATATGGTTTCCCTCTTGAAGTGTACTTTTTTATTATTATTATTATTATTATTAAAGTTTTTTTTTTTCACCCAAATCACTTTTTTTTTTTCATGACAATTTTACACCCTCTTTATAAAACGGTATGCTTTACTGCTGTTGTGCCATTAAAGAACAACTTTTTTCACATTTTATCTGCTGTGAACTACGCTTATTTTAACAAGATTGCAATAAAGCAGTCCGGGTATTTTGTAATTTAGTTGTGTGACCAAGTTGGGGGATTTTCGAAATATATGAGCTCTTTATTCCCCTCAGGTATAACCAGGAACAGAAGGCAAAGGAGAAAGAAGCTCAGGCTTCCAGTGCTGTGTAAAGGGCATCCAGAGGACTGAAAGGGACTCTCCTCGACTGGTACTCCAGAAACTTCCCCTCCATCAACAGTCCTCCAGTAGAGCCTCCACATACTTTCTTCATGAACAGAGATCTGATTCTTTTAGAGTTCAGGTCATTGTCCCGTGCCACTAGTACCTATAGCAACAACTAATACAGTTGTTAATAACGCACACAATGTTACATATTCATATTAGTATGACTGTACATTTTTTAAAAGGCTTGAGATTCAGATGCATCTTGATAAAGGTGTTTTCCATCCAATATACTTGAGTTACTGTCATAATTCTTGCCACTGAGGGAATTTCTTCACTTTGCTTCCGTCATACTGTTATCAGAATGTCTCCAAATAAATTTTAGAAAAGTCTGTTTCATTAAATGCATTCCTTAGGAAATATTTATTAGGCAACTGTAATGCATTTTATTATTATTTTTTGTTTTTAAATTTTTACATATAACATTAAATTGTTTTCGTCAAAACCCATGCATTGCAAAATACTCACTGAACTGAACTGTAATATTGTGAATTTTTAATTAACATCAAAATGAAGTAATATTAAAATCAAACTTATTATAAGCATGTTGGCCTTATAATCAAGTGTACTGTTCATCTGTGCACTAGTTATTCATCTTCATCCACCATTATCAATAAATCACATAAAGTTAGGAGTTAAGGAGTATCACACTACCATATTACTCATACAGTTTGTACTATTTGTTCTGCTCATAGTATGCATTTTTATACATGGCACCAAAATGTGCATTGAACAACCTGAGCACATGTATCCCACAATGCAATGCACACAACTCGACCTGTTTCCAGTGAGACATATGAGGGAGTGTTATCAGCTGTGATTTTTAACCATTATTTTTGACTCATTATCAGACAGCCAAAATTATTATAATAAAGCACTTTTAGATGACAACTAAAAATCATTAAATTTATACTGTGAGGTCGCATTTGAAAACAATGATACAATGATGTTTGAAATTTGTATTGTTGTATTATGATGTTCCAAATGTTATTTGTAAACTAAAATAGAATGTACTAAGCAGTAGTATATACTACTATCCTGTTTGGCCTACTGCTGTATATGTTTTTATGACAGTACACTGCTGTCCCCTTGTGGTGCTACAAGAAACTGCATTTAGTAGAATGAGATGTGAATGGAAATGCAGATGGTGTGATCCACATAGAACAGATTTCTGTGAACCATTTTGGCCCTGAAAGGTCTTCATCCACATGATGATACAATGCCTCGCCGACAGGTTGATTACACATATAACATTGGTTAAAATATGATTGACTATATTTCTCACCTATTTAAATGCCTGTGGTAAACAATAGATAATACACAGCTACAGGACTGTAATAAAATAACTATACATTACTCATCATGCAAACAAAAGACGGTGATGTCTGGATCGGCGCCATGATTGAAGGTCTCATGTGAAGATGTAGGCTGATATATTTTTGAGTCAAACCCATAATGATTCATCTTGTGAATGCAGTGTCCAATCTTAAAACATGGGATACATGCATAATAACAAGATAGTCTGAAGAAACATGCCAAATTTCTGATGCTCTGGGCACTGTGTGATATGATATTTCAGCAAAGTTATGTAAAAAAAACTTGAAACATTAAGTTAAACATTGCACCCTTGGCACACAAGGCCAAATCATCCTTCATCCAGCCTTGTGGGTTCTTTTTAAAACACCTGCTAATGTCACTTATTAAAAGATGTACAGTTTTATATACAGTACAATCCAATTGTTTTATGATTAATAACATATATTTTATATTCTTTTTTTGTTTTTTTTTTACTTCTGCCCGTTTTTCAAATTAAACTTTCATTGTGTATTTTTATATTAAGTATTGGTGATTCGTGAACACTTGACGGATGAAGAATTAAGAAGTTCCTTTGCCATTGCGCAAAAAAAAGAAGAAAAAGAAAATGCAGTAGAAACTCTAGTACAGAGACTCAGTTTCATAGCTGTAAACCACATTAAAATGGAAATGAACAAATTAATGAAACAGGTAGTGTTAATTAAATAAGGCACATGAACTGATCGTAAACAACTCTTCCAAAAAATCTGATAGATACGGATAATAACCAGATAACACAATCCCTGTTTACCAAGGCACAGAAACAGTTGTGCTTGCACTCGTTCATGATACTCGCATATAACTTCTGTAATAGTAATTATTCTTCTGTAATGCTCTATTTTTATTTTACAAACGGTTTTATGAATAAAGAATTGAATCTTTCTTTTATACAATTGCTGCCTTGAGGTTGTTGGCTTCATTTTTTCCCCTAAAAGAATAGTTTATAAAAAAATGAAAATCCTGTCATCATTTACTGTATGAGTAATTGATGTCAGGATTTTAATTTTTGGATGAACTAACCCTACTCAAATCCCTGATTGGAGTACAAGCAAATACATTTAAATAGTTTTCACCTGTTAAACACGTAAATATGCTGAAATGATTTGAGAATCGTTTTATAAATAACAGAATCTCATCCATTGCCACTGGACTTGGAAAATCTGAATTTCATTCAAGATTAAGAAAGTCTGCAACAGTCCAATGTAAAACCAATAATAAGTGATCCATTATTATAAATGTTTTATGGGGGAATTGTCTATTCTATTTAGAAAAATCTTAAACTTGTCTTTTGGGTGGCGGGGCATCAGGATATTGTCATTAAAGTAAAAAGAGGAACATTAACTGTTCAATTCAATTCAAGTTTATTTGTATAGCGCTTTTTACAATACAAATCGTTACAAAGCAACTTTACAGAAAATTATGTTTCTACAATATTTAGTAATAGTGGGGACTGTCAGTTTGTGCACGTATGACAGGATTTTTAGAAAAATTAATACAAGACGTAGTCAGCCAGACATTGAACACTATTAATATTATTAATAATTAATAATTATTATATGATGCAGTCACACTTGTAGCAATATTTGTTAGTTCTGTTTGTTGATTCAGGGTTAGCATCATCTGAGGTCCTCTGAGGGTCAGCATCATCTCTTCTCAGGTGTTCTGGATCCAGACTGGAGCTTGTGTAAATCCTAGGCAAAACATAGAGACATCATTAGCATAGCTGCTGTTCCAACAAAGTAAAATTAATTAGTTTAACCCAAGCTAAAGAATAAGAATGCACATTTGATCAGATGCAACTACACTCACAATTTAAGATACATTATTCGAATGCTTGGCGAAAGAGATGCGTAGAGAGTGTGTCTGAACCCCGAACATTATCAGGAAGGCTATTCCAGAGTTTGGGAGCCAAATGTGAAAAAGCTCTACCTCCTTTAGTGGACTTTGCTATCCTAGGAACTACCAAAAGTCCAGCGTTTTGTGACCTTAGGGAGCGTGACGGATTGTAGCGTGGTAGAAGGCTAGTTAGGTACACAGGAGCTAAACCATTTAGGGCCTTATAGGTAAGTAATGATAATTTATAACTGATACGGAACTTAATAGGTAGCCAGTGCAGAGACTGTAAAATTGGGGTAATATTATCATATTTTCTTGACCTGGTAAGGACTCTAGCTGCTGCATTTTGGACTACCTGTAGCTTGTTTATTGAAGAAGCAGGACAACCACATAGAAGTGCATTACAATAGTCCAGTCTAGAGGTCATGAATAAATGAACTAGCTTTTCTGCATCAGAAACAGATAACATGTTTCGTAGCTTGGCAATGTTTCTAAGATGGAAGAATGCAGTTTTTGTAACATGGGAAATATGATTTTCAAAAGACAAGTTGCTGTCTAATATAACACCCAGATTTCTGACTGTAGAGGAAGTAACAGTACATCCGTCTAGTTGCAGATTGTAATCTACAAGATTCTGTGTGGTGTTTTTTGGTCCAATAATTAATATCTCTGTCTTATCCGAATTTAATTGGAGAAAATTATTGGTCATCCAATCTTTTACATTTTTAACACACTCTGTTAGCTTAGATAATTGGGAAGTTTCATCTGGTCTCGTTGAGATATATAGCTGAGTATCATCAGCATAACAGTGGAAGCTAATTCCGTATTCCGGGCAACATGTATATTGAAAATAGAAGGGGACCTAGGACGGTTTTTTTGTGGCACTCCATTTTTTACTGGTGATAAATGAGATGATTCCCCATTTAAATAAACAAAATGGTAGCGATCGGACAGGTAGGATCTAAACCATCTTAGAGCCTGCCCTTGAATACCTGTATAGTTTTGTAATCGATCTATGAGTATGTCATGATCTATGGTGTCGAACGCAGCACTAAGATCAAGTAAAACTAGAAACGAGATGCAGCCTTGATCTGACGCAAGAAGCAGGTCATTTGTAATTTTAATTGTAATTTGTAATTTTAACAAGTGCAGTTTCTGTGCTATGGTGGGGCCTGAAACCTGACTGAAATTCTTCATACAGACCATTTTTGTGCAGGAAGGTGCTCAATTAAGCAGACACAACTTTTTCTAAAATTTTAGACATAAATGGAAGATTTGAAATAGGCCTATAATTTGCCAGTTCACTAGGATCTAGTTTTGGTTTCTTAAGAGGATTAATAACCACCAGCTTGAATGGTTTTGCGACGTGACCTAAAGATAACGATGAGTTATTGAGAAGCTGTTCTTCTATTACAGGTAACAACTCTTTCAGTAATTTACTGGGTACAGGATCTAATAAACATGTTGTTGGTTTAGATACAGTGATAAGTTTATTTAGCTATTCCTGTCCTATAGTTGTAAAGCACTGCAGTTAACTGTTATGGTGCTTTTGTATTTTAAAGGTCCCATGACATGGATTATTTCCTTTTCTTTAAATGCTTTTTAATGTTTCCTTAGGTGTACTTATATTGTTAGTATGATTTTTACATTTAAAATTTAGAAATAAAAAGCATTTTTTTATATCCTGATATTAGCCCTCTGGCTTGAATGCTCTGTTTGAAGGGGCGTGTCTGCTGTGAGACTCTGAGTAAACGACAACTGTTGTGATTGGCTGACATCTTTGCATTCGAAATGCGTATTACATGTGGAACCCCTCTCAAATAAATAAATAAATAAATAAATAAGTAAATAAATAAATATATATATACTACAGCTGTCGAAATTTAACGAATCGTGGATTTGTTGATTATATAATTATTTTTTCGATCTTTTCCCAACACATGAAAGGCTGCAGTGATGAGCATTGAGTAGACAGAGTCTGTTTATCGCATGAATGCAGTGATCTCGTCATTATTGCAACACGTTTTCTCTCACAAAATGCTTTCACCACAACTAACAGCAAACACATGAATACAGCAAGAGCTCCGTTGTGCAGCATAACAGCGTCATTCATTATAATGGCAGTTTAGGCAGGTGTGCAGATATACTCGCGATGTGTGAGAGCTCCGAAAAAAGGGAGCGTTCTTTGATCGCTCTCTGTAGTTAAATCACAATTTAAATAACAGATTTCTTTCATGCTACTAAGAGAAACAACGTGAAGTTGATCGTTTAGTCACTGGCTTGATTCACTGATGCATAAACAGTATTAAACGATTTAGAAAGAAAGTCTGTGTGTGAACTTGAATGATTAACTACACATCAGAAATCACTGATCACAGATCAGGCATTAATGAACAGGGTTACTCACTGTTTGTGCCGGTGCTGTCGAATCCATATCATAAAAGTCTGTTTGTAACGCCTCTGCTGACATTGCGACTGAATTATATGTAAATATTTGGGCGGGCAAAGCAGAGAAAGGGGAGGTAACATTTCTCTTTACAACGTCACAAAGAGGAGATTCCAGATCAGCCCGTTTGAGCTTCCATTTTCTCAAAGGCAGAGAAAGATAGCAAAATCTCGATTTACACCGATTAAAATTTTTTTAAACTTGGGGACCACATACATGCTAGGGGAAGTCATATTAATGTTAAAAAACCTCAGAAAGTGAAATTTTCATGTCATAGGACCTTTAATACTGCCAGTAAAATCATTATTAATATTTGAAAGCCAAACAGACAAGCAAATAATAACTGAATGGATAGCCAAAGAGCTGATCTCAAAGACAGAGGTTTGGAAGATTAGCACTAGGTCTCACCAGTTCCTTAAGATACTGCTTGGGAAGTTTAGCTCCGCCTTCTCTTTCTCCTCACTGGACAGATGTGTGATAGGATGAAGTTAACCATGTTTGATATAATGTCAGGTGGAGGGTGCAGCTGATGAGGGTGATGGTGGGCAAGTGTCATCTCCCAGGCGTCCACCAGCTTTAAGTTCAGACCTTTAAACATGGCTCGGAGCACAAACGGAGGCTGCAGTTTTAGGACCCCGGTTATGTGATAGCGCCACCTACCGAACTGGATCATCAAAAACACTAATTTGAGACAATCAGACTAATATTCAATTAAAGTGTAACTAAAGCCCTGCTCAGAGCCTGACTCCACCCACTGACAATATTTGAAAAATGCTGAAAAGTGGGCAGATCACAGCGGAGATAGAGGGGACGAACTGAGGGCGGGGCTGAGCGAGTGCGGCGTGCACCTGAGACCCGCAGTGACGGATTGATTGACAGCTGCTGTCAGAGACGCTAAAATGGAGAGTGACTGTAATGACGCAAGTAGCTTTGCAACAGAGCGATCATTTGAAGTAGAGGACTTTTCTCCCCCACCTTCACCTGAAGTGGAGGATGTCGAGGTGTCTGTTCATATCAATTCGAGCTGCTGGCTCAAACTGCGGTCTTAACTCTCGCATCACGTCGCTTTTCAGCGCGAGCTGTGTGGAGAAGCCCATTTCCACCTCCATTGCGTTGGAGAAGCAACCCCGTGTAAAATGCAGTCTGCACACTCTAGCTCTAGGCGGGAACTCACGGTCTTCCAGCCCAAATGCATGCAACCACTGGCTCCTAATTTTAAAGTCTGCTGGAAAACTATGCAGTCCAGCAGTGCTGTCACAACCAGCAACACACCTCCGTACCATCCTGACCACTGTACTAAATACAGATAAATCTATGCTAACTTGAAGATATAAATAACGCTATAATTGATATGCTAAATAGATGATATAATAGTCTATCCTGATCGTTTTCAATACTCGCAATTCCAACTCCTGACTCACTACAGTGATTTTGACAGAACAAGATGGTTTTATACTGACAAGGGCATGGTAGCTCGTACCAAGGGGCGTGGTGGGCTGGAAACTGCTGACGTCACCTGCCACCGCTTACGTCACTTGCCACCGCAACATCCAATAGGAAAAATCAACTGCAGTAGCCACCGTTCAACCTGAAGAGGGCAGCACTCAAGACGTTTTTACACCATATATTGTAGAATTAAAACAATTTATACTCAAATGTCAAAAAAGTTACTCGAATCAATGAACAGCACTAATAAAGCCCCATTCTTATATATCATTAACTAAAAAAAGTTGGTTTAGGGTTTAGTTACTCTTTAACCTTTATTATATTACGTTTAAACAAAGCAAAGTTTACATAGCTAAAGTGAGAGCTGCTAACTATGAATTAATAACTAATTCCCACAAATGTAGAATTTGTGTTCTAGATGTATTAATTACTACAACTTTCTTAATTCGTGGCCATGATTTAATAAATCCTTGTTGAGTTTTATAATAAGTAAATCTAGCCAGCACATTAATTAAACTTAAAAAATGAGCATGAAAGCATGCTGATGTTAAATGTTTAAGATTTACCTGTAGCTTACTGTATTAGTGTGAAAACTTACTTAATCATTGTTTTACCTTAATAGTTAAAGGTCCCGTTTTCATGTTTTTTTAAGCTTTGATTGTGTTTACAGTGTGCAATATGTGTTCGTGTAAAAAAAAACAGGATTTTTCACACAATTTACTTATCTGTATACCGCTGTTTTCACTGTCATAAAAACGGGCTAATGACTTCCTTGTTCTATAAAGTCCCTCCTTCAGAAATACGCAACGAGTTCTGATTGTGCCAGCGGTTCCTGTGTTGTGATTCGACAGCAGCTGAGCGCGTGCTGCCCTCCTGGAAACACAATTGGGCTAGTTTTGGACTAGTTTTAAGAAGCAAGTGGGCAGGATTTGTTTTGAAAACCTGGCACTCCTGATCTGAAGGCACGTGCTGGAGATGTACTTCTAATCACAGGAGCGCCTTTACTGACGAGATGCGTGTGAAAATCGCATTTGATTTTTTGTACAGCCCTAACATCTAGTTAACAAAGCTAAACAGCGTTGCCCTTTGTGTAATAAGTTACAGAAACTGTTAAACGCACCAACTTAAATAATAAAATACACTTACCGGTTGTGTTCCATACCATAGAATGTATACCATAGAATCTAACACCTTCTCCAGAAAAGAGGGAACTGCTTCACCTTTCAAGAATAATCTTTGTGCGAATCCGGCATTAAACTGATTGAGATTGAGGAAGCTGTCCTCGGCAAAATGTGCTGCAAATAGTTTTACATGTGGATTATAATTTTCAGGAACCGAGTTAAACATAAATTGTAACCATTGATCTCTAAGTACAGCGTCCCTGGGAAGGCCAAACAAAGATGATTGGACTCCGAGATGAAAATAACAGCATTTCGACGACATGGAGACAAACACACTCTACAAACGTAACTCTTCCTCTGTGGGAGCGCAACAAGACCACGCCCCCTTTTTTGTGTTTTCCTGTGGGCAGAGGTTAGTCAAAAAACTGTTCTAGTGACGTCATTAAAGAAGGAAGTAGAGGGATGTAGTCCATAAGCCTGTCCGACTCCGAAATCAGTTTCATGAGGTGCCTTCCTGTAAAAATGCTGCCTGCAAAGTCATTGCCTGATACAACAGCTAGGCAGCAAGTCACCTGCCTAAGTTTTCGGATGCAGCTATTGTCTGATATGCAGCGAATCAGCTGCCTAAAGTTTCGGATGCAGCCAGTGACTTCTCACTAGTGATTCCCGATGGTTTTAGAGGATGATTACTCCTCGTCGCCCCCTGTTGTTCAGAGAATAGTACACCAGGGTTCTTATACACCTTCCAAAGTAAAATTCAAGCACTTTCAACTATATTGAAATTTTCCAGCACTTTACACTGTGGTACATTAACTATTTGCATACATACTCTTATCTTAGTTTAAAGCACACACAGAGATACAAACACAGACACACCTTACTTTGTAATTCGTTTGGATTTTTGAAAGCACATTAGCAATTTGCATTGTTCTAAACAAAATGAGAAGGGTATAACTGCAGCCTGGAGATCTCCAAATATGGGCGGGAACTCCAAAACAGAATGAGAGCTCCAAAATAGGGTGTGGCTTCCTCCCATTGAGAGACAGGCGCATGACACGCATGCACAATCCACTTCAGTGCAAACTCCGCCCCACAGCTGATTCTGAAGTTTTTATTGGTTGTGTCAGTTAAAGTATTCCTTAAAATGTGCAACAAAAAATGCTAACCCCTGAACCTACCCCACACCTTACCTTAACCAGTGAAATTTACTGAATGATTGAGAAGCACCCGGCTGCAGCCTGCAGATCGAGGCGGGGCTGCACCTGGGGCGGGGTTGCACGTGCAGCCCCGCCCCACACCTACTCTGATTGGTTCGATCGTCTTTCATAGACTTACATGATAGGAAATGTGTGCGTAGTTGGTGTAGGACGGAGAACGCTGTTTAAAAAGCTAAAAAACGCTGTACAGTTTTACAAAGCCTTCATAATGCACAAAAGAAGAAAAATAAAACATTAGCCTGTAACTCGCCATGTCCCTGAAATGATTGTTTTGTTAAATTAAGCTGATCTTTAGGCTAACATACGAATATAGTAAATTAATTGGGTTGATTATCCACAGTAAGACGATCAGGTCTTCAGATAGAAGAATGGAATTATGAATTAAATAATTTTAGAAAATTTTATTATTTCATATCATCAGAGTATGAGAAAGGAAAATGAAAGGGGTATATCATTACTGTTTTAATTTATATAGCATGAAAAGACAATTATTGTTACATATAATTATCCGTCATGCAGTTGATAAATGACACTGCAATATTCTAATGTGTCTGCCAATTCAATTTTTATGAAACTTTTAATTTTCTTTACTACATTGCAAAACATAGACTTTTTCTCCCCTTTATTTCAGGAAAATATGCTGCTCCTCGTTATTTGAAAGTGAAGAAATCGATAAACTTTTATTTCTATCGGCCAGTGATGATTCTGAAAGGACATAGGCCTACCTGTAAACCGTTGCTATAGTAACGAACACAATTTCATGATAATTGTGCTCTTATCTTACTGCAGTCTTACAGCCAGTGTCAAATATTGAGATAAACTTTATAAAGTATCATCTATTTATATTAAATTGGTATCTTCTCCGATATCCATTTTGTGACCATTGAGCCGATTCTTTTCAATCAGCAGGAATGATTCGGGATATTGTAGCCTACGTTTAATGTGGCTTAATGAATTAAAACAGTGTTTTTAAAAGACCAAACTCAGTAAACAAATTAATAATAAAGCATTCTATTCACTGACAGGCAGATGAGTCCAGAATAAGAATACAATGTGTTTAATTACGTGTTAAGCCTTTTCCTCCCATAGAAAACCATTAGACTAAAAGGAAAACGTGTAACGTGGCGTAATGCATTAAAACGTGTTTTAAAATGACCAAACTCAGTAAACATTTTTAATAACACATTTTATTTACAGACAAGCAGGTTATGGGTGGAAATTAAACACTTTGTGTTCGTATTCTGTGCTCATATCTGCTTGTCTGTGAAAAGAATGCTTTATTAATAATTTGTTTACTGAATTTGGTCTTTTTAAAACACTGTTTTAATGCATAAAGCCACGTACTTTCACGTTAAGCGTGCTTTTAGAATGTCCCAATTATTAATTTGTGAATTAATCTGGTCAAGAAGAGTAAACTTGCAGCAGCTAACATCTCTTGATTCAATAAATCAGACATAGTGAGTCAAGTTAACAATAAAAAACTGCATTATAGTAAAGGCTTTGTAAAACTGTACAGCGTTTTTAGCTCTTTAAACAGCGTTCTCCGTCCTACACTAACTACGCACACATTTCCTATCATGTAAGTCAATGAAAGACGATTGAACCAATCAGAGTAGGTGTGGGGCGGGGCTGCACGTGCAACCCCGCCCCGATCTGCAGGCTGCAGCCGGGTGTACTTGCTCCGGTCTGCAGTTATACCTACTTAAACAAAATCAGCAAACTGCCAGCAGGCGGCACATTTACAGGTACAAACAGTTTGTGAATGTCCTTACATTTGAATGTCCTTAGATTTCAGTGACAATGAAGATAAAAGGGATAGTTCACTTTCAAATTAAATTTTGGTATGTTTTAGCTTACCTCAATGGCATCCAAGATGTAGGCGTCTTTGTTTCCGCATTTTGTTATTTTCAGGGTCAAACCGTTCTTGTCTGTGACTCATATAATGCAGGTCTATGTTCAGCACCTCAAAGAGCATGCACAGAGAAGTCCAAATTAAACAATTACCCATCGTAAGTACACATTGATGAACTAAGACATGAAACGAGCGGTTTGTGTGAGAAAACGAACAGTATTTATATTGTTTTTACCTCTTTTACACAACCACATCCAAGTGATTGGAGGGCGTGCATGCTTCCTGCTGTGTAACGTTTGTGCACGTTCTGGCTTAGTCTGTGCAAGTGCGGAAAGCACCGGAAGTGATCTCTCGCACGTGTACGTCACTCATTGTTTACTGTTTACCACACGATACGCCACCAATCTGCACTGTCTGAAATATAATGCAGTAATTGTAATTAATTAATTGGTTTATAATGCACCCTATCGTTGCGATAATAATAAAAATACAACACATTACTCACTATACTGACAGTGTGCCATTGGGTCTCTCTGGCCTTGCACGTCACCTCCAGTTTATACGTGGCAAACTAAACACAACGTGCAAAATGCTGCGGCTCAACAGCGGAGAAAACTCAGGATCTTCAGTCAGGCAGGTGTGTGATGCGATACTGTCAATGTCCTCGTCGTCGTCTTGTAGTGGCATTGCTATGTTCCATTAGTGACAACATATGCTCTCCACTTCTGTTGGCATCTCACAACACTTGCCACTAAAACACCACCAATTTTGAAGAGATCTCTGTCTCTCTGAGGCTTAAAGACGTGCTGCTGCAGTGGATGCTTCCTCCATCGCTCTGAGTACTTGATCTGTGTATTCTGGTTCAAATAAATATGGTTGTGAAAAAAATTCATCATTGTCTGTTGATATATCGAAATCGTCTTCCATTGTGATTTCCTGTACCTCTAAATAGGTTTAGATCTTCACAGTAAAAGGTAACACAGGTAACGCAGACTAAGCCAGAACACGCGCACCTGTCACACACCAGGAAGCACGCGCGCCCTCAGATCACTTGGATGTGCTTGTGTACAAGAGGTAAAAATTATATAAATACTGTTCGTTTTCTCACACAAAGCGCTCGTTTCGCGTTTTAGGTGATCAATGTGTACTTACGATTGGTAATTGTTTAATTTGGACTTCTCTGTGCATGCTCTTTGAGGTGGTGACCATAGACCTGCATTATATGAGTCACAGACAAGAACGGCTTGACCCAAAAATATCAAAATGGAAACTACTGCGGAAACAAAGACACCTACATCTTGGATGCCCTTGAGATAAGCTAAAACATACCAAAATTTAATTTGAAAGTGAACTATCCCTTTAATGTCAATTATATTTATGATGGGGCAATGACAGGTCATATTCATACATCCTTCGATAGGTAATTTTAGTAGCATAAAACAAGATGGTTATCCATTTCGGGATTTAAACATACAGAACCGAGCAACAAACATTCCTGATTAATGACTGATGATTCCACTGCATCTCGCGGACTACACCACAAACGAGTACTTGTTTACATCGTTTCCACTGTTTATGATGACGATATTCGAGAGAGTCCAGTCCAGTGAGCGCATGATCTGAACACAACTGTAGCGTTCAATGCCGTGTGTGATTAGTTATAATGTCAATAATACCTACCCTAATGCTGGGGAACCGTGCATAAAGATTGTATGCATTGTGAGCTGATCATAAATAGAGTGGGGCAGTACCCCCATACAGAAGAATAGAAGTAGCAAAGGGTGCTCTTTTATAACAGCTAAAAAGATCAGCATGCTCCTTTAAAGCAGTATGGCATATGGTCAATACTCAAATTTAGGCAACAGCATTAGACCTTGTCCAGATAATGTTTGGCATTGAAACCAGCAAAATAAAGGTTAAATGGCCAGTTGTTCATGGACGCTTTGATTCTTCTTAAATATTTTGCTTCTTCCACCAGGGAAGCAGATCTCGTGTAAAGTTGTTGGGTCGTATTAGTACAACTTTGGCGATGAATCGCGAGCAAAGTGTCTATATCAATTGAGAGTAGCCATGTTCACTCAGATCACTTCGAGTCCATTGCATGACAAATAACCCAGTGAATTCGCTTAAGTTCATGACTTAAAAATCTGGTGAGATACTCTGTGGGAATCCTGTCAGAAAATCCTGATTTAACGCCTCCTATGGAGATGGATTCACCATCTGATTAGTTCCTGAGCGAAAGATAGCTCTTGAGAGCAGTTTGATTCTTGCAAGCCATTTGAGCATATTGCCGAGGCCTGACTGAACTAATGCTGTGCTCAATTTAACACAAGGCACAAGGCATACCAATTACGATTAGATGGGAAAATACTTCAAGAATGGTGAAACTGTGGTAAACAAATTAAAACAGGAAGAACTAACAAATCAAGGACACATATAAAATATTTTTTGTTTCAAAGTAAGCTACATTGTGCACATTAGAAATATTTGAATGTTTACATACATATCAACATATTTATGAAAAGCTGTTACAGAATATGTCTTTGTGCCATACAATGAAATATTTTATTAAAATATAACGCTGAGAACTGTTGCAGTAAAACTCTGTCAAGTGTTCGCCCAACCACCGGAAACCTGTAGCTCTATCATAAATATAAGTTTGACATAACTGACTAAAAACTAATAGCCTGTAACATAACATAAAGCGTGAAGAGTAACGGCCCTAGTACTGAGCCTTGAGGTACTCCATACTGCATTTGTGATCAATATGATACCTCTTCATTCACTGCTACGAATTGATGGCGGTCATATAAGTAAATTTTAAACCATGCTAATGCACTTCCATTAATGCCAACAAAGTTCTCTAGTCTATGCAAAAGAATTCTGTGGTCAATAGTGTCGAACGCAGCACTAAGATCCAATAGCACCAATAGATAGATACAACCATGATCAGATGATAAGAGCAGGTAATATGTAACTTTAAGGAGAGCAGTCTCAGTACTATGATATGGTCTAAATCCTGACTGGAAATCCTCACAGTTACCATTTTTCTCTAAGAAGGAATATAATTGTGAGGATACTACCTTTTCTTGTATCTTGGACAGAAAGGGTAGATTCAAGATCGGTCTGTAATTAACTAGTTCTTCGGGGTTAAGTTGTGGTTTTTTGATGAGAGGCTTAATAACAGCCAGTTTGAAGGTTTTGGAGACGTATCCTTATGACAATGAGGAATTAATAATAGTCAGAAGAGCATCTATGACTTTTGGAAGCAGAGGCGTCGTGCCCATTCAAAGTGATTTCTGAGGCAAGTGGATTTTAAATGCAGCTTCCAAACGACAAAAAGATAAAAAAATAAATAGCTGAATAATATTTTTTATATATTTTATACAATCACACCGGTGTGAATCGATCGTTTCAGTGCACAGCATCAGCTGCTAAATTCAGATCTTCGTTCGCTGGCTGGCGCTGAGCCAGAGACAGACGTGTTTGTACTACGCTTCATGATAACCAATCAGAAACGATTCTGTTGCGCTTATGAATGCAATGGCCAATCAGAGACGTGCAGAAGAGTCATCACTGAAACGCGGTGTTTTGTTCACTTGCTCGATGACTGAATTATTTAGCAAATTCTCTCATCAGAAACAACAAAAGTGCAGATATTCATACGAATGTAAGATATTCGTTTCATAATGTAAAGTGCTTCAGTTATTTTAATGGGAGTTTTTGAGAGCGCCTGAACTCTGGCTAGACTCAATGAAAATGTTCTTTGATAATGTAAATGTTCTTTACTCTCTGTAAAAGGAAAGTGTTAAAATAAATGACTTACAATATTGTTATTACAATTTACATTAAATGCAAATTCAGTCGTTTTAAAAATATTTTATGGCATGACACCCATATATGGAGTTAATTGGTATTAACTAAAGTTTGGGGCAGGGGCACGCCCAAACAATCACCTGACTTCTAAGAACCTCCATATATACCGGGCCAAGTCACACCGCACTGCTAGTCTAATTCTCTCGAACCTACCCTTCCCTCCCTTCTCATCCATTTAGTCAACCTTCTCCCACATTATATCTCTATCAGGTTGTATCGGGGGGGTCCTCATTGTCTGGCCTAAATATGTGCTAGAGACGGTACCCCCACCCTGAGTCTCTCTGAGCCCTCAATTCAAGATGCCCTGATCAACCTGACCATCATCCCATTCCCTCGACCCCATCATCCTCTTTCTACTCTTCCCCAGTTTCTTAGTTTGTTTGTGGCGTGGTCCTAGCTTGTGAAATGTCACTTAAGTAAAAAGTCGGGTTTTTATGTGTAGTTAAAAGATTACACTACTTTGCCCATCACCATTTATTGATCAAATAACAATCTATAAAGGTGCAAAACGTGTTTACTTACACATATTTGAGAATCAAGATATTTCCTGATATATTAAGCATGTTTGGAAATGTTTTGAATAAAAAGGAAAAAATAAATAAAAATTGAGCATCGCGTTAGTTCAGTCAAGCCACGTTAGTCACGCTTGCATCAGCCGACAGTCAGCTGTTCCTGACGTGCACCAATCCAGTCTTGACACCTATCACATGCGGTCTATTTAAATTCCCATTCTTCAGTGTCTCTTTCATTGCATCGCTGCTTGCAATTAACTCCCTCCCCCAACCCCAACTCCACCAACTGAACCTGTAATCCAATCTAACTTTGTTCTTTCTTTAAAGTCTCTTCATTGGAAGCAATCTCTATCACATTTTGTTTACAACTCATGTAATTGAGAATTGTAATTATGCTTGTAATTATGTCAAACAGACATGTTGTTGGTTTAGATGATTTAACAAGTTTAGACAATTCTTCCTTTCCTATAGTAGAGAATGAGTGGAACTGTTCTTCAGGGGATCTATAGTGCACTGTCTGATTTTATCTCTAATAGTATCGATCTTAGAAGTAAAGTAGTTCATAAAGCCATTACTGCTGTGATGTGGGGAAATGTCAACACTTGTTGATGATTGTAATGATATCAACTCTAATAATCATCGGGAAGAAGGAGGCGGGAACTGGCGGACAATCAAATAACATTTAATAAAGCAAATAAAAACCAAAACACAACTAAAAGCCCAGGCCTGGTCCTCTCTCGTCCTTCACTGTCGTCGCTCCAGTTTTATATCCTTCCATCTCCTCCGTGGGCCTCGAGACCGGCGGGTCGAACAGGTGTAGCTCATCTCCAATCACTCCACCGGCCTCGCTCCCATGTCCCTCGGCCCCGCCCCACTCGTCACATACCCCCATCGCCCCTCGCAGGCCGGGGGGTACTCCCGAGACTGCGCTCTACCCCCCCCTCCCTCCGGGGGGGACCGCTCACGGGGACCTGCGGGAACCTGGGGGTAGGACAGGCGAGGCGAGAGAAAAGGAGATGGTAGGAGGAGCGACAGAGACGAGAGAGGGGAGGGAGGAGAAAAAAAAAAAAAAAATCCGGTTCCCAGACGCACCGCGTCCTTCACTGTCGTCGCTCCAGTTTTATATCCTTCCATCTCCTCCATGTCCCTCGGCCCCGCCCCACTCGTCACAATGATTTATTTTTTGTTTTAATTTTTAAAACAATTTAGCCACTGTATTGAATAAATACCTGGGTTATGTTTGTTTTATTCTAAAAGAGATGAAAAGTAATCAGATCTAGCAGTTTTTAATGTTTTTCTGTAGGATAGTTTACTTTCCCGCCAAGCAATATGAAAATACCTCTAGTTTTGATTTCCTCCAGCTGCACTCCATTTTCCGGTTTGCTCTCTTCAGGGTACGAGTATGCTCATTATACCATGGTGTCAGACTGTTTTCCTTAACCTTCCTTAAGCGTAAAGGAGCAACTGTACTTAAAATGCTAGAAAATATAAAATCCATAGTTTCTGTTACATCATCAAGTTGTTCTGAGATTTTGGATATGCTAAGGAAATGTGATAAATCAGGAAGATTACTTAAAAAGCAGTCTTTGTCGTGTATTAGGGCTGATGATGAATTTCTTCAGTCAAATTAATAAGGCTCGGGAGACGGAGCTCCAGGTGTCAGCTCCAGGTGCCATGTGTCACGCACTCGATTTATACCCTTATCTCTATACCTTATTTGGTAGTTTTTAATTGGCATTGCCTGCCAAGTTTGCCACCCCTTATCACTATATTTTTCTTAATGGTGGAATTCGGCCAAATCAACAATTAAATAATCTCTCCCTATTGGTTGGCTATGGTCATGTGAGACATCCCCCCCAAGTCTGTTTACTACTGATGTCAGCATTTGGGAATCACCCAAAGTTCACAGGGTTATTTTAGTTCACAGGTGCATTTCAGAGGTCAGTTTAGTTCACAGATACAATTTAGTGGAATATTACCAGGACCTCCCAGGAGGTCTTTTATGTGTCCAATCCTGTTCAACACTACTAGTACTGCCCTATGGGAGGGCCTTTATACACCCGACCCTCTTCATGAGATCCAGTATTTGGGAATAACTCAGCATATTGATCAGTATATTGCTTTCTTTCATAGTTATGCAAATAAGTAAGATAATACCATATTGAGTAAATAACATAGAATAACACATTTGTATTGAGTAATACCAAAGAATAACACAATATATTTTGTGGTAGAAGTCATGGTTCTACCATACTTGTAACAAGAAGTACAATTTACAGTTTTAGCTATATGAACATCAATTCCATGTGACAGTATTAAATCTAAGCCGCATTTCCACCACTGAAACTTTACCCAGGAACTAGGTATTTTAGCCTGGTAGTCTGTGTGTTTCCACCACAGGAACCAGGAACTAAATAAAATTCTGGGTAAATAAATGCCCCTCAGAAAGTCCCTGCTGGTGAAGTAGTACTTTTTCAAAGTTCCGGAAATTTTGTTGGTGGGACTTGGGCGCTAAACATGCTGATTTGTTGAGTTCACGCAGCATTGTGATTTCAACCACCATTTATTCAGAACGTTTTCAAAATATTACTGTTATTGTGTCATGAAATGTAATTTGAAAACTATTTCAGGCGAGAATGTAGTTGTTTAAAAATCAAATCTGCTGTTTATTTATAAAGACCGCACCTATTTAAAAATGTGTTTCACGGATTTCCGAGACATGATCGGCGGGAGCTTAGTGCTCATGTATCCACCGAGAGCAGCCTCACCTCCTGATATGTGCTGCTGGCTCTGATGTCTCTTTAGTGGTTAAACATAAAATATAATTAGTTTTGGGTAAATCTAACAGGTAATCTTTTTCTGTATTCAATTTATCTATATGTTAAAATGAAAATAAAAAGAAGCAATTGATATAATATTTAATTTCATTGTAATGGCTGTATATATACACATTTCCCTTTACTCTCTGCTGCTATTATTATTTTTTTATGAAAAATGAAATTGATATTCTATTTCGTTTTATTGTAAATATACATTAAGGAAAATATCAGTAGCCAAGCCGAGCTGACTGATGTTACCAAGTACGCCGCTGTTTTCAGAATTACCGGATTAGCGCCATCGCTGACATCACACTCCGAGCCAAATGCGCAAAGTCTGAATTACCAACTATGAAAGTCCAAAACTTGTGTACTTTGTATTGAGAAACGCGCGAAGACCCACGTCACCTATTTGCCTAATCTTCCTGGTACTTTTAGACCACGGTGGAAACACAGAAAGCAACAGGTCTGGGGGAAAAATAGTTCCTGGGGAAAAAAAGTTCCTGGTACAATTGTTATGGGAAATTTCAGTGAAAACAGGGCACTAGAGTATGATTTCGACCATGAATAGGTCCATAGACGTGTTGTCTAACCCCAATAGAGTTCAGAATCTCTATAAATGCTGATCCCAATAAATCTTTTTCATTGCCAACATGGATATTAAAATCATCAACAATTAAAACTTTATCTGCTGCCAGCACTAACTCGGATGTAAAATCAGCTAACTCTTTAATAAAGTCTGTATGGTGCCCTGGTGGCCTGTATACAGTAGCCAGTACAAACATCACAGGAGATTTATCATTAACATTTGTTTCTCTGGATAATGTTATATGAAGCACCATTACTGCAAACGAGTTATACTTGAAACCTGAAAACATTGTTATAAATTGAAGCAACACCTCCCCCTTTACCTTTTGGACATGGCTCATGTTTATAACAGTAATCTTGGGGGGTAGACTCATTTAAAATAATGTAATCATCAGGTTTTTGCCAGGTTTCTGTCAAACATAGCACATCTAGATTATGATCAGTCATTATATTATTTACAAAAAGTACTTTCGTAGAAAGGGACCTGATATTCAATAAGCCAAGCTTTATGATTTGTTTATCCGTATTGCATCTTTTTTTTATTTGTTGAACCTCAATTAAATTGTGACTCCTAAATTGGTTTGGACGTTTTTTGTATTTTCTAGTTCGGGGAACAGACACAGTCTCTATAGTGTGATATCTAGGTGAAAGAGTCTTTATGTGCTGAGAATTAACTGACTTCTGTGACATGAGGTGGATAGCAGATGGTTGGTTTAGCCAGTCTGTCTGCTTCCTGACCTGGGCCCCAGTTAGTCAAGTTTAAACTCTAAGACTATTTTCCATATTTCTAGAGAGAAGAGTGGCACTACACCAGGAGGGATGAAGACCATCTCTTTTCAACAGGTCAGGTCTGCCCCAAAAGCTTGTCCAATTGTCTATGAAACCTATGTTATTCTGCGGACACTACTTAGACATCCAGCCATTGAGTGATGACAATGTCATCCCTACAGTAAGCAGGGAGGGGACCAGAGCATATTACAGTGTCTGACATTGTGCTTGCAAGTTCACACACCTCTTTAATGTTATTTTTAGTAATCTCCGACTGGCGAAGTCGAACATCATTGGCGCCAGCGTGAATATCAATCTTACTGTGTTTACGTTTATCATTAGCCAGCACTTTTTAAATTTGCCAACATGTTAAGCTCTCTGGCTCGTGGTTAACATTGGACTATGGTGGCTGGTGTCTCTATTTTCACATTCCATAAAATAGAATCGCCAATAACTAGAGCAATTTCATCTGGTTTCTCAGTGGGTGCATCACTGAGTGGGGAGAACCTGTTTATTTTGATCGGAAAAGAAGAGCGCTGTTTTGACCTGCGACTATGCTGCCTCACACCCAGTTGCCCTGCTGCAGAGGCATTGTTACCGGAACTGAACAATGTACAGGACTCCCTGAGCTGAACACATCCAGAGCCATATCTAGAGCCCTCACATTCTTACTGTCCTCAATCAAAGTTTGGATGCGTGTCTAAAATTCTGAAATTTTCTCTGTCAGTCTAACTATTTCCCTGCATTTATCACATGTGAATCCCTTGTCACCGACAGAGAGAGAGAAACTATACATGTGGCAAGCGGTGCAAATAACAAAAGCAGGAGAAGCCATTACTCACCGTGCATGCTGAAAGATTCTTACCACAGTTGTTTGATGAACTTGTGAAAAACTGGAGCGAGAGACTAGCAAGAGAGAGGAGACGAGAAAGGAAAAAGAAAAGAAAAAAGTGATAGGCACAAATGGAAACGCTAATGACAAGCTAACGAATGCTAATGCAGTGCAGGTGCACTACACTCGCGGATTTAGAATAAAAGCAAACGATCAAATTAATCAGATTAGATTGATAGATAATATCAGAAATATGGTGGGAATTAAGATAGATTTTATCACTTTAAACAACAGAGAGTGATAGTAAGATAGAGATTCTACAGAAAAACAAAGCTACACGGAGCTACAATCACAAACCAGAAGCAAGGCAAGTAGGAAGCAGGAATAACATTGTCCAACAGCAACACCAAGTAATGGATGCCGAAAATTCAGCTTTGCATCACAGGAATAAATTCCATTTTAAAATACATGGAATTTATATATTAAATTAAAATTAATACACACATATAAAATTCATAAATTCATATTTAAAATTCTGATAAAATTTCACTATTTTTTTTATTGTATTTTCGATCCAATAAAAAGCTAAGCTGAGTGTCACGATCATCAGCTTGAGTGCTCATGAACTCCAGTAGAGGGCACTCTACTCAGGACTCTTGTATTTGGTGTCCATTTCCATTCCCTACTCCAGTTCCCAGAATCCCGTGCTATTGTGTATTATGTGTTGAACTTTATTGTACTGGCCCATTTCACATCTATGTCACGTCTGAATTTCCATAGCCTCATCACGTCTCAGCTGATCTTCCAGAGTCTCGTCACGTCTCAGCTGAACTTTCAGAGCCTCGTCACATCTCAGCTGAACTTTTAGAGCCTCGTCACGTCTCAGCTGAACTCCCAGAGCCACGATCATCAGCTGGAGTGCCCATAAACTCCAGTAGAGGGCACTCCACTCTTGTATTTGGTGTCCATTTCCATTCCCTACTCCATTTCCCAGAATCCCGTGCTTATGGGCTAATTACCATCAGGTGTTCCCAATTACCACTCCCCTATATATACTGTGTTTGGACTCTTAATGATTGCAAAGTCTTGTTTAGCCCTGTCAAACATTTCTGAATGTTTTTCTTGTGTTTGTTTCTTGGCGTGTCTGATCTTGGATTGTTTATATCACCTGTGTTTCTCTGCCACCTGCCCCGACCTCTGCCTGTTACTGTTTCTGATTTTGGATATCCCTTGACATACTTGACGCTGTTCTCTGATTTCTGCCTGTCTGACCATTCTCTTATTAAATATACTGCAAATGGATCAGAACGTCTCTGACTCCTCGTAACACTGAGCTTAGCTATACAATATTTTATATGAATAATAGGCACAAATCTAAGTTTGAAAGCTCATTTATGGTGTAAATGAAGAAACCATGAAACTATATTATGTGTCTGAGAAGGCTGGTTTGGCTGCTGATATCTTCATTGCTTGCAAAAACATATTTCATTACCTCCTGCATTTGCTGAGTCGCTGTACATTGATGGAAAACACCCTGTAATACACTGTTGTAATACCACCCTGACATACCACCCATGTCAACCACCCTGATTTGGTTCTTGTTTTGTTTTTTGCTTATCTAATCTCTTATAAATTACCTCAGATTTATTTTAGTTTATTTAAATACCAAGTCGCATTCAATGCTGTTTGCTTTAAGACACATTAATAGCATTTCTTTTCTTTTCCCGACAAGCAAATCTTGTTGAGGTTAGTAAAAGACTGATCTTTCCATGACAGTATTTTCAGCTTGTGTAACAGGGCGCTACAAATACCAAGTGCCAAACTTAGGTCAACAATTTGCAATGGTGCGGGCCTGGAGAACAGCAGTAGCCTGAGATGACACTGCTCTATGCATTGATTGTACAACCTCACAGAAAATGGTCTGCCGACTGAAAAAAAAGCTGAAATTCATGAAAAAACACAGAATTTTTGACTGGGTTAGAATTTGTAAACTAGAAGTTGTTAACATTTGTCCATTCAGAATGTATAAAACAGAGATACTCTGTGTTGTTTTTCTGTCTGATACCATATGCGTTTCTAACCTTTAGCATTGGCAGGCTGTATAACATGAACGAGAGCCGAGTTAAATACAGAACACTCTGAACCATATGCTATCAAGACTGGCTGGCACTTCTCTCAGGTCTCTTAGCTCAAGTGTTATGTTGCAGAGGGCTATATAACAGAGTTACAAATCACTAGGAGGATAAAATTTGGTAATTTGCATGAAAATTACTTTTTAAAGATCAGATAATGTCAGATTCACTGTCAAGCCATGAGTACAATTTATTTTTTATTCTTATGAACCATAATATTATGATTATGGAGGCACATAGTAATACTGAGTAAAAAAAATGCATCTCCTTTCCTAGATAGAGTGAAAATTCTGTCTAAATTCTATCATCACTATTCTATTTTAAAACATCACAGGTACTTTTATGCTTTTTTTTAGAGCCTAGCAGCTTCTGTCTCTGTTCATTATCATTATACAGAAATCACAGCATGGACATTCCAGTAAATAACTCATTTTGTGTTCTAGAAAAGAAATACAGGTTTTGAACAATGTAAGAGTCAGGAAATAACAGAATTTAATTTATTTATACTTTATATATATATAAAGTATAAATAAATTAAATTCTGTTATTTCCTGACTCTTACATTGTTCAAAACCTGTATTTCTTTTCTAGAACACAAAATGAGTTATTTACTGGAATGTCCATATATATATATATATATATATATATATATATATATATATATATATATATATATATATATATATATACTGTATATTGTGTGTGTGTGAACTTCTACAGTCATTTCCTGTTTGACAGTATTTAACACGAGTCAGCATGTTTGCCCATATTGCCAGTTAACCTGCCTTACAAAGCGTTTCTCATTGTTATTTTGCCTGCCAGTTCTGTGTATGATTCTGCCTGTCTTCACATTCTCGATTGTTAGATTGCTCAATTGGATTTAGAGCCTGATTGGACTGATGTTTGTGTTTGATCCATTCGCCTGCCTACTCGTCTCTGCCTTGTGGATACCCATTGTGTATGTTGAAAGATCGGATCGCTATTATGGCACTGACCCTCTGCCTGGTTTAACGATTCTGTCTTTGAGATCTTTCCCTAATAAACTTCTGCAAATGGATTCTAATGCCGCCACAGCCTCCAGGTTACACAGATTTAGCCAGGTAGCTAAATTTAATTGTCAGTCCTGGTCCAACACAGCAAGAAAATAAAGATATCTGCAAACCATCTCTGTACTTAACACTGAAAATCATTCTAGAAACAACTAAATATGCCATAAATCAAGTAAATTCTGACTCCAGAATCACACCACGATTCTTGACTTGTTTTTTGTTGTTGTTGTTGTTTGTCCCCTAGAGTCAAGGTATTCATACACCTTGAGAAATTCATCTTTGTTTCCAAATGCAATGGTTTCAGTTTTCTCTGAAGAACGTTTTGGCTCATCCAATTGTTAATTTCATCAATGCATTGGCAGAGGGAGTCAATGGGGCTGTAGTAATTTGGTGACAAGTCTAGGTAAACCTGGGTAACATCTGCAAAGCTGTGATAGGCAATTTGGTTCTTTCTCAATATATGACCTAGTGGGAGCATATACAGGGTAAACAAGAGTGGTGCAAGAATTTAGCCTTTAGACTCTGCATGTCATGGACATCTATTTAGACTTAAACTCTCCTATACCCACATAATAACCTCTCCTGAACCAATTGATTACCATCCCAGAAAGCCCGAACCAGTTTTCCAGTCTCTGTAAAAGTATTTTCTGATCGACAGTGTCAAACGCAGCACTCCGATCTAGTAGTACCAACACTGATATTTTGCCAGAATCAGAATTTAAGCAAAATATAATTTCTTATCTTAATGACCACTGTCTCTGTGCTGTGATGCGGTTGAAAACCATATTGAAAATTGTCCCAGGAATCCATTTGAGTTTAAGTAGCTGTTCGGCTGATTAAAAACTACCTTTTTTTTAATAGTCCTACCTGTAAAAGGAAGATTTGATATTGGTCTATACAGGTGCTGGTCATATAATTAGAATATCATCAAAAAATTGATTTAATTCACTAATTCCATTCAAAAAGTGAGACTTGTATATTATATTCATTCATTACACACATTTATTAGTGAAATAAATCAACTTTTTTATGACATTCTAATTATATGACCAGCACCTGTAGTTGCTCAATATGGTGTTATTAAGATTGCTCTTTTTCAGAAGGGGTTAAACAACTGCAGTTTCAGAGAGTATGGAAAAGTTCCATAAAGAACGTAGGCATTCACCACTTCTAAGAGATCTGCTTCTAAACATTTAAACACACTTTTTCAAAAATATGAGAAGTGTGCCAAGATAGCAGGTTGACGATTTATGGTGCTGTATTATTTCTTCCAAAATGTTGCTATTGTTGTTTGTATGCAAGAGTTGTTTAAGTTATAAGGTTTGAGAATAAGGTCTGTCTAGCTGTGGCTAGTTCCACATCGACAGCATGAAGGCTGTCAATAAAGCTTTGTATTAGACATAAAAGTTTCAATGTGATTATTTCTACATGGGTAAACATAGTATTCTGTTTACAAACAGAGCCTGAAGTCTGTGAAAACCAGGACTGTGTATTTCACAACCATGTTGTCACAGTTAAATCCGAAACATGATTTAAGCTACCTTGATGTTATTTAAACACTTAAAACAAAATGTAAGATTAGGTGGTAAAGATGAGACCTGTCTGTAAACATTCCAATAAGGTTCTCTCGACCACTTTTCTGAAAATGAGATATACTGTATAAGACAAGCTGCACCGTAGCTAAAAACACTGTCAAATAAACAGACCCAATGCCAAATTCCGAGAATAAAAGGTGATTAATATTTAAAGTATATGTAATTTCAGCAAAACAATTAAAAATGTTTTAAACCACGTTTGAGACGGAATAAGATATGATTATCAAAACTAACTATGACTGTGTAGACCACTAATCCATTCTAGATCATCTAAGAATACCATGATTAAAATAAGAAACTTGGTTAAAATATAAACAAGAACCACCTGATGTAAAGGGAGTCTGTTTATTTAAACATTAAAGTAATATCGCTCAGTCGTGAGATAGATGTAGTGCAATTAAAAGTCTTGCCAGCTTATCCGCAATCTTACTCGCAGCGGACCAAGATGACAGGCGGAGAGAGAGAGAAATAGAGCTAGCGATAATGATTTAGTTTAAACACAACACATTTTTGTAAACCTCTCATTTGAAGAATCGTGGTGCTTGCACGAGGAAGACTTTCTCTCCTAAAATAATTTAAGTGGAATTTATATTTTTATTGATTTATACCACCATCATGTTAAATGCAAACAACCACACACACACACACAAACAAACATTGTGATATGAACTCAAGATCTGATAAAATAATTCATTATGTTTATTCTTCATCAACACATGCTTGTTTTTATCACAGCTCCCATAACATAGAGAGAGAGAAAGAGAGAGAGAGAGAGCATTACAGACTGTAACCTGATACCATGGTCACGTACCACACAGACGCATCCAGATGAGTCCGAATATGGGAGCGATCCATATAATCTACAAACACATTCTTCGAGGAGCTCATTCATCACTTGGTCACTGAACAAACAACACGTGTCATACCCCAGAGCTCAAAGGATGAAGGATGAATTTCACCCCGGGTTCCACAAATGGACATAATTATTAGGTGAAAGGGCACATCTGGACATAATTAATAGGTCAAAGCTCAAACTCGTCAATCATTCTGAAGTTTGCTGGCGGGTATAGTCTTCTGCCTGGTGCCTATTAGCCTTTGAGTTTAAGGGTGCTTTCACACTTGATTCACTTGCCTGGTCTGAACCCGAGTTTGATTGCTCCCCCCTCCCCCTGCCTCTGCTGGACTGCGTTCATATTATGTTATTTGGGTCCAAACCATGGTTTGTTTGCGTCATCAAGCCAGCAGCTGTTTATCCCATTGCTAAGTAACGGCGGCGCAGCAGAAGGCAAATGCATAACATTGCTCTCTGCACTTTTATATATTTAAGTTTTTGAAACGTTAATTTTCTTCGGTACATAACGCATTTATGTCTGTCTTACGAATTTACTGTAAATGATCTGAAGAACACTGAACAGAAATTAGATAACTCTCTGCAGCGCATAAGTCACGCTTGTCAGGAAAGTGAGTAAAACACATACACAAATACACATTTTTTTTAAATAATTACATTTATCTGACGCTTTTATCCAAAGCGACTTACAATTGCTATATATGTCAGAGGTCGCACGCCTCTGAAGCAACTAGGGGTTAAGTGTCTTGCTCAGGGACACATTGGTGTCTCACAGTGGATTTGAACCCGGGTCTCTCACACCAAAGGCATGTGTCTTATCCACTGCGCCAACACCACCATCCAAATAATACATCATCAATAGAGGTTCACTTCCAAAATTTGGCACGATTGCGTTCACATCAGCAGCGAATTGTACCGGAGTTCACATGAACTCTACCCCAGCCCACCCTTTTTAAGCGGACCTCGGGTATGGTTTGCGGGTTCACACCTGAGATCGGAAGACAGTGTTCACAAACTCTCTTCTACCTATAGAGAAAAAATATTTTAAACATTTTACTGTGGCAATTTTCACATCCAAGCTCATTTGCTTTGTCTGTTCATTAACATAGAACAAGAAGAGTATTTAACCTGTCCCATGGTGAATTTAGTTCTCATTTTAAAATATGAAATGTATGCATAAATTAATACAGATATATAAAATTCATATTTAAATTCTGATAAAATTTCACAATATTTTTTATTGTATTTTTGATCCAATAAAAAGCTAAACTGAGCTTAGCAATAAATTATTTTCTATGAATAATAGGCACAAATCTAAGTTTGAAATCTCATTTATGGTGTAAATGAAGAAACCATGAAACTATATTATGTGGCTGAGAAGCCTGGTATGATTGTTAATGGCTGCTGATTTCTTCATTGCTTGCGAGAACATATTTCATTACCTCCTGCACTTGCTGAGTCGCTGTACATAGACGGAAAACACCCTGTAATACACTGTTGTAATACCACCCTGACACACCACCCATGTCAACCACCCTGATTTGGTTCTTGTTTTGTTTTTTGCTTATCTAATCTCTTATAAATTACCTCAGATTTATTTTATTTTATTTAAATACCAAGTCGCATTAAATTCTGTTTGCTTTAAGACACATTAATAGCATTTATGTTTCTATTCCTGACAAGCAGATATCTGTGTGTGGTTGGTAAAAGACTGATCTTTCCATGACAGTATTTTCAGCTTGTGTAATAAGGTGCTACAAATGCCAAATGCCAAACTTAGGTCAATCATTTTCAATGGTGCGGGCCTGGAGAACAGCAGTAGCCTGAGATGACACTGCTCTATAAATTGATTGTGCAACCTCACAGAAAATAGTCTGCCGTCAGAAACAAACGCTGAAATTCATGCAAAATCGCAGGATTTTTGACTGGGTTAGAATTTGTAAATTAGGCTACAGAGAAGAAATTAGCTAAACTGGTTTTATCTAAAATATATATGTGGGTCAGACTAGGTGGATTCTATTACATAAGCTTGCTTTGAAGTCTGCCAAGACTGGCTGGCACTTCTCTCAGGTCTCTTAGCTCAAGTGTTATGTTGCAGAGGGCTATATAACAGAGTTACAAATACACCAGGAGGCTAAAATTTGGTAATTTGCATGAAATTTACTTTTTAAAGTTCTGATAATTTCAGATTCACTGTCAAGCCATGAGCACAATTTCTATTTATTCTTATAAAGCATAATATGATTATGGAGGCACATAGTAATACTGAGTGAAAATGCATCTCCTCTCCTAGATGGAGTGAAAATTCTGTCTAAATTCTATCATCACTATTCTATTTTAAACCCTCACAGGTACTTTTATGCTTTTTTTTAGAGCCTAGCAACTTCTGTCTCTGTTCATTATCATTGTACAGAAAAGCACAGCATGGACATTCCAGTAAATAACTCATTTTGTGTTCTATACTGAAGAAAACAAGTACAGGTTTTGAACAATGTGTCACAACTGCCGTTCTCCTGTTTTTGATTTTTTTCCTTATTTGGTCATTGTCCTTTTCTTGTTAGGTTAATCGATTACTTCACACCTGTGTCCCGATCTCCCGTTAAGCCCAGAAGAGGCTCCCGATCTCCCGTTAAGCCCAGAAGAGGCTCCCGATCTCCCGTTAAGCTTAGAAGAGGCTACCGATCTCCCGTTAAGCCCAGAAGAGGCTAACGATCTCCCGTTAAGCCCAGAAGAGGCTCCCGATCTCCCGTTAAGCCCAGAAGAGGCTACCGATATCCCGTTAAGCCCAGAAGAGGCTACCGATCTCCCGTTAAGCCCAGAAGAGGCTCCCGATCTCCCGTTAAGCCCAGAAGAGCCTCCCGAACCCCAGTTAAACCCAGGGAGGGCTCCTGATTCCCCGACGAGCCCAGGGAGGGCTCCTGATTCCCCAACGAGGCGGAACTGGAGACTCGGGGAGCCATGGCGGATCTGGAGACTTGGGAGGCCATGGCCTACCAGTTCTGCCATGCCAGTTCTGCCATGGCCCCCCGAGTCTACAGTTCCGCCATGGCCTCCCGAGTCTCCAGATTCTCCAGTTCTGCCATGGCCTCCCAAGTCTTCATATTCTCCAGATCCGAAATGGCCTCCTGAGTCTCAAGATCCACCACGGTCCCCCGAGTCTCCAGATCCACCATGGCCGCCCCAGTCTTCAGATCCGCCCAGTGTTACGGCTTCCGGGAGGGGGAGTAATGTCACAATCATGGACTGCCTTTCTCCTGTTTTTGAGTTTTTTCCTTATTTGGTCATTTTCCTTCTCTTGTTAGGTTAATCGATTACTCCACGCCTGTTTCTGTTTTTCTAATTACTTACCCTGTGTTTTATAAACCCCTTCTGTTTATTTCTAGTTTGTCGGTCGTTAAAGTAGCTGAGTGTGTAGTATCTTTGTGAAAGCTACTCTGAGTTTTGTATTTTTTTTGTCCTTTTTCCATCATCATCAAATTGTGCTTCCTTTCTGCCGAAGATACCACATGTCACACAATGTAAGAGTCGGTAAATAACATAATTTAATTTATATATATATATATATTGTGTGTGTGAACTTTTTTGGAAACATTTTGCAATCTTAATATGGTAATATACCAAGGAACTGTATCAGAAAAAAGGGCTAAAATATATATTTAATTTATTTGATTATTTATTTAATCAGAGACAATATATTAATAATACATAAATATCTACACAAAATGTGCCAGATTTAGCCAGATAGGTAAATTTAATTGGCAGTTCAGGCCCAACACAGCAAGAAAATAAAGATATTTGCAAACCATCTGTACTTAACACTGAAAATCATTCTAGAAACAACAAAATCTGTTTTGTGTCATAAATCAAGCAAATTTTGTGTCATAAATAAATCTTTTTACACTTTGTTGTCCTAAAGATATGTGCTGACATTCAATGAATGCATACACCAATTTTCATACATACTGTTAAATGTTAAAACAAACCTATTAATATCTCATGACAGCTAGATTCTTATTTTAGATGTTGCTACTTAAACTATATTGTTCTTAGTTGTAAGAGAGTTTTTTTTTTCATTCATTTTTTAAAAAATTCATTATAACTACATTTTTATATGCACATGATATTTGCTTATATATTTTGGAACATTAACTTTGGAACAAAGGACTTGTGAAAGACAAATAGCATTAAACGAGTAACATTTTCTCTGGGGTCTATTTAACTTATAAAATAATATCCAATTGTGCATATTTAATAAGATATGCATCATTTGCATAGTTTTAAAGTTTAAATGGTTAAAATCACAAGGCAGAAAAGGATTGAGAATACTGTAGCCAATTCAACTGTAGTACTTCCCTTTAAAGGGGTCATATGATGCGATTTAACTTTTTCCTTTCACTTCGGAGTATTACAGGCTCTTGGTGCATAAAGAAGATCTGTAAAGTTGCAAAGACTAAACTCTCTAAACAAAAGAGATATTCTTTATCAAAGTTAAGACTTATCCACACCCTCCTAAAATGGCTTGTTTAAACGCCCTCACATGTCTACGGCACTGTTTGGGAAGATTTGCTTAACACCTGCCAAATGTTCACGTAAAAAAAGAAGGCGTAAGTTTTATTGGGGAAGTCTATCATTAACTATTATTTGGGGAAGTTGTGGCCTAGTTGTTAGAGAGTTTGACTCCTTAGGTTGTGGGTTCGAGTCTCGGGCCGGCAACTCCAAAACTGAGGTGCCCTTGAGCAAGGCACCAAACCCCCAACTGCTCCTCGGGTGCCGCAGCATAAATGGCTGCCCACTGCTCCGGGTGTGTGTTCACGGTGTGTGTGTGCACTTTGGATGGGCTAAATACAGAGCACAAATTCTGAGTATGGGTAACCATAATTGGCTGTATGTCAATTCACTTCCCTTCACTATTCTCGCTGTAGTATTGTTGCTTCCATGTTGTGGAGATGCTGTATGTTTCATTGTGGAAATGAAACTATTTTGTTTGGCCTTCAAAAGAGGACGATATTCGCATTGTCATGCCTAGAGCTGATCAGTGCTGGTCGCTGAGGAAACAACACATCAACTTCACGCTGTGGATCGACCTGATCGGCTTTCACAGTAAATAAAGTGGAGTCCAGCCCGGGGTCATCACATGTGGTTGCCACATGCTCCTTCGTCGAATCCGCTGGCCGCACCGTTCTCAAGCCCGCTGTGTGTGATGCTTTGTGTTTCGTTGTGAAAGCAAACTACTTTGTTTTGTCTCCCAAATACTTTAACATAACGTTTTGCCTTCCAAAACACATTAAGAAATCAGTGGTTAAGTTGTATTTACAACACCGTTTCAGAACAGTTCAACCCAAATATTCAGATGTGTGCAGACTGCAGCGCATTTTATGGAGGACTGTTTTCTGAACCTGCAGAGTAGCCTACAACTGTGCTTTAAGGCTGTTGTTCTATAAAGTGAGGCAGTTCCAACTTTTGCAAGTACAGTCTGGAACTTCTGACTAACAGCCTGTAAGTAAGTTTTTTATATTTAAAGAATTTGCCTCTGATGATTCAAACACAAGTTTTGGGCAGTGTAGACTAGAGTTTGTTTGTCGTTTATCCAATCATAATCAGTAATTATGTCCCCACTGGATGCAACAAATGCCTAATTTATAATGGGTTTTATTGTTTTTGTCTAGTCGTACCAGGGCAGACGGCATCACAGTGATAAGGGGCATAACATTTCCATCACATGCTTGAGGTATTCAGCCAATCACAAAGCACTGGATAGCTGGTCAATCAGCGTACACTTCGCTTTTCAGAATGATGAGTTTTGTAAAAAATGAAGCGTTTCAGAAAGGCAGGGCATAGAGGTGCAAAAATAATATATTTTTTTAAAATGTAGCTTGGTTATGAGAATGAGTGTCTCTCAGCAGTGAGATCCATGCCAACTGGGACTTGGAAGCCTTAGTGATCTGAAACAAAGAGAAGACAACCAGAAGGAGCACGGTAATATGCTCATGCTTATAATGGGGAATGTCCAAGACAGAAAACCAAGAACTGCCCATCAGGGAGTCTAACATGTCCTGGATTCTGGGGACTGGGTGCTTATCAGGTACCGACTTACGGTTTAGCTGCCGGAAGTCACAATACAGTCTGAGGCTCCCGTCTTTTTTCCTCACACACACCACTGGCAGAGAGTAGGAGGATCTTGACTTGCTTATCCACCCTCTATTGAGCAGGTCCTGGAGGTACTCCTTCACTTCCTGCAAAAGAGGCTTAGGCACAGATATGTAAGACTTTTACACAGGTTTCTTATTATGGAGAGTGATGTGGGGATGCAACCAAGATCGTTTTCATCAAAGGCAAAAGCATTGCACTCTTCTCTTAATAGCTGCCATACTACCCGTTGCTCTTCCTCAGTTAAGTGTTCAAGCTTTATTGGGGGGTTCCACTGTCTGGGTCTCTGCTTGGCTTGACATGACACTCGAAAGATTCACAAATCTTTTAAGAAAGATTTTTGTAATTTCCATGACGTTTGCTTTGTCTTCAATGGCTTTTGTAGTGATAGTATCAGCCTCTTTACCTCGTCCTTGTTTCTTTTTGTCTTTGACCACCAGACTCTCCTTTTATCTGTCTCTGGCTTCTGCCTCACTACCAGACTGCCTATTCTCACAGGGGTACTCAACTCCCCCCCTCACAGGGGTCAAAACTTCACTTAGCTTCAGGGGCTTTGGTGTCACAGCTTTCCTTAATTTGGTCTGTCTTTCTAATTCTAAATCAGCAGCTTCAACTAATTTCTCAATTAACACTTATCTGCAACTTTTGGATCATCTAGATATGGCTTAAACTGAAAAAAGACTGCATCACTTAAAAGTCCAGTCTCGAGTGAGTGGAGGAACTTTCACTGTTTTAGTTCAGGGCTAAAATGTTCTCCATCTTTTTCATCTCCAGACTTCCACAGCAACTTCTCCCTCAGCTCTATCGCTCGAAGGAGAAAGTTCTGGGCAGACTCTCTGGGTTCTTGTGATATGTTCATGAGCCTGTTTAGTAAGTCTGATGAGGAGTCGATTTTGTAGTGCCCTGTCAGGATTGTCTACAGTGTGGGGAGTGTAAGGTCTTTTTTATTTCTAGCATCTCTCTTAGATGGAGGCTCTGACTCACTGCTTTTATGACTGCTTCGATGATCTCTGCCTCTGATTAGCCTTTCTTCAATCCAGACTCTATTTGGTTGGTCAGACTGGTGTATGAAAGCTTTTCCTTTTGGCCTGCTTCCCCAGTCTGTCCAAAGATTCTGAATTATTTTCTCAGGGTCACCTCAGGCACAGCTCCTTCTTGCTTGTTCTCTGTTGGCTTCTTTCAAACTTTTCCTTCATCATCTCAATCTGTTCTTCTAGGCTATGTCAGACTTCAGCTTTTTTCTATGCAGCTCTGCTTACTCCCGTTATAGTTTTTCAATTTCACCAGGTACAGTAGATGAATCATCTGGCTCTACAGGCTTCTCTATTGACTCCATAAACCACAGACGTTCACTAAGGAATCCTTCATAGTTTTCTGCCTCTTCATTTTCCTCAGTTTCCTCTAATGTTTTCCTGCAAGTCGTATGAGGGATCGCCATGATTCACCTTGGAATCCATCACCTGATGGTTTGCTGCACTTCAGATGGAGACATGCCTCAATGAGCTCTGGCTTGTCTAATGATAGGAGTTTGGAGCTTACGCAGTCCTGAAGTTGTTTCATTGCTTCTTATTTGTGCTGGGTTTAGATTTACAGATTTTCCTCTTGTTATTTTTAGGTTTGTCTCTTCACCATTCCCTCTGCAGCACCTCCTGGCTGGCTCGCCACAATGTTACACACACAAAAGAGGCGTAGCTTCTGGTGACACATATATTGTTTTATTTTGTCACACTCTGCAAAATGAATAAAGACAACAAGAAATAAGTTCATTTCACAGTAGTGTGTTTAAACGATTCGCCGTGTGACTTCACTTTGCGCAATCGGACCCACTTTATATTAAGTGGCCTTAACTACTATGTACTTACATTTTAATTAATAATTTAGTACAATGTACATATTGTATACATACATGTTTTTACATTGTACTTATATTTAAAAAAAACTACATGTAATTACATCTGTATTAAATTTCTGTAATTACATTTATAATTACACTGTTGACCCATACCTTACACCTTAACCCACCCTTAAATTTACCCATACCTCCAACCCTCTCCCTAACCTTACCCGTATCCCACCTCAATAGCAGCAAAAGTGTTTTACAATACAATATGAACACAATAAGTATATTGTACTTATTGTTTTATGTAAGTACATAGTAGTTAAGGCCACCTAATATAAAGTGGGACCGCGCTATCTTTTGATATACACGATGCAAAGCAAAAATGAGAACAATACATTCCACCATATAGATTGTAACTCACTAACATTAGCACTACAAGAACACTCAATGAACACACCAACTGACGAGTCCCAACTGACGCTTGTTTCACCCCTGATTTCCACTGCATGCGTCTGCGTCGCATTATGGCTCCAAAGAGGTTTTGTTACGTCCTCCACGTGGTGCCAACTCACACCACAAGCGGATCAGAAGCGCAGCGGTAGGATTCGTGAGACCACGTGATTTGCCTGTCCAGCGTTGTTTTTCTTGTTTTCGAACATGGTTGGCTAAATGTTAATGTTTTGTCCGGTTTAATTATGTTTATTCCACTCCTACAAGTCCTGCAATTAAACTCCACACCACCTTATTTTTTTTTAATTGTCCTTGTGAGAATGATGTGTGTTGTCATATAATAATATGAGGTTTTTTCAACTTTGAGAATGACCCTCTCGTCATCTATTTCTGGCCTCCTAGCATGAATATAGTAATGTGAAATATGATTGGGAGTCTGCACAGAGTGTTAATTTTGAAATGCACATGGTTTTTGACTTATATTGTGTATTTGCTGTGCGGTTTGGACTCGGCATGCGTCAAAAATAGACTAGGCGCCTATCTTTAGCGAAGCAGCACAGAGAGCCGCTGTTCTGTCAATGTAGCATACTTTGTCAGAATAGCATACTGGAAGTTGAGTTTTATAGCAGAGTCTGTCAATTTAGCTTAATAAAAATACAATTTATAAAGGGGTATGCTGTTTAGATAGCTCCTTGTTTAATACAAATACAGTTTATAAAGGGGTATGCTGTTTTGATAGCTCCTGGTTTAATACAAATACAGTTTATAAAGGGGTATGCTGTTTTGATAGCCCCTGGTTTAATAAAAAAATACAGTTTATAAAGGGTTATGCTGTTTTGATACATATTTGTATATAAATACATATTTGTATATAATATGCGATATAATACACAAACACTTACCGCTTGTAATCTTAGGTATGCTGAAATGATGTTTAAATTTATGCGTATTTAACCGAAGGTATGCCATTCTGATGGGTATGGTGTTCCGTCAGAACACCTGGCTTCTGTGGCGCTTTTGAAAAGTGCAGCAGCCGTAACGCGCCGCAGACATGTGCAGTGGAAATCAGGGGTGACAGCGTATTGTTCGCTGTAAAAATAAACATGGATTGACACGGAAATCAATAGGTTACTTGCGTAACCCCGGTTCTCTGATAGCATTAAGTGAGGTGTCTTACTATGGGATACGCCCCTTCCGCGTATTCCTCAGAAGCCCAATTCCATTACGGCAGCCCCAATTGGCTGGCAGACATGACGTTGCCTCAGGGAGTGGCTCCCTCCTCTCGGTATAAAAGGAGCGACGCAAGGTCATTATGAGATTCAAAACAAGCACACCTCTTCCTCGCTTCACACAGCAAGTAGGGTGATCTGGTGAGACACCTCACTTAATGCTATCAGAGAACCGGGGTTACGCAAGTAACCTATTGTTCTCTTTCAAGCATACGTTTCGGTGTCTCACTATGGGATATCCTAACCCCCGTATTGCCAGATAGCCTGTCTCAAAGTCTCCTGCCAACCAAAGAACTATTACTGGGCTGATTAACACTTAAGATCCAACGCTCAAAACGGCATGTGCAAACGTTTGAGCTGTAACATCCAGTTTATAGAACCCCGCAAATGTGTGCGGTGAGGACCAACTCGCCGCATCACAAATATCTTGTAACGTAACTCCTTTAAAGAGGGCCCATGTCATCGACATTCCTCTTGTTGAATGAGCACGTAAACCAGGCGGAGGCGTAAGACCCTTACTGGAATATGCAAGAAATGTCTCCACTATCCAGTGGGATTAACGCTGTTTAATAATCGGCTTCCCCGTACGCGGCTTCACCCAAGACACAAACAGCTGATCATTCTCTCTGAACCCTTTAGTCCTCTCCATGTAAATGTGTAAAGCACGCACCTGACATAACGTATTCAGCCTTTGCTGTTCTGCTGAAGCAAAAGGCGGTGGGTTAAAGGCTCTTAATTTGAGAGGAACAATAGAAATGACCACTTTGGGCATAAAAGCAGGATTAGGTTTCAAAAACACCCCTGCGTCCCCTGGCATAAACTGCGTACACGCTGAATTCACAGAAAGTGCATGAATTTCACTTACGCGCTTCGCTGAAGCCAAAGCTAACAGCAGTGCCGTCTTAAACGACAATAATTTCAGGTCAGATTTGTCCAGTGGCTCAAATGGAGTCACTGAAAGCGCATCAAGCACCAGAACCAGATCCCATGACGGAGATATCGGTTTTGAGACTGGCAAGGCGCGACACGCACCCTTCATAAACTGGCACACCAACGGGTGCTGCCCCACGGTTTTGTTATCAAAACCTACATGACAGGCAGATATAGCGGCCAGAAACACCTTTATTGTCGAGAATGCTTTACCCTGATCTATCATATCCTGCAGAAATGATAGAATCACTGCCACTGAACATTGAAAGGGAATTACGTGTCTAGACGCGCACCTACGCTCAAACACACCCCATTTACATTCATAGAGTGAACGAGTGGACAGGGCCCTAGAATTCTGTATAGTTCTAATAACACTGTCTGGCAGACCAGCCGCATTCATATTTAACCACTCACTGGCCAGGCCCACAGTGCCAGGCGCTCTGGATGAGGATGAAATATCTCCCCTCCCGCCTGTGACAGCAGATCCCTGCGCAGTGGCAGGGACCATGGCTCTGCGTACAGCATATGTATGATCTCCGCCAGCCAGAATTTCCCTGGCCACCACGGAGCTACCAAAATCATTTTCAGGCCCTCCTCCCTCACTCTGTGAAGGGCTGGAGATATCAACGCAATCGGTGGGAACGCGTATAGGAGAACGCGAGGCCACTCGTGCGCCAGTATGTCTATTCCCAGAGGCGCGCTCTGATCCTTCAGAGAGAAGAAAAGAGGGCATTGAGCATTGTCCTGTGACGCGAACAAATCCACTGTCGCTCTGCCAAATATGCTCCAAATTTGACCAATCACTTCCGTGTTCAGCTTCCACTCTCCATAAAGGGGATTTCCCCTGGACAGCAGATCTGCACCCCGGTTCATGATGCCTTGTATGTGTGTCGCTCTCAGGGATAAAAGACTGGCACTGCTCCACAAAATCAGTTTGTGTGCCAACATGTGTAAAGGGAGTGATCTGAGACGTCCCTGTCTGTTTATGTATGCCACAACTGTAGTGTTGTCCGTTCTCACGAGAACATGATGTCCTTTCAGAAAAGGAAGAAAATGCTTCAACGTTAGAAAGACGGCCAGCATTTCCAAGTAGTTTATGTGACAGTGGCTCAGATGGGGACCCCATCTCCCGTTCACTGCCCTGCCCTCGTGAATGCCCCCCCAGCCAGACAACGACGCGTCCGTCGTTATGACCTTCCTGGTCTGGACAACGGCCATCGGTACCCCTTGTACCAGAAAGCACGGGCGCCGCCAGTGATGCAGTGCCAAGACTGCCGCTGATGTCACTCTCACTTTTCTCCGGGAATGCTGTAACGGGTCTAGTCTCAGACGAGCTACCCAGCGTTGAAAATCTCTCATAAATAGTCTGCCTAAAGGGATGACTATTAGAGCTGAGGTCATCAGACCTAATAGTCTGAGGCATGTGCGAAAAGAAACATTGTTCCCTTTCCGAAATTCGGCCAGGCATTTCGTAAAATGTATTACTCTCTCCTCCGACAGTCGCGCTCTGAATGTCACTGAGTCCAGTAACAACCCCAGATACGTTATTGACTGCCTGGGAACTAAAACACTCTTTCTGGTGTTTAATTTTAATCCCAGTTTTTGTAGATGTTCCAGGAGCACGGCTGTGTGATCTCTCGCTTTGTGCTCTGATTGAGCTGTCACCAGCCAATGTAAACCAATCGCCTGGGCGCACCAGTTTCAGAAGTGTAGAATGAGTGAGCATTCTGAACTTGTACTTTCTTAGGTATTTGTTCAGTGCACGAAGATCTAATATAGGGCGGAGAGCTCGATTCCCTTTTTTTGGGACTAGGAAATATCTCGAGTAAAACCCACTGTGACTTTCGTCGGGTGGAACCACTCGTATTTCCTTTTTGTTCAACAGGGAGGTAATTTCGTCCTGAAGAACATGTATCAATGCTCCCCGCACCTGGGAATAAATTATTCCCTTGAACTGCGGGGGAGAAGTGGCAAACTGCAGTCTGTAACCGTACTGTACTGTTCTCAGCACCCAACGGGACTGTGTGCACTCTCGCCAATAATTTATTTGCAGCGTTCCGGCGCCATCGTGTGGCCGAGTCGAAAACGGGTTTGTGGTGTGAACTGCGCATGCGTGGACAATTAGCACTTGGACAGAGTTTACGTGGTTCACCACCTTCAGCGGAGCGACGACTCCACGAGGTGGTGTTACGTTGTGTTCTGATAAAGTGTTTTGCAACATTTTTTGGGGCATTATGTTTTGTAACATTTGTCGGGGAAACAGTGAAAACTTTATTGAACTCTGAGCATGTAAAGTGCTTGTGACTAGTGGGTGGGTGTACACCACTGCACCGTCTCTCTTTCTCTTCACTGCCCTGCATCCCTTAGACCAGCTCGGCTCTGGTTTCCCCACAGAACATCTGTAAACATCTGAACTCGTTTTCTGCTGAACGCTGAACAACTGAGGGTCGGGGACTAGTGAACGGGGGGGCTGTGAGCCCCCTTCCCTTAGGAAGACCCCCTCAAATGGCCTTTTTCTTCCTCCTCATCACCTGGGTAGGGCGAGGGGCTGGCTTGTCCGTCTGAGCAGCCGCGGGCGGATAATTTTTCCTGGGCCAGGCGGGTTTCTGCTCTGGTACGCCACTCTGAACTGCCGTTGCATTCACACGCAATTTCTGTCGCCTTGGAATGCGAAAGCTGGGGGGTGGGCGAGCTGTAGCCTGTGCAAAGGTCTGCCGAGGAGGTGGCGGGGGCGCAGTCTGCATCTTTCTTGGTATGCAGAGCTGCAAGGCCTTGTCATCCCTTTTCTTCTCCTCGCATCTCTTCTGCATCCGTGTCAGCGCTGAACCAAAAATGCCTTCTGCGACGACCGGTGCATCTAAGATGGCTTCCTTTTCTCTGTCAGAGAGATTCACCAAATTAAGCCAGCGTCCTCTCTCCTGAATGACCATTGTGGCCATGGCCTTGCCCGCTGCCTGAACAGCACATCTCTGAAGACGGAGCGAGAGATCTGTGACAACACAGTTTTCTTCCCACTGTGTCTGACCTGGCGTGTCAGACACCTCGTCTTGTAGCTCCGCCTGGTATGCCGTGAGCAGAGAGATGGCATTCATGCCCCAGACTGAGAGAGCGACTGCTTTGTAAGCACGCTCCATCATGCTTGACTGGAAGCGGCCCGCTTTTGATGGCAATGTTGGATTCGCAGCCGCCGTATGCTTTGGATGCAGGTGCGCTGCGACTAAAGGCTCCATGGGGGGCATGCGAAGAAGGCCTTCCTTCTCCATACCCTCCACGTTGAGCGCAGACCCCCCTTGCACGGGCATTTTACTAGTAAACGGGTTGTCCTTCCAGGTGACAGAAACCTCTTCCAGAAGCTCTGGAAAGATTGGAAGGAGTTGTCTCGCTGCCCGTTTAGCTCTCGGCAGCCTTTTCCCCTCATAGCGCGAGTCTCAGCTACTACGGTCGGCCACGGAATGTTGAGTTTCTCCGCAGCGCGTTTGCACACGTCCTGCAGATCCACACTAAGAAGCGGAGAGGATGGTGCCCTGCCCGCCCCCTACGTGGATCCCGCCGTAACGAGGGGTTGTGCCGGTTGCGCAGGGGGGAGAAAAGGGGAATCCTTGAAATCCTCCTCCTCTTCAGAGAGAAGGAAATCCGATTGCCCCTCTTCCTCAAATTCATATGTGCCCTCCTCTTCCTCGTCCGTGCTGAGGACACCGGCCAGAGGGGCGCATACATCCAGTTGTTCACCCCACGATAAAGTTGCCGTGGTGGGCAGCTCCACAGGAATAGGTACCTTAGGGGCGGGAACCGGAGCGGGACTAGCTGACATGAGGGGATCATGGCCAGACAAGCTAGCTTGGCGTGCTAACCTGCGACGGAGGCTCTTCATTGTGAAACGCGCGCAGTGCTCACAAGAACCGGGACTATCGACCACCATTTGAGCATGTTTCAGCCCAAGACATGCAGAGCAGACCTGGTGTGTGTCTTTGCATGAGATCTTGTTCCCGAATGAGCAAAGCCGCGGATCTCCCTCGCTAGCTACGGTAGTCTGCATTACTGCAGCCATAGTCGCGGTACTGAATGACCATGACAATGAGCTGGAATGCCGATTGAGGGGTAAGCGAAAGCGGCGTGGTGGCCAACAGATCATCTATACGCACAGTACCAGAATGATTAGCCAGCAACCAGCGTGGAGACTAGTTGATAGCTATCAGAGTTGGGTAGCCTTCTGGGGTGAAGCGAGAAGAGGTTTTTGAATGTCGTAATGACGTTGCGTCGCTCCTTTTATACCGAGAGGAGGGAGCCACTCCCTGACGCAACGTCATGTCTGCCAGCCAATTGGGGCTGGCGTAATGGAATTGGGCTTCTGAGGAATACGCGGAAGGGGCGTATCCCATAGTGAGACATCGAAACTTATGTTTGAAAGAGAAGCAGTAATTTCACAATAAAGGTACAGTATACTAATTAAAGCCTACTGTGTTTCACACTCAACACATAGGTTTTTTGCTAGGTTTAAAACAAGAAAAAGAGCACCTTTAGATAAACAAGGCAACATACTATATGCACTTTTATGGAGGCAGAAAAACAAAGTTCATTAAGACCCGTGGGATTGCTTGTAATAAAGATTTAAATGCAAAAGGCACGAGAGTCCACCGTTTCTGTCAGTGGGGTTTTAATTGTAAATATTTGCGATATCCTAACAAGAAAATTAGGCTAATTGTTGTGTTTAAATGTTATGCTGTTTGCTTGTCCAGTACAAACCTATAAGTCAAATGCATGAATAATACGTTGTTTAAATGTATTGAGTTTCACATGATTATGAACTGTTAGTGGTCTGATAAAAGCGTCACAATGATGACATTTTTTGTTATTAATATTTTTTTTTACATGATTTGAAATCAAAATAATATATAAATGTTGTGTTTGTGGAATAAACAGCCAAGGATCAGCAGCGGACTGCAAACGCACGCGTCCTGTGTGAAAGCACAATGAGTCCATGATGCTTCTGGACCACATACGTAACGCACGCGGACTGCATGGAGAATGTGTGAAACAGGCGTGGAGACAACATAGCAGTAAACTGCATTATCAAGGTCGAAAGTCGGACAATGACGTAGACGTTATAGGACTACTTATTGCTCGTCCAGAGGTCTTGTTTTCCTGACTACGGGCTCTTGCCTTTTGGGAACATCACGGGTCAATAGCGGCAGATTGCTCTGCACGTCTTCAGCGGTATTTTCGTGCGCACAGTGGTAGCATTTAGCTTGTTGAGCAGTCATGGCTATGGTGGGGCTGAGAGCTTCTTACCACAGAGTCCTCGACAGGATCGAGCATATTCTGCCGGCTAAACTGAGACCCATTTATAACCACCCTGCAGGTAACATAAATGTTGTTAGCATGACAGCTTATTTGTCACTGAAACTGATCCTGTTAACCTCTTGACTGAAGTGACGGTGCAGCCATAGACACTGCCACCTGAACAGGTGTTTTTTGTCTCATTGTTTAAAGTCAAAAAACAAAGCGACTCCAGTGCTTTAAAATAATGGTACTAATGAACTTGGTGCACGAATATATCATAATTAATTTATTTGGATGCACAGCTTAGAATGGAATTGAGGTTTTAGATATAAACCATGTTTTAAGAAGCTGCTTGATGTGTAATGACAAGGGGGAAAAAAATTCTGTACTGTACTCTATTTGTGTAAAGTGCCCTTGATCGTTCTAGGCAATATTATCTCCCTTGATCGTTCTAGGCAATATTATCTGTTTTATGAATTACTGAAAAAAAAATTCAGTTCTAATAATCTCACATGAGCTATCTAAAGGGAGTTAAATTGTTTATAGTTCTAGTCATTTGTGGTACAATAAATATAATGTTGATAAGCAAAGGTTGACTGACATGTCATGTTGAATATTTAAACACTGATTGTTTACAAATAATAATCCATAATTGGTTAAACATTTGTACCATCAGCAATTGTATATTGTATTTCTTATTGAAAATCAATTAGTCATCAGTGCCTTCAGCTTACAGACATGCAGGTTCAAGTCTGTGTACTTCATTGCTGTAAAAAAACATGTACATTTACCTTCATATTTTAGAAAGATATTATACATATTTGTTATAAAAACACAGCCTAAAAATGTATTGGCAAGAAAAAAAAAATCACCCAAAATGTTCGTCTGTGTCAGTACTTTTTTTGTACTGTTTTGTATGTTGAAACACCTGGTTGCTGTCACAATAACACACATACTCTGTGAACATTTGACCTGTCAAACATGAGTTTAACTGTTTTGATGTGCTCTTTGTTTAGGTCCAAAGACTGTTTTCTTCTGGGCACCAATGTTTAAATGGGTAAGATTAATAACACAGGATCTGGATGTTCTTTGGATTTAAAAAAATCCAATTATATATATAATTGTTACATTTCTGATTTCACACAGAGTCTGGTCATAGCTGGCTTAGCAGACATGACCCGTCCAGCAGAGAAACTCAGTCCCTCCCAATCTGCTGTGTTGACAGCCACAGGTATATCTCACACAGTAACCAATTCTTTAAAAAATTAAAACCCTGAACAATTCAAAGTTGCCAATCTCCCGCACTCTCTGTTTTTCAGGTCTTATTTGGTCCAGGTATTCCTTGGTTATTATACCCAAGAACTGGAATCTCTTTGCTGTAAACTTCTTTGTTGGAGGTGCAGGAATATCACAGCTCTACAGAATATGGAAGTGAGTACTCTCATTCACCTACACAATACATGAAATAAAATCACATAAATGGGGAAACAGGCAAAACAAACCGTCTGGCAGTGAAGTGCATCGAAACTTGCGTAGAAGCCATCTATCACGTCATTCACATCTGTCAATCAGATCTGTCAGTGGCTGTGACAAAAAAGTGAAACTTCAAGTCAATTTTTTATATTATTATTATTATTGTAAATTATATCTGTGCAAATTTTTTTGAATCCACATGCCTTTGTAATATTTAATCAAATAACCTTTCATCCACCTTGCACTGAAACCTGTTCTCTTCTCTGATGACGTGTTCACTGTTGCGAGGGCGGGACAACAACTTCTCCCCTCCAACAATCTGTCACTCAAATGAAATCACAGCAAAAGCAAATAATAATGCCCTACAATAATTTTTAATTTGTCCAAGCAGCCGTTTTGCTTGGATATTCATCATAATAGCGTAGAAAAGAGGAACGTAGCTTCCATTTCATGCCAAGTAGGACACAGGGGCGCCAGCTGTGTAGATGTGTATATAATAAAAGAGCTTATTAAAGGAAACTGCTGCATAGTCTAATTCTGTTACCTAAAATGGTATTTTTATATATTATGTTTTCCCACTTGAAGTGTACTTTTTTATTATTATTATTAAATCACTAATATTTTTTTCCCATGACCATTTTACACCCTCTTTATAAAACGGTATGCTTTATTGCTGTTGTGCCATTAAAGAACAACTTTTTCCACATTTTATCTGCTGCTAACTTTAACAAGGTTGCAATAAAGCAGTCCGGGTCTTCCAGCTTATTTTGTAATTTAGTTGTGTGACCAAGTTGGGGGATTTTCGATATATATGAGCTCTTTATTCCCCTCAGGTATAACCAGGAACAGAAGGCAAAGGAGGAAGAAGCTCAGGCTTCCAGTGCTGTGTAAAGGGCATCCAGAGGACTGAAAGGGACTCTCCTCGACTGGTACTCCAGAAACTTCCCCTCCATCAACAGTCCTCCAGTAGAGCCTCCACATACTTTCTTCATGAACAGAGATCTGATTCTTTTAGAGTTCAGGTCATTGTCCCGTGCCACTAGTACCTATAGCAACAACTAATACGGTTGTTAATAACGCACACAATGTTACATATTCATTAGGGCTGTCAACAACAAAAAAAATTGAACTTTGAATATTCGTCGAATTTAAAATAAAAATCCACATTCGTTGCATTAGAATTTTAGGTGTGGATTGAGGAGGCTGCCTTATAAGCCCTGGGTATACTTCACAGTCCATGTTCCGTTCCGTCTCGCCAACAGCCGTGTGGACTAGCCCGACACGCAGTACCACTTCTGTCTCATCATTCACCTTTTGTATGGCCGAAGTATACTTGACCTTTATCAGTGGTGCACAAGATGCGATGACGATGTAAATGTCATTGCATTATAAGGTTTATGTTAGCCTATCCAGTTGAAGCCACTAGAAAAAAAGAAGAAGAAAAGAACACAAATGTGGAGAAGATCTTGTTTACATCAAAACTAAAACCAAGCCATTCACACAGAACGCATATTTTGCACAGTTTCTAGAGGGACTCGCGTCTCGCACAAGAGAGCCGCATGTTTAGAAAAAAATGTAAAATTAATGTAAGTTCAACTTTTTAAAAACATATCTCGAGACTTTATGGAGGGTTTTTGTTCCCCATCTCACTACATCTCATGTTTTTAAATGAAAAAATGTGTGACTGGCTTTCCGCTCTTTTTATTTAACTATGCATATATACATGACGCTGTTTTGTTTATAGTTCTTTAAGCAACGTAATTAATTATAATTGGTTCATAAACATTATTTTAAATATTATGGTTTATTTTTTTTATTTTATTTTTTCACAGTCATGTATTTTAATGCTTTGAATAAACGTGTATTAGTAATATTTTGCTCGTTGCACCCTCTTGTGGCCTCAGGAAAGAAGCCAAAAGCTTTTCTTCACCCTAACTGAAATTATGCATTTTAAATTGGAATATAATTCGAATTTTTATAATATTTAAGTAAAAATTTTTAATTTAGCTTTTCAGCTATTTTGACAGCCCTAATATTCATATTAGTATGACTGTAAATTTTTTAAAAGGCTTGAGATTCAGATGCATCTTGATAAAGGTGTTTTCCATCCAATATACTTGAGTTACTGTCATAATTCTTGCCACTGAATGAATTTCTTCACTTTGCTTCTGTCATACTGTTATCAGAATGTCTCCAAATAAATTTTGGAAAATCTCTTTAATTAAATGCATATCTTAGGAAATATCTATTAGGCAATTGTAATGCATTTTATTTTCTTTATTTACATTTTTTCACTTTTTACATATTCATGACATGAAATTGTTTTCGTAGAAACCCATGCATTACAAAATACTCACTGAACTGAACTGTAATATTGTGAATTTTTGATTAACATCAAAATGAAGTAATATTAAAATCAAATTATTATAAGCATGTTGGCCTTATAATCAAGTGTACGTTTCATCTGTGCACTAGTTATTCATCTTCATCCACCATTATCAATAAATCACATAAAGTACTTATTTGAAACAGTTAAGGAGTATCACACTACCATATTACTCCTCTGCTCATAGTATGCATTTTTATACATGGCACCAAAATGTGCATTGAACCATAGACATGTATAGAAAGGCTAGATAGCTTACCGGCGCTGAGAGCCAATGGGACCCGACGACGTCACACGGCGGCCATCTTAGGACAGGACCGCTCGTCCAGTTATAACATTAAAGTCTATTGTGCATGTAGTGCTGAAATAACTATATTTTGCTCAATTTTCAACCGATTTTCAAACGGCTTGGTGTGTCATAAACTTTAGGGATGCGGCTATTTAACTGCATACTTGTGAAAAATTATAGCCACAGAGTTTAAGAAAATAGTATATTAAGTAGACTAGACAGGTAAAGTACTAGGTATACCCATACACACACACAGTAAATGTCAATATTTATAAGGTAAATGAAACATGAAATAGTGCAATTTAGTTTATTACTAATATTTACATTATCAAATACATGTGTAAATTTATGTATAATATAAATCTGTCTCAAGTTGCCATTCTGTAAAATAAAGAGAAAAGAGATGGGTCTTTGTTTTTTGTTTTTTTACTTAGGTCCAAAGGCACACAATTAGAAAAAACTTACTTTTTTTAGAAAAAAAAAACATTAAGACACAACTGGACACAAAACTCTTTCCATCAATACAATATAATCAATACAGCTCCCTCCCTCTCCTCCTCTCATTTTCCACAAGCGTAATCAGAAGTTCTGTAAACAAAAAACCAACAAAGTAATCCAAATGTAAAGATGTTTTTAAGAAACCAAACCACTTGGAAATCATGTGTAACTCAAAGCTATGTTGAAACGAAAGACTAACCCTGCCTCTCCCACCAATTTACAATTGCTTGATGACTCACTTACGACCTCTTCACTGCTAGCCAGCAAATAAATACAACCACATCCACAAAATGACATTTAGACAAAAGATTAGGTTGTCAAGAAACGTTGTTGGTCTCAGGAAACCTGTTAATAATTGAAAATGTCGACTGTGGTATCACTTTAGAGTAGAGGGCAGCCATGAAACACACAGCTACGCTGCAATGTTAAGCGTTTCTCAAAACGTGAAGCTACAATTTGAACATCGGCATCAGCACAAATCATAGCCACGTTAATAAGGTTTGTAATAAACCAAACCGTTTGTAAATCCGTCAAGAATTCAGCAAGTTACGAGCATTTTAGTTGGCGTATGTCACTCACCTTCCGTCCACAGCAGCAGGGAGCAGCAGCGCAGTCTCCTGACCTAAGATGGCCGCCAAGTGACGACACAGCTGACTCCGCCTTGAGCCATCTAGCCTTTCTATACGTCTATGCATTGAACAACCTGAGCACATGTATCCCACAATGCAATGCACACAACTGTGTTATCAGCTGTGATTTTTAACACCATTATTTTTGACTCATTATCAGACAGCCAAAAATATTATAATAAAGCACTTTTAGATGACAACTAAAAATCACTACGAATTTATACTGTGAGGTTGCATTCGACAACAATGTAACAATGCTTTTTGAAATGTGTATCGTTGTATTATGATGTTCCAAACAGTGGTGTAATGTAACGGAGTAATAATACTTCCATTACTTAAGTGTTTTTATGGCGTATCTGTAGTGTAGGCTACTTTACTGTAGCCAACTTTTACTTTACTACATGTCCAAATTAAAATGTATACTTTTACTACGATACATTTCCCCGAAGCATATTCGTTACTTACTACAAAATAGACAGAAGAACAGAATGCAGGAAAGCAGGTTTGACGACTCTAAAAACACCTTTGCTCACGTGCAAACAAGTGCACGCGCCGCACACATCCGCGGATGATTCATTATCCACTCAAGTCGAGTCTGGGGTGTGCGATACAGCATCGTCTGCGATAAAATGGTAAGTGTTGTCGTAATGATGTGCAATCTGATGTTATCCAGTAGGCTATATCACCAAATCACACACAGAGTGCACACACATTGATTTGTTATTCTATTAATAGGCTTCTCGAAATTCCAGGCATTCTTAATTGTAGACGGCAAAAATGCATTTGATATTTATTTAATTGAATATAGTTTTTAATCTATATCACGCAAAGAGTACAGTTTTTCTGCAGATAATGAGCACATTTAATAATCATTTTAGGTCATTAAAGCAATGACTTGCATTGTCATATTGCTTGTTTTTGCAAAATTTTGCTAACGAAAATAGTTCCAAACAAAGATCACAGCACTACTGTTTTGCATCTCTGGGCAATGGACGGTGTTTACTTATTGAATGAATCAGCTTTTTGAACGAAAAGGTCGATAAAAACATGGATAAAAATGGTTCAGTGATTCGGTCAAATGCTTTGTTTCTGAATGAATCAACCATTTGAATGAATCGGTTGAATCTCAATGACCCTTCCGGTCACATGTTGCCATCTATTGGTGGTTTTATTTTTCACATTTCTACAATTTTTCATGTTTTAAATCATTTCAAATATTGGTATTCAACATTTTATGTTAAAAACAATACATTATTTATCTATCTGTAACTGCAGGTTAAATGCATCCATGTCCCTCTGAGATACATAAACTGTAAATACATGCTATTTTTAGATGTAGATTCCAGAAATGTTTTCTTATGTTAGAATGAAAGACACTAAGTACAGATTAAGTGCTTCTTATTCTTACCCCAAAATAGAAGAAAGACTTCAAACTGAACACAATCTTGCTACTCAAGCTGTGCATAAAAATTTTATATACATTTATTTGCTTATTTTCCATTTAGAATTTACTTTTACTTTCAATACTTATGTTATGATTATGTTATGATTTATAAAATACTTTTCATACTTAAGTACACCAAATATCACATACTTTAAGACTTTTACTCAAGTAATATTTTAAATAAGTAATTTTCTGGCAAGATATCTGTACTTTTACTTGAGTATGACTTTCAGGTACTTTATACAACTCTGGTTTCAAATATTATTTGTAAACTAAAATAGAATGTACTAAGCAGTAGTATATACTACTATCCTGTTTGGCCTACTGCTGTATATGTTTTTATGACAGTACACTGCTGTCCCCTTGTGATGCTAAAAGAAACTGCATTTAGTAGAATGAGATGTGAATGGAAATGCAGATGGTGTGATCCACATAGAACAGATTTCTGTGAACCATTTTGGCCCTGAAAGGTCTTCATCCACATGATGATACAATGCCTCGCCGACAGGTTGATTACACATATAACATTGGTTAAAATATGATTGACTATATTTCTCACCTATTTAACCACTTCAGCTGTTATTTTGATTTTTTGAGAATTAGGCATATGCAATATTGGACCCACCGGTGGGTCCCCAGAGTTGATGTGGTTAAAAGCATGTGGTAAACAATAGATAATACACAGCTACAGGACTGTAATAAAATAACTATACATTACTCATCATGCAAACAAAAGACGGTGATGTCTGGATCGGCGCCATGATTGAAGGTCTCATGTGAAGATGTAGGCTGATATATTTTTGAGTCAAACCCATAATGATTCATCTTGTGAATGCAGTGTCCAATCTTAAAACATGGGATACATGCATAATAACAAGATAGTCTGAAGAAACATGCCAAATTTCTGATGCTCTGGGCACTGTGTGATATGATATTTCAGCAAAGTTATGTAAAAAAACTTGAAACATTAAGTCTATCCTTGCACCCTTGGCACACAAGGCCAAATCAACCTTCATCCAGCTTTGTGGGTTCTTTTTAAAACACCTGCTAATGTCACTTATTAAAAGATGTAGTTTTATATACAGTACATTCAAATTATTTTATGATTAATAATATTTTCAAATGCACAGTTTATTCTTCTTACCTTTGTCTAGGACGTCCTGCTGCAAAATAATCAGTAAATATTTTTTTCTGCCCATTTTTTAAATACATTTTTCATTATGTATTTTTATATTAAGTATTCAATTATATCTTTTTTATATTAATATTAAACAATTCCTTCTACAATAATTTTGTATTTGATATTTTCTCATCTGAGTGGATCTTACTGCAGCAAAAAATTAAATACCAATATGCAGTGGCAGAGATCATTCAAAAGATGTTTAGACAAGAGCACAATGGATGCTTGAGAATTCATTTATTTTGGTGATTCGTGAACACTTGACGGAATAAGAATTAAGAAGTTCCTTTGCCATTGCGCAAAAAAAGAAGAAAAAGAAAATGCAGTAGAAACTCTAGTACAGAGACTCAGTTTCATAGCTGTAAACCACATTAAAATGGAAATGAACAAATTAATGAAACAGGTAGTGTTAATTAAATAAGGCACATGAACTGATCGTAAACAACTCTTCCATAAAATCTGAATGACCATTTTTGGAGCATAAATGTCTTTTACATTGCTTTTTGGATACATAAAATAGAACAGACAGAACAACTATGTAAACATTTTCAGATCTTTTAGAGGTAAATGCAGAATGGGAGAATTTATATTAAAGGCCCCGTTCTTTGTGATCCCATGTTTTAAACTTTAGTTAGTGTGTAATGTTGTTGTTAGAGTATAAATAATATCTGTAAAATTCTAAAGCTCAAAGTTCAATGCCAAGCGAGATATTTTATTTAACAGAATTCGCCTACAAAAAACAACCCGTTTGGACTACATCCCTCTAGTTCCTGCAGTAATGACATCACTAAAACAGTTTTTTGACTAACCTCCGCCCACATGAACACACAAACAGGGGCGTGGTCTTGTTGTGCTCCGACGGAGAAGAGGAAGAGTTGCGTTTGTGTTTGTCGTCATGTCGTCGAAACGCTGTTATTTTCATCTCGGAGTCCAATCACCTTTGTTTGGGCTTCCCAGGGACGCTGTACTTGGAGATTAATGGTTACAATTTATGTTTAACTCGGTTCCCGAAAATTATAATCCACATGTAAAACTATGTGCAGCACATTTTGCTGAGGATAGCTTCCTCAATCTCAATCAGTTTAATGCTGGATTCGCACAAAGATTATTCTTGAAAGGTGGAGCAGTTCCCTCTTTTCTGGAGAAGGCGTTGTTTATGGACCACAACCGGTAAGTGTATTTTATTATTTAAGTTGGTGCGTTTAACAGTTTCTGTAACTTATTACACAAGGGGCAATGCTGTTTAGCTTTGTTAACTAGATGTTAGGGCGGTGCAAAAAAATCAAATGCGATTTTCATGCGCATCTCGTCAGTAAAAACACTCCTGTGATTATAAGTACATCTCCAGCACATGCTCCTGCCCACTTGCTTATCAAAACTAGCCCAATCACGTTACCAGGAGGGCAGCGCGCGCTCAGCTGCTGTCGAATCACAACACAGGAACCGCTGGCACAATCACAACTCGTTACGTATTTCTGAAGGAGGGACTTTATAGAACAAGGAAGTCATCAGCCCGTTTTTATGACAGTGAAAACAGCGGTATACAGATAGGTGAATTGTGTGAAAAATACTGTTTTTTTACACGCAAAACATAAACACATGTTATATTGCACACTGTAAACACAATCAAAGCTTCAAAAAAGCACGAAAAACGGGACCTTTAAAACTAATCAAGGGCATAAAAGACGGGAAAAAAAATGAAAACTAATGTCAATAATCCTACTGTAACAAAATGGTCAAATGTATATAAATAAATGAAAGTGAAGGTCGTGACATTTTGCTAAGTATGGTAACCCATACTCTGAATTGGTGCTCTGCATTTAACCCATCCAAGTGCACACACACAGCAGTGAGAAGTGAACACACACACCCAGAGCAGTGGGCAGCTGTATCCAGCTGCATGGGGAGCAACTGGGGGTTCAGTGCCTTGCTCAAGGGCACTTCAGCCATGGGTATTGAGGGTGGAAGAGGGTGCTTTTCATTCACCCCCCACCTACAACTCCTGCCAGCACTGAGACCCAAACCTGTGACCTTCGGGTTACAAGTCCAACTCTCTAACCATTAGGCCACAGCTGCCCCCCAATGAATAAGTAGGCCACACTTGTTCTTACACAATCCCTGTTTACCAAGGCACAGAAAGAGTTGTGCTTGCCCTCATAGTTCATGATACTCGCATATAACTTCTGTAATAGTAATTATTCTTCTGTAATTCTCTATTTTAATTTTACAAATATTCTCCCAGGCATCTGTTTTATACATAAATAATTTAATCTTTCTTTAATAAAACTGCAGCCTTGAGGTTGTTGCCTTCATTTATTAGTTTTTTAATAGTGTATCAAAAAAATGAAAATCCTGTCATCATTTACTGAGGGTGAGTAATTGATGTCAGGATTGTAATTTTTGGATGAACTAACCCGACTCAAATCCCTGATTGGAGTACAAGCAAATATGTTTGAATAGTTTTCACCTGTTAAACACTTGGGGTTGGCTCAGGATATTGCCAATAAAATAAAAAGAGCTACATTCACTGTTGGTGAATGGTGCTTTTGCATTTATAATAAGGCCAGCAAAATCATTATTAATATTTGAAAGCCAGACAGACAAGCAAATAATAGCTGAATGGATAGCCAAAGAGCTGATCTCAAAGACTAGGTCTCACCAGTTCCTTAATATACTGCTTGAGAAGTTTAGCCCCGCCTTCTCTTTCTCCTCACTGGACAGATGTGTGATAGGATGAAGTTAATCATGTTTGATATAATGTCAGGTGGCGGATGCAGCTGATGAGGATGATGGTGGGCGAGTGTCATCTCCCAGGCGTCCACCAGCTGGACGTTCAGACCTTTAAACATGGCTCGGAGCACTTTGTCAAGCTGTTGGGAGAACCAGTCGCTGTTGAACAAGCTGGACTCGGGGTCCAGTTTCTGGAGGTTGGCTGTGCGGATCAGCACCAAAGTCGCATGTTCTCGGTTCAGCAGTCGGATCACCGCCTTGCGGATGTGGCGTAGGCGCCGTATGTACACTTGCACTGGGAAAGTGCTGAAATGTGACCAGATGCTAATCAGGACCACCGTGTCCGAGCCCCCTCGTAAGCCATCCAGCTCATTTGAGATGTAGTGCATCTCAGCCGAGGACACAGATGTGAAGCGGATCGGTGGCCCATGGCAGCGGTATCTTAATAATATGTTGTGATTGCTGTCCACTGCCATGTACGGACCAACATTCTTCGGGCTATGAAAGTTGAATTCCTTAAACTCTGTATTTTGAGATACAGAGGGTGAGATGTAGGTTAGATAATAAATTCATGCCCACTCAGGAATAAAATGTGTAAAATACTTAATTGGCATGACAATTTATGAAAAACTCACCCTGGACTTAAAACAAATATCTGTACATCTGTTGTCTCCATCTGGCTACATTTTATGGAAGCTATTCAATATTACTATACTATATTTTGTTATTTTTTTCATGCTTTGCTTTTTTTTGACATTGGGTCAGCTGAAAAAGTTTTGGAGATGTGGTCAAAGCTAACGAAAATGACTAACAATCAATATAGCACCTTTAAAAAGAGTTACAAAACTATTACTGACCTGGAACATGGGCAATGAGATACTCGTACCACTGTCGCACAGTGGAGTCTCCATACATGTACACCATTTTCCCTCGAAGACACTGTGCTATGACTGAAGAGGCATTAAACTGATGCATGATGACACCATTCAAATGTCTCCATGATCCCTGGTAGTAGTACCCGGAAGGAGTGAATTCAAGGTGCATTCCTTTGGTTCGTACTAGAAGGAAAGAGGAAACAGAAGAAAAAATTATGCATGATGATGAGAGAAAGATAGAAAAATTATGATGAGAACTTAGAAATTAAACCTGCTAATACAGGTTTTTGTATATTTAAAATACCACCTTCCAAAAGTTTGGGGTCAGTAAGTTCACCCGAAAATGAAAATTCTGTCATTCACCCTCATGTATTTACCTTCGGAACACAAATTAAGATATTTATGAAATCCAAAAGCTTTCTGACGCTTCATAGACAGCAAAGCAACTACCACATTCAAAGCCAAAAAGGTATTATGGACATTGTTAAAATAGTACATGTGACATCAGTGATACAACCATCATTTTATGAAGCTACAAGAATACTTTTAGTGTGCAAAGAAAACAAAAACATTTTTCATAGTTGCTGTCTGTACGGGGTCAGAAAGCTCTTGGATTTTAGAAATATCTTAATTTGTGTTCCAAAGATGAACAAAAGATCTTATGGATTTGGAGCGACATGAGGGTGAGTAATTAATAACAGTGTTTTCATTGTTTGAGTGAACTAACCATTTAACACAATTTAACACTCAGCAAGAATGCATTAAACAAATCACAATTAATAAACATTTAAATAGTTACAAATGTGCCAAAATACCTTTAGCAGGTTGAACAGTCACATTGTCCACCCCTGCAGAATGTATTGGAATTTTGATATTTACTCCACTAGAACAAAACAAAATTAAAGTGTCATTCATGAAACTGAAATATTTATACTATATAGCCTATAATCTGCATTCTCTGCACAGTAGATGAACAGTGCTAAAGCACTACTCTAAATAGGTTTCACTTCTCACTCACCTTTGGAAGAACTGTGACTCATAAACAGTGAGAAGGTGTTTCTTATACCCCCCTTTTGAGTGGTTAATCCGTGTATCACAGTCCAACATCTTGGGCTTATAACAGAACCAGGGTTCTCCAGTCTGAGGATCTGTGTAGTTGCAAAGCGGCTGCTGTTTGTGCGGCAAACACAAATTACAAAGAGTGGTCTCCGAGAGGTACCCTGAACGGAAGAGGCTCTTGAAGAACACTCGGTCTGATTGTTCCGCTCTCAGTCTCCTGAGGACCATCACAGCTTCGCTGGAGTGAACCATGGTCAGTTCCACTTGGGCAACACCTGCCCAAAGCAGCGGGAAAAATACTGTGTAGTTTCCATTGTTGTGGTCATGTACCTGGCCAACCACGCCTGCCGCAAGTTCTGGCGTGTGGAGTCGCGCAACTAGAAAGTCTCCTCCATGTTTTTTGGGCTGACCCAAAAGGTTGTGCATCTGCACCTTCACTATCAGTTGCCCACCCACCTGCAGATCTCCAGGGTCTTGGATCGTATAATAGCTCTGTGCAGGATCGCTACTTTGACGTAACGGCAGTCCCAGGACCAATGGCTCTGGCCAGGCGATGGATTTGAGAAGATAGCTCTCCTCCCTGGCTTCCTCTGCAGTGGGCTCCTGGCCGAGGTGGGCACAGAAGGAGTAGTTAAACTCCACTGGTAGAAGAAATTCAGAGGTCTTCAATACTGACTGGATGCTGTTCTGAAGCTGATAGAAGGTAGATACTGTCTGACAGTTCCAGCTCTGCAGAAGATGAAACACAGAAGCTTTAATGTGACATTTTATTACAGAGAAGCATGAGAAGAGTTCAGAGGGCAACCTTCGAAAAAAAAGTTCATGATTATCAGATTTTAAATTACAAAACAAGCTTTTTACCTTTTTGACTCTTTTTTTTCTTACAGTAAGAACCTCAGATGTTTCTTCACAAACAAAATTGTAACATGGCAATGATTTGCTGTGTGCTAAATCTAATTATTAGAAAGTTATCCTTTATTTACATCCACAAACATATTATGTTTGTGCCCACAAAACCATTTCATTGTAGTATTATCTACTTCAAGGTAGCTAGAATATAAATGAAAAGAATGAGAGAAAAGTGAGAGAAGCAGAAATCATGATCACAATTAAAATATGATTTATCATGCAGCCCTATGAGTTTCCGTAAATCATTCGGTCATTTTACTGTTTATCGCTGTAAAGCTGCTGTAACACCATCTATATTGTATACAGCACTATAAAAATAAAGGTGACTTAACTTCTACTCACTTCCAATGAGGTGATATTCCACAGCAGGAATAAGAGTACTGACAAAGCCAGCAGAGTGAAGAATGGGACATATTTAGGAAAGTATTTCTCCATGGTTTCCTCTCTCGGTCATCCTCCTGTCCAGCACTACAGCTGATCATGGTAGGCCATTATTGCATGCTAATCAAATAAATCAGACCAAAATGCCATGTAAACAGCAGTATCCAAATACATTTATGATGGCTTTAGGTCAAATCAGACTCCCATTTAAACAATTAGAAATTAAAGTCGTTTTTACCCCCTGTAATCTGGCTCCGAATTGCAGGTGAAAATCAGTGGATTACTACATAAATATAAATTGATGACATTTAATATTTTAGCTTTCAGCACTATATATGTTAATCTTTCTTCATATAAAATATTGACAAAATCAAAAATTTGACGCTTGGGAAGTTCCTGAAATTTGGTTAATTTGACACAGAATGGCCCAGTTCTATTTCTGTTCATCTACCATCAGAGAGTGGATTTATATTTTCATTCAGCCATTTGCTGCAGTCAACTGTTAAAATAATCCTATGTTTTATGTAGCATACACTGTGTTGGAAATAGTGCGAATGTATGTGGGTGATCACGCAGACTGCCCATTCTAGGATACACAGGGGGGAAAAAATCATGAAATTGTTCTTGAAATTAGCTGACTTTCTGGAAATTATGTCAGAAATGTGGCCATGAAAATCATCAAACAGAAAGTACCTCTTGTTAAGTTAACTCAAATGACAGTCACATAGGATTTAGACAAAATTAGTGTTAAGGATATAAATCTGTTATAAATAAAACAATGTTCTTCTAAATTGTTATCAAATTACACTGAACAAAATGATAAATGCAACACTTTTGTTTTTGCCCCAATTTTTCATGAGCTGAACTCTAAGATCGAAAACTTTTTCTATGTACACAAAAGGCCTATTTCTCTCAAATACGGTTCACAAATCTATCTAAATCTGTGTTAGTAAGCACTTCTCCTTTGCCAAGATAATACATCCACCTCATAGGTGTGGCATATCAAGATTCTGATTAGACAGCATGATTATTTATATATAATTTTGTTTAGTGTATATTTGTGATGTATTTGTACATTACATTTTGCAATAATATTTTCTATTTGTAGCAATCTTTGTCGTCCCACTTTAGAAAAGGGTGTTTCAAAAGTGGGACAGCAGCTTTTGACTAATGTTGGACAGTCAAATATACTATGTAATTCAATTGATAACGTGCATTAAGAAAGTTTAATACCATGTAATTTTGTTAATTTTTGAGCTTATAATGCAGCAATATTATTTGTTTTAAGACCAAGATTCAAAACTTGGAGACTAGAAGACCATGGGATCCTGGACTGTGAAGACTCCATGACTGGCCATCATTTCTGTTATGTGTTTTTTTTTTACCATTACAATTCGCTTAACGCAAGCTTTTGAAAAAAAGTTTATAGAAGTAATAACCATTTTAAAAGACATTCCATGTTCCAAATTTTACATCTTTTTTATTGTTTATTAAATTATTTAGCTATCTTTAAGTTCAATTTACATTTTTGACTTGCATGGTTATTATTATTGTTGCTGCCAGACTTTTTTTTTTTAAATAGTTCATAAACAGAGTTGACCCTTTAAGTAACAGAATTGTAAAGTAACAGAATTGACAAAATTATCTGGTGGACTGTCGATTATGTTACACTATTGTCAGCATTGTTACTCTACCTTGGTATTAGCATTTGACAGTAAAAGAATTGACAATTTTATTTTATTTTGGGCAAAAACTCCCCTTGCTAGCATAAATGCTAAGAACATGGCACTAATGAATTCATGATTAAAAGACCTTTAAATAACCCAATGTGTGATCAGTAATAAATTTGGTGCTCCTTTGATATTGTGGGAACAGTGCTGATGTTCTTCAAAATAACTCTTGGGATAAGAAATTTTTACAATATTAATATTAAATATTAAATTTTTTTAAATATTAATTTTTTTATTAAATTTTTACAATATTATATATATATATATATATATATATATATATGTGTGTGTGTGTGTGTGTATATATATATATATATATATATATATATATATATATATATATATATATATATATATGCATATGCATATATAACTGCATGGGCGCCATATAGGGGGGGAAAGTTAGGACAATTCCAAGGGCCCCTGACTGAGGGGGCCCAACAAATAGGTAAAAACTAATTACATTTTTTTATTATATTATACACTATATAAACCATCATCATTGAGTATATTTCAAATAATAATAAAATTAATTATGTCTTTGATTTTACTTTTGGCAATAAAAGTTCAATATCACCACTGACCAAAAATAAAACATCCATATTGACCGACCACCCCCCTGTATCTGCATGAAATGGTTTGGTCCTGCCTTAGCGCACTCATCAGTGACGCACGTAACGAAGACAACGACGAAAAAAATTAATTAACGAACATTTTTTATGTGACTAAGACGAGACGTTGATGAGCTAAAAATAATATCTGATGACGAAATTATGACGAAATTTATGCAGCGTTTTCGTTAACTAGACGAGACTGGACTATAATGTTATTTGAGGACTATTGGACATTCAAAATGCATCCTATAGGCTATTGTCTTTCAAAATGTGCGTCCCTGTCATTGGATTGCGATCGGATAAGGACCGTTTGTATATCTAGTCAGTATAGATGAATAGACTAATAAAACGCGATCTGAAACAATGGGCTCAGCATCCGAAGGCGCAGGGATGAGGTTTCCAGACGTCCCGTTTTTCCCGGGAGTCACAATTCGTTGTCGATTAACTTTAAAGTTAGTGAAGGCGGGATAGGCGGAATCACGCTGATAGAAGTGCTCTCTCGCGCACGCGCCACTTCCTCAGTTCTCACATACAGCGCCCGATCAGTTCTCAGCGCTAAAATACACACAAAACTGTCCAAATGTTTATCGTGTGTAGAGCAGTGCTCGAATTGAGTCAAGTTTTATGGGGGGGTCCCCAAGTTTTTTTGGGCGGGGGGTTGGTTAGTCTCGCAATATACACTTTATACAAAATATACAATATATTTGATCATAATATGCATAAATATATACTATTTATTAAAAACGCTTGAATTCACATACATACATACATATATATATATATATATATATATATATATATATATATATATATATATATATATATATCTTCTTTTAAATTACTTACTTGAGTAATATGGATTTAGAGGATGACAAAGCAGCAGACTCAAAAGGGCAGCTATGGCAAATATACCAGGGCACTACATATAAGGCACTTGAACACCCGTAAAAGCAAGTGACTTCAAAATACATTGAAATGTCTCAAAAACAGTAGAAAATAATCAGATGGCTTCCAGTCTCACTGGATGGTATCACTGTCAGATTCAACAGTGGCACAGGGATAATTATTTCATAATGTCTCCGAAAGCAGTGAAAAGAGAGCAGTCAGTCATTTTATTTTTCAGGATTTTTTGATGAATAGAAAGTTCAAAAGAACAGCATTTATTTGAAACAGAATCTTCTGTTACATTATACATGTCTTTACTGTCACTTTTGATCAATTAAATGCAACCGTACTGAATAAAAGTATTAATTTCTTTCCCAACATTTTTTTATAAATTCTAACCACAAGCTTTTGAATGGTAGTGTATAATGCTACAAAAGTTTATATTTCAGATAAACTTTCTATTCATCAAACTAAATTTTTTTTTAAATACTGTAAATAACGGTTTTCAACATTGATATTAATCATAAATGTTTGTTGAGCATCAAATCATCATATTAGAAGGATTTCTGAAGGATCATGTGATGAACACTTGGAGTAACGATGGTGAAAATTCAGCTTTGATCACAGAAATAAATTATATTTTATTGTATTATTATTTTACATTGTAATAATATTTCATAATATTACTGTTTTTACTGTATTTTGGATCAAATCAATGCAGGCTTAGTGAACAGAAGAGACTCTTGAACTTTTGAATAGTGTACATCCAACAGAATGATTCTAGCTTTATTTACCAATGTAGTATTTACCCTAAAAACAACTGGATGATTGATGTGACAATGTTTGTTCCAAAAGGCTTGATTAAATGCATGAAACTTGTTTATTATAAATTGTGGCAAAACATGCTGTCAGCCTGTGTGTTGGTTGGGATTTTTCAACTATTTCAGCACATACGATTTTTAAATAGTTACGTCCAGTAGGTGGCGATAAAGCACTGTCATAAGTGAGTGAGTCAGCAGACTATTCAACCATTTCAGTGAAAAAGGCTGCTTTATTCATAAACAAACAATACTATGGCAATCAAAATAAATCATTTCTATTTCAAGAGTGAATCCCGCATAAATGCGTATGTAATTCCCAAAACTTTGCCGTGTTTATACAGCCTTTGGTCCTAGCAGCATGAAAAACAAGTCATATACAAATAAATACAAATTCTGAATGGATATTAGAAAGCATAGAAAGCGCACAACTAGCGCTCCCTTTATAATTACTAAAAATCTGTTATCCATCTTCATCGAGATCTCTAGCACTAGCACTCCTGTAGAACCAGGACTGTTAATTATGAAAAAAATAGTAATGTAAGCCTAAATGTTTCCAATATGCTAGGAATATAAAAGCCCCGACATGGAGTGGATAACTGTTAGATATAAAGTAGAAAGATATATAGCGAGAGACAATTACCCCTCAAAAAAGTCAGTAAGAAGCTTTCTCTTCCCGACTGCGAGTGGAGGTTTATTTTTCTCCATATTTTAAAAGCTAAAATTAGCTTCACCGGAGCGGCGCCAAACAAACAGTCCTGTCGACGATGTCATGCGCGCGCACAGCGCTCTTTAGGCGGGACGTTTACATTTTAAAGAGACATGACAACTAGCCTATAAACACACTTAAAATAAATTATTGTAAATAATCAATTCACGATATTTACTGTATCCTTTGCATGCATTTATTTTGATTTGTCATTATTATTTTTACTAAAATAAAAATATCCGAGGGACCCCCCTAATTCTATTTTTTACTTCTTATGGGGGGTCCCTAATACCTTATGGGGGGTCCCGGATCCCCCCAGCCCCCCCTCAATTCGAGCACTGGTGTAGAGTATCTCTCGTAAATACAGTAGGTTATGGATTAAGTGAATGTGAACAGGTGTGTGAAAACTGAATGTGTGTCAGTATTTCATGCATACCTTCCGTCTTAAAAGGACAGCATTCCAAATTAAATACCTGTCATTAATTTTAACTAACAAAAGACGTTAAATAAATGTATACATGTTGAGTAAAACAGTATCTGGAAAATGAGTTTAATTTTTAATCTCTATTGTATTTGTCTTATTTTGCTTCTTTAATATATATATAGGCCTATATATATATATATATATATATATATATATATATATATATATATATATATGCAGGGCCGTTTCTAGGCATAGGCAAACTAGGCGGTCGCCTAGGGCGCAAACAGCTGGGGGGCGCCAGTGAGAGCCCCCGCCCCACCAAGAGTTTATTTTATATATATATATATATATATATATATATATATATATATATATATATATATATATATATATATATATATATATTATATTATATTATTAATATTATTATTTCAAGGTCATATCATATTTTCATTCATTATGATTACTTGCGATTATCTGAGTAAGTCTCATTGGTGGTGATAGTGGCCGCTGCCGTTAGAGACATGTTAAAGTCGCCTTTCAACGTCGTCATCCGTGGTTAAAGTTACTTGAAGTGAATGTTTGAGTTTCATCATCATGAAAAGGTCAAAGCCATCAGGGGCTCAGTATCGCAAGAAGAAAAAAGAAGATGAGAAAAAGAAAGCAAAATATACAGCTATGTTACAAATTGTTCCACTACAAGCTCCATCACCACTACGAGCAAAACATGACACTGTGACTGCATTATTAGCACCACGGCACGGATTTACGTCATGCTCATTTCAGCAGTGGAATATTATAGCAGGGTTTTTCCTGCATTGAAATTTATTTGGCGGCCGCAAAAAAGCTTATTTTTGTCCCGTCAAAAGCCTTATTTGATCGGTGAATGAATCTCAGGGTTGCCAGTTTGGGTGACTTGGGTCTGAGATCGGTCTGATTATAATTTCACAAAGTCATCTGAAGCCATTCCATAGCTTAATGTGAGGGACAGAAGACTATTTACATCATTAAATTAAAGTATACGGAAACCTCGTTTTCCCTCCTCCGCGGCTGTCAATCGTTCTCCATAAACAGGGATGTTTCCAGGCAGATGTCCTATGATGACATTATTGACACTTTTGCAGCTATTAAGTCTAGACGTGTCCACTTTTAAAGCTATCGAAAATAGTAAACATGCTCAAATATGCCATGGTCAATTGCCATGGTCAAAAGTCCTTGGTTACCAGTTACTTCCCTTGAACATGGATGTGCATGGTTTTTTTACTGAAAAGGTTACTGTGTATTATTGTATAGCTAATATGTAGCTGATAACGTAACATTGTCATGTTATAGTCATTTAGTTTTTTACCACTGTGTTAATGACTTAGCATCATTCCAGGGACTTCACTCTATTACAACTTGATGAACCACTGAAACGATTTTGGAAACATTATTTTAAGGTAAAAAATGTTACATAGTGTTGCTTTAAGGACATTTTTATGGTGTCTTTTAATCTTGCATCAGTTAGTGAACTGCATACTGTATGCAGACTTGCATTTACAAATCACCAGCAGTGAATATTGTGCTAGTACTAGAATTTAACTACAAGCAGCAAGACAGTTGCAAGCCTTTGATTAGAGTTATGTTAAGCTTTTGATGGGACAGTTAGATCCTAGAGATGTGGTGACAACAGCTGCGCAGAGGGGGCCCAATTAGATTTTTTTGTCATGGGGCCCAAAATTCCTGGCAGCGCCCCTGTATAACTGTAGTATATAACTGCCTTCTCATTTTGAAACACCACCGCAAGCCACTGAGTATATACAGTATATATAAACAGTTAAGTAAGGCGATATTGTTAACGGTCTCCGTCTTGCTTCATCCACTGTGCAGCACCCAACATCATGTGTTACAATATTTCAAGGTGGAATAGGATCTGTGTCCATATACATTCTCGTGCATTTCGAAAGCATACCCATTTCATCTCTATGACAAACAGCTTGCTTTAGAGGCCGAAATGTTAAACGGCGAGTCAGCTATATTTTGGTTTAAGACTAATTCGGATGCTGTTTGATGCCACGGCATGTACACAATGCACAACGAGTGAACATTTAATACGTGTATTTGTATAATGTCGAAAGAAAGCATCATTCACCCACCTTCTGAACTGATGCTCCAGTCCCGACGTGCTGCTGCCGCCGACCGCTTGATGTTATTATCCGTCATGATGGCCGCATCATAGCCAACAGTCAGTCTAAAAATTTACGAAACGGACAGGAGCAGATTAGATTAGAGGACAACCAGTAGGGACTATGTCGAGCTGCGTTTGCAACGATCAAATACACGAGCACGGCACGCATGACCATCGTTTCTGCCCCAGCTGTGAAAACAGGAGGACAAAAAAACCCGGAAAACAGATTATGATGATTTTATGTTATCACATAGCCTATTGGGCTTCAATATTAAATAATCGTACATTTATTATAAAATATAGTTTTTCTTGTACCGTTTCGTTTACAAAAATGGTTATGTTGCATTTACAAATAAGGAGTCTCACGTGGTTTAACACAAGCCTCGCATTACAATGAGAGCTTTTTTGATTTGCAAGCATGCACAACATACAGTCATCTAGTCATAGTTGGGGGCGGAGTCGGCGTGGGGGAAAACACAGCGAACATCGTGTATTTGAATGACAAAAATGCACATATTGAGCGCTCATTCCCAGAGACGTGTAGAACAATTCTAGTCTCTTTTAACTTTAATATTCATATACACTAGTCCATGTCGATATTTGATTCATTTTACAGCCCTATTGTAGATGTATTCATTCAAAAATAGTCATATTCCGTGACGTTCTGCTTTATACAGCCAGGTCCTTTTGTGACTGGATTCTGCTATTCAATCCGTGTCGCTTCAAAAAACACAGGCGGGGTGAATTTATGAATGAAAGTGTAAAAGGTCAGACACAAAACCTAGTTGTTACGTATTCACACGCTTTTTTAAGTGGGTATACGGAAATACTTGGTCTTTTCTAGTGGTATCACGTAGACACATCGTAGCAGACGCGTTTCATTTGAGTTTATGTTCGACACTAGGCTAACGTTACATAGTTTTGCTTCAGGTAGAATGATAAGGCTAATTATATATGCATGCCACTTTCTAAAACAACCTTACACAGTTTTGATAACGTTATAATGAACACAATGTTAACGTAGCTGCAGAGGTGGAAAGTAACGAATTACATTTACTCGCGTTACTGTAATTGAGTAGCTTTTTTGTGTACTTCTACTTTTTTAAGTATTTTTTTTAATCTGTAATTTTACTTTTACTTAAGTATATGTAGTTTGAAGTATTGTACTTCGCTACATTTTAAAACACATTAATTACTGAGTAAAAAAAAATCGCTCCCTGGAAGCTATGTCAGTAAATAATGGGCAGGAGGGCAAACTGGCGCTAAAATCACAAGAAAGATGCAGACGGACAAAACAGGCGTTAGTGGTGCAGACACCGCTGAAAACGAAACCCCGTCATATTCTGAAGTTGAACTTGAAGGAAATGAAGTGAACCCCTGCCCATATTTATACTCTATTATGCTGTGTATGCTGTGCTTGCCTAGGGAGACCAAACTAGCAGTTTATAAAATCTCGACAAGACATCAACCCCACGTAATGTAAAAAAAAAACCAACGGTCAAATATGTACTATTGTGTATTATGTATTGTGTTAATCAGCTACAAGTCGGCTGACTCGATTTTCTTCTCATACATTCCCGCAGCGTCACAGTGCATTTCCCTAAAGAAGCCGAGCGACTTCAATGGGGCTTTCTTTGAACAGTTTTTTTCTGTGCTCCGAAGCTAGACGGTCATTGGATAAATGCTGCGATTATGTCCCGCCCACGGACGCTCAGCGTCTCTGGAGGTGAATGAAGACTGGGCTTCCGCGTGATGATTGGAGGATCTGTCGATCTCCTTTTGACTGACAGCGGTCTGCACCATAAGAAGTCGGTGAAGCTGTTTCACGCTCAGTCCCATGATCGCGGATTTCTCAAGTGTATTCGAAAGACAAACTGCGGCAATATTTCTTGATATTTGTAAAATGCAGAACCACCACAAAATTGAATTGGTAACTAAGATTGAAAATGTGCGCGCGCACGCACGCACACACACACACACACACACACACACACACACACACACACACACACACACACACACACACACACACACTATAGCCATCTAGTGGTTAAAGTGATTTATTACAATTTTTAAACTGAATTTCCCCAAAAATGGGCAAAAATCTTACATTAAACCTTATAAAATTATCCATGGTATCCCCATGTATGAAAGTTAGAAATCTGGGTCTTTTATGAAGTGAATTTTACCTGAAATGCTTTTTTCTTTTTTTGTAAAAAAAAAAAAGCCTATTTAAATAAATATTTATTTATTTATAGAAATGTAAAAGATTTAAATCCTCCAAAAACTGTACAAAGTTTAGTAAAAACATAAATGAACAGAGTAAAATTATATTTGTAAAAAATGTAAATATTTTACTATTACAAAATGAAATGTTATTGTCTGGGGTCAAAAAGACCCCGAGTGTCACTACAAATGAAGACCATCAGAGGGTTATAATGTAGGCCGAAAATGAGCTTCCCCTCTTTGAAAGACCAGCAGCCGCCAATGATATATATATATATATATATATATATTTATATATTTATATTTATATTTATTAAATATATATTTATATTTATATATATATATTTATATATATATATATATTTTTTTTTTTTTTTACAACAGGACAGCAAACTAAGAGACTTGCGTTTTAGACACCATATTGCCGGTTTTTGCTCTATTTCTACAACAAAAATGTATTCCAAACACAGCCACCAAAGCAAAATTTTGCATCTCTGAGCAACATGACAGTGTTTCGTTTCTGAATGAATCAACCGTTTAAATGATTTGGTTCAATCGCAATGACTCACTTATTAACAGTGACTTGCTGACACATACTGGCCATTTTAATTTCACATTTAAAGTATCTTTTGATTTTTTTTTTTTATAATTAAGTTTTTATAATTTCAAATGAGCATTCAACATTTTATGTCTGGCATATCAAAACATTATTCATGCATTTGTAACTGCAGGTTAAATGCATTCTTGTCCTGCACTAAACAGTGTGTAAATACATCTAAATGCCACGTCCGATGAAGCTTTTGCATTTCCTCTGTATTGAAAAGATGAGTTTGTTGATAATGATTTGCCTGGTAACAGCCCAAATGTTTTATTATTCTAAATAACTGATTCCTTTAATTAAAAACAACTAGTTTGAGATTAATAGACCTATCCCAGGGGTGTCAAACTCAGTTCCTGGAGGGCCGTAGCCCTGCAGAGTTTAGTTCTAACCCTGCTCCAGCACACATATCATGTAGTTTTCAAATAAACCTAAATGATTAGATTAGCTGGATCAGGTGTGTTTAATTAGGGTTATATCTAAACTGTGCAGGACTGTGGCCCTCCAGGAACTGAGTTTGACACTCTTGGCCTGTCCCATTTTGACTCCCTCCCACTGTTAAAATGTAACTAAGTAATTTTTACTCTGAGTAAAGTTTAAATGAGCTACTTTTTACTTTTACTTGAGTAGATTTTTAGACTGGTACTTTTACTTGTACTTAAGTAAAATTTCATTAATGTAATGGTACTTTTACTTGAGTAGAATATTTTTGTACTCTTTCCACCTCTGCGTAGCTGTGATGAAAGGCATACTGCACACACACACACAGTCTTGGGATTCCACAACTTCCCTTGATCATCCTCACAACGTATTGCTTGTAGCCATTTTGTCCTCCTTTCCGGTTCTGTATGTTTATTAGGAAGGATGTAGAACTTTAATTCATAATTTGTTAGTTTATTGGAGGTACAGAAAACGACACAGCAACTCTTCGGCATGATTGTCCCATGTATTTCAATTAGCGCCAAGGCAATGTTTTCCCCTTTCCCCCACGGGCTAAATTCACATCACGTGACGGGGCGTTCCCGGGGGGTCGTTCTCAGACCAACCTGGGGGGGGGGGGGGGGGGGGTAATTTTCAATTCAATCTCTTGAGTATGTCTTTAAGATAGAGGACCAATCCAACGATCAGTGACAGAAGCACCGAGAAGAACGAAGGTGTCACACGATTTAAGTCTTTTAAATACGGCACGAAAAAAACACAAATATGGAGTCAATATAATGCCGAATATATATGCAAAATAATAAAGTTTTGCAAAAGAAAATAAAGTTTTGAAAATTAAAAATTAAAGTAATGAGAAAAATAAATGTGCTTTTTGCAAACAAAAATAAAAAATGCAAAACGCAAATGAAACACCGTGAAAGAAATTATTTTGCAATATATATTTTCCATGTCATATCTACTAATTTATTTGCAACATAGCTTTTATTACATTCTTTGTTTACATTAGTTCAGAGTGACGTCACTTCCAGGGAGGCATGTTGTACACGCCCCCGTCCCTGTGCTCCACCCCCACGTCAAAATAGTGCCAAAAAGCGAGACCTGCAGAAACGTGAAGTGCAAACAGGGGGGCAGGGTTTCATATTTTTTTGAAGCATCCCTGGGCGCCGCCATTGGCTAATGGACCCCCACCTGCTGCTAGCATTCCATTGACTCCCATTCATTTTGGCGTCACTTTGACAGCGAATAACTTTACATCTGAGGCGTTTAAAGACTGCATTTGTCCATTCATTATTTCTAAAGAAACACGAAAATTTATAAACGGCTCCATTACCTTGTATCTTACGTTATGGACCCGTAGAAGCAGTTTTTGTAAAAAATAGGCAAACGATTGCATCATAACTTGCGACTCTGTCGCACAGTAGAGAAATTACCATATGGACAGGAGGAGAAGCTCGCAGACAATATTTACTGTCTATGGGGCAATCGGGGGGACGTGGAGGCATAAAGTCAAGGGAGATAATTAATCAGAATACTTACCAAAATTTGCTCCTGTTCACACTCGCCTTCTCTGCAAGATTTGGTGGGTGATTCAGATTTTTCCAGAATAATATTGACAAACATTCACCTCAGACACAACCCACCGTTCACCAAAACAAGACTCTTAACTTCCTATTTTGAAGTTCGTTCCAGTTTGTTTGTTTGTTTGTTTTTTTGAAAAACATTTGTTCAAATTGGTAAATACAGTCAGCACAAAAATATCAAAAAGCAAATTAAGTTCAGGATTGGGTCAAAAGAAAAAAATTTAAACAAAAAATACAGACACTAAACTAAAGGTTTTCTACACCTTTTGTATTTAATTATGAGGTTCAAATACTTCATTTTGGTGACCTTTTATGCAATAATTTGTGCTGGATAAGTTTATCTGCTGGTATAGACATACCAAGACAAACAAAGTACTTTAAAAATGTTTTTTTATATTAATAACAAAACAGTAACTATAGTTTCACATGTTTTATATTTATGATTTGAAGCAGTTTAGCCTAGCCTATAACATAAATTACAAATATCTTGGTGTTTTTATAATTTTGTGGTTTATAGATCTTAGATATAAAATTCACTGTATATCAGCAACAACCTCAACTACCTTCTGCTCCAGTGGGGTTGACTACTGTTAGCTATCAAATGTTATAGGTTATGTAGTTAATATAACAACCTTACCCTGTTTGCCAGTTTTTTTGAACATATGGTCAATATTCTGCGACAATGACGCTGCTGTCTGCTTTCTCTTCCGTCTCTCCTGCTCTTTTCGCCCCATACTCACTATTTGGTTGTACCACCTGACATAAAAACAGTCAAAACACCTTTTATTTTTAAACTTTGTCAATGACTAAACACTCCAATTTCATTCATTAGATGTATGTACATCCAACTTCAGATAGATTGGTGTAAAAAAATTCTGAACATTTTAGTAACTAAGCAGAATTGTGTTAGGTTTAGTAACAACATGTTTAATTGTTATTGTTTACATGGTACAATTTCTGGTTAGCCACGTTTTTTGTGCTTGACAAATTTGATGATTTCAGTTCAGTGCTTGTGATTTGATTCAATATTGACTCATTTGGATAAATATTAGGTAGGCTTCACAAGATATGGGCATAAATCTTTCTCAAGACAAAAAAAAAACCCTCACCTAATCATCCCTATCAGCTGGTAGTAATTTTTAGGTTACATATAACTCAAATGAAATATATTGCGTTTTATTATTATAACTGTATTTAATGATAAGTAAAAATATAACAAATATGTAATATAGCAGGCCTAAAGATAATTAGCTAAATATTCTCTATAGCTCTTTCTTTCTAGTCAACTAACCTGCTACATATATGGTAATTAAATGGCTTTCCCGAGGTAAATGTTATGTGACATAATTGTTCTCCAGCAGTTTTATTGACCTCTTTGCTCATTGAAAAAACCTGATTGATCGATATGAGGAGGAATATACATTTGGGTAAATAATGTATTTTTCAACATTCTTCATTCGTGTTTATTTATAAGCTAGAGATGTTTATTCATGTTTATTTATAAGCTAGAGATGTTTATTTGTGTTTATTTATAAGCTAGAGATGATCGGTTCACGTGCCACTAGGGATCTGTCACGTAACATTTACAAGCACCAAAACTTACTGCTTGAATTTTGTAATAAAATTGACAGAATCTGAGAGCTGAGATTATTTTTTATAACATAAGTATCCTGTATCCAGCTCTGTCTTGTCTGTCGTTCTCCGTGTCTGACCATGTTAACTGTACAAAACTGTAAATAAGCAATTTAATCCCAAGCACCATACCATGCAGTTACTGACACTGCATGATTTCTGATATTTATTATTAATTTCACAAAAGTTATTATAGGCTACTTATATTAAATACTGAGCAAGAAGTTACTTTTATAGAAGTTTAATAATATTACACCATTAACTCTGGATTAAAGAATTACAGCAGCTTTTCATTAGGGTAAAAACAAAAAAGAATTTAATAATTCTAATAAACTTTAACTGCATAAAAGCATGACTTCAGTAATCAAGAGCCTGCATTATAATAGAATATTCATATTTTTAAATGCATTTGAAGTATATTCAAATATGTATTAGTATTTGTTTCCGTCCTTTATTTATTAATAAATAATTTATTTATTCCAATTGCTCTAACCCCAGCAAAACATTTATGGGGGCCCTAATAATTCTCATATTCTAGGGCCAGAAAGAAGACCTCATAATAATAAAACTATTTAAAGTAAACCCCCTTAAGGCAGCTGTATATGCTCAAAAGTTGCTTCTGGAAACCTGTTTGCTTTGAGTTCATATCTGGTGTTAATGTATTATTATTGAGAGCGTATTATTATTGTTAGAAATATGTCACAATAAAATCGTCAGCAATTTCCGGTTCATGCAGACTTCAAAATAAACTCAAGCATACATCATCTATTCTTATAGATGTCTCTGATTTATCGATTCCACCAATGTCACCATATGGACTTTCTTCAAAAGTGAAAATGTGCTCACTGCAGAGCTTGACATTGTTCAAGTTTCACCCACTACAGCTCTCCCTCTCTGGACTAATGAGTGGGACTTGAAGGTCCAACTACACTCTAAGGCAATAAAACATAACAATGAAAATTATACAAATTAATTGAGTATTAGAGTAATTGATCATGTATATACATATGCATGAAAAGAAAAACTATAGGCCAAGATAGCAGCTCATTCTCATTAAAAAAACATAAAACCCATTTATTTATTTTTTTTACATTTATTTAAAAGTCACAGTCCCTTAAAAATCTCCTTGAATATCTGAAAATATAATTCCATAATTTGTGCGTTACTAATAAGCTAAGCTAATTTCAAAATAAGGAGTAATGTTAAAAACAATTCCACACGCTGCAATGAACACATACAGTATATAGCTTGCTTTTCAGGTGGACACTTAAATAAACTGATATACTCAAGCTAACAATTTCCAGTATTCATTGATACATGACAATAATACATTTAAAATTAGATAAACTTTGGCATAGACAACTTGTAAAAAAATTGAGTTGCAAGAGGAGTCAGTTCACACTGCAGTCAACTGGATACCTACTTTAGCTAACCTCCCAAACGAAAATCCCTTTTCATACAAACATTTAACCAGGGGAGTCAGAGTTATTTCCAAGTGGCAGTCGCTGTACAAAAATAGTTTCTCCCTACATTGATATTTGTATTTCCAGGAACGCTAAATATTTGGAGTGGATAACTAGTTAGAAATAAAAGAAATTACTGACAGAATGCTAACTAATAAACTGGAGAAGATCACTAATTCAGTAGCCTGATTAACTGGGAAAGTGCTTGTTACTGCTTTACACAGCTGCATATTTCCTTTTAAACTGAATCACTGTTCTGAAGACAATTTGAGCTTGAATGAACACTGCATACTTTAATCGCTGTAAGCCCTCAGCGGATACAGTTCATCTTGTGTCAAGTCAGTGGGAGCAGCTATGGTTTAAGGATTGGGTGGACTGGAGCTGGAGTGTATATCATCATATGATTATGAACAGAGTAATAAGGCATGTGACGTGAAATGATCATATTTTTTTAGTGGGCTGTGGATGAATCATCTAGACGTTCTGAACTTTCATGGCATCCTTGGGCCAGCTGTATGAATCCAGAGTGAAGGAGTCGTAGTCAGAGTTATAGACTTGGGATAAAACAAAGGCCTCTTTATCTTTGGGTTCAGGATACCAGGAGGCAATGCCCTGTTTGTAGGCATGGTCCACAATCTGAAGAAAAAGAGGGGTTTGGGAAGAAATTATGAAACATATTGAGTGAACGGAAAACAGTGTGACAGATTAGCCACAGTTTAATATTAAAAACCTATGCAAAATTTTTCATCTATTTTAATTCATCCATTTGTGATAAGTTTCATTCATTTGTGATGACGTTTATTGGTATTACAGGGAATATAATTTACAGTATGCTATAAAGTTTACAAACTTAATGTCATCAAGTCTTTTCTAGACATTCAGTAGTTTTTCTTGAAACTGATTATTGAGAGGATTTTTCAATGTTTGATTCTGTGCTGATTTTTGCTCACTAACATTAGTGCTAACATATAAAAAAAAACAGCAAGTCTGAGTTTATTTGATTACAAATGCAGTAAATGCAGTGATACTGCGAGATATTATTACAACTTAAAGTGCACCTATTATGGATTTTGGAAAATTACCTCTCATATGCACTGTGTAACAGCTCTAAGTGAATGAAAATATCTTGCAAAGTTGTAAATCTTAAAGTGCACCGTGTGTAATGTTTTTGTCTCTCAAAAGAAAGAGTCGACTGAATAATTTAAACGAGTCATTTTTAAAACAAATTCCAAGCCATTTTATGTTGAGGTCAATGTGAAACATTAGCATATTGCCTGCCCACTTGTTGCATGCGCAAACCTGGGAACACTCGAACCCCCCTCTCTCAAACATTATTAAAAATATATATTTTAGCACATTAAAAGTTTTATCTTATATTGAATTCAATAATTCTTTTGTCAACAGTCTCCTCTGTTTTCATCCTCAGGTTTTCATCCAAAATATCTTAAATATCTTAACTGATTAATAACAAAATTTTCATTTGGGGTGGAGTAACCCTTTAAGGCCATTTGTGCGATTTCAATGATCAATCAGTAACCAAAAATACATAAATAAATAAATAAAAATAAAATTAAATAAAAAAATCTGATCGTTACACGAATCACATGGGTTGTCCCTCAGAGGTCAGAAAATAAGAAAATCCGTTAAAAAAAAAAAAATTCACATCCCTGCAGGATATATATACATTTTAATATTTTGTAACATTGTATAAGTCTTTAGTGTCACTTTTGATCAATTTACTGCATCAATTATTACGTAGTGTAAATTGCTACATTAATTGAACTCTATATTTAGCATGTCTTCATTCCATATTTAATGGATGCTGAATTGTATATCTGAATTTAATAAAACAATTTCAACCATGTTGTTCTGTCAGGTAACAAATTTAGATTTTTAAGATTAATAGAGATTTTTAATTTAATTTAGGTTAATGATTTTTAGTACACTAGCACTAGTGCAATCATGAAAAAGTGACTGTGCACTGTACAGCCCTGTTATCTGACCTGACAGCTCTTTTAACCTACTTTGCTATTTTAATAAATCTCTTAATTTAGCATGATCTCATTCCATATTTCTTACAAGTGCCAAAATGTAGAGTTGGCTAATAAGACCTGTTCTTGTGGTAATCATCCTCTACATATGAGAATGGCTACTGACCTTAACAGCAATTTTGAAGGACACTTCTCTGATGGTGTTCAGAGGAGGGTACAGTCTGCCCTCAGCCAGATGCTCCTCAGTAACCATGTCAGAAATCGCCTAGAGTGAAATCAAAGCCCTAAATTTAGCTTTCGCTCTGGAAATTAATTTGCAATCAAGGGTTTTTGCCCAGAACACACAATCACTTTTTTTATTGTTGGCTCTTGACTCTTCATGCTCGTATACCTCTGCTGTAGTAAGGAAAATGTCATCTGAGATGTGACGAACACCACAGGCGATGACCCCCAATGCTACTCCGGGGAACACATAAGCATTGTTTCCCTGGCCAGGGTAGAAGCTGCGCCCATCTGCCAAAGTGACCTTTTTAAAGGGGCTTCCACTGGCAAATATGCCCCTTCCCTGTGATACACACACATGCCCTTTAAACTGATGTCAAAAACTTGCTTTATGGGATGCTTTATGTGATTGTTTTAGTAAAGACCTCTTCAGCCAGTTTCATCCATTAGATTTTAGTGAGTATTACCTCAGTAAGTGTGTAACACTGCTCTGCAGTGCACTCAGCTTTGCTTGTGGGATTGCTGAGAGCAAAAATAATTGGACGTTTGTTGTAAGTGGCCATGTTCTTGATGATCTTCTCAGTGAAAGCACCACCTATGGCAGCCACACCTGTAGATGGTTTGAAGTTTGGTGTTTATTATCTCAAATAATTTCAAATATTACAATTTTGCTGTATTTAGAATAATGAACAGAAATATACTGACTTTTGCTCAAATCTAAATGTTTTCTATAATTATGCCTACTAGTGGCTTCAATATGCCATTGCAATTCACATAGGATGAATAGAAAATATTAAGAAAAGCAAAAAAGAATTATTCCAGCAATAAAAAAAAAACACAGGAGACAGGGGTGGATTAGCTTCAATTAGTTTTCACTGTCAATTCTGTAAAAACCTTAATAAATAAATGTAAATAAAATGTGTGTGTGTATATAAGAACGGTGTTGTTATTGTTAATTAAACTAATAAAATCATTTTAAGTAACTAAAAGCTGAAAAAAATTAAATATAAATATTATAATGGAAAAATATACTTAATTAAATATCTTCATACTTAAAAAAACCTTATAATATGCTAATGTTGAAGTACCAAAATGACCAAAACTAAAAATAAAATTAAAGCTACATGTGAATATTTTTAAAAAGCAAAAAGTGCTATTTTAGTATTTTTATATAGTTACTATTATAGTAATTTATAAGGTTTTGTATTGGTTTTTATTTTTGTTAATTTTTAGTTTAGTTTTAGTAATATTGTGATTATCACTTTACTAAAAAAAAAAAAAAAAAAAAAAAAAAAAAAAAAATGCACATAATGGATTCACTCAAATTAAAATGAAAACTGAAAAATAAAAGCTAATTCAAACTATTAATAAGTACTATAATGATACATATTTAAATAATATTATAACAACACTATATATAGAATGGGATCAGTCCTTCCTTACCAATGATAGCTGTGGGCCTGATGGTTTCCACCACTTCCTCTAGTGTCTTTAAGTGTGGATGCTCATGGGCAAATTCTTCCTTCTCATGGTTCAGATGACTTCTGCCCTAATGGGCCACATGACACAAAATAACAGTTTTAGTACAACGCTTCATTTTGGAGGTGTTCGAATACAATATATTCCTTTAATTTATGTTTTGTTCATATATACTTTTGTATATTCAGATGCGGAGTAGGAGGACAAATATACCCTGTAGGAAAGAAATGCCAAAAAAGGCAAACTACTGTGGGTTTGATTGTTACCTTGACAATTAAGCCTTTAGAATCCACCATCCAAATTTTCTTGACAGCCTCAGCATGAGGTACACCTTCCTTGGCCATGGCCATTATCAATAAGTGAGCAATGCCCAAGGCGGCCTGATGATGTGACAAAAAAAAAGGACACATCTGAATCCTGGAATAACTGGTGTAAGCTTAAAAGTGTTTCGTAATGGATCTTTTTCTTGTTATTTCTCAGTAAAAGTTTGTAGCATCTCTCAATTGAATTGACTTTACCTCTCCTGCTCCCTGAAATACAAACTTGTGATCAGAGAGTTTGTTCTTTGTAATCTTAAGAGCAGCAAGGACCCCAGCAACAGCAACAGAAGCTGTGCCTGAGAAGATAATTTTATGAACAATTTTATGGCTCTAATACTATAATTTTCCATGATAAAGAATGATAATCTTTATAGTTTTGGTATTATAATGTGCATACTTACCCTGGATATCATCATTAAAGGTGCAATAACGATTGCGGTATTTATTGAGAATACGAAAGGCATTGCTGTTGGCAAAATCCTCAAACTGAATTAGACAATTCATCCCATACCTAAAACCATAGAAAACATTAGTGACGACATGTTTGTACAGTCTGTAAATATTTCACACACATAATCTTCCCCTATAGTTAACTGTTAACTTAAGAACTGCCGAACCAAATCATTAAAACAGTTGAGATTAATAACAGGACCAACTGATTCACTTAAAAGATCTGGCTTAAAAGTACAACTTGAACAACAACATAACTAAATCATAAGGGTAAGTAAATCATCTTTCATTTCAGAATTTTTTGTTTCAGGCATACTTGTCGGTGACAGCTTGCATGAACTCGTCAATGAGGTCATCGTATTCTTTGCCCCTCACTCTTTTGTGCTTTAAGCCGATGTACAAGGGATCATCTAAGAGGGTCTGAACAAAAACAAATAAAAATGGGTTAAAAAAGGACAACAGGGTTACAAATAGTGACAACTATGTTTGTAAACCCAATGAAACCTATGAACATTAGAGTATAGTTGTACAATACAATGCCGAATAAAGTCGCAGTTTTTGCTATTTTTGGACCAAAATGTATTTTCGATGCTTCAAGAAATTCTAACTCACCCTCTGATGTCACATGGACTACTTTGATGATGTTTTTAATACCTTTCTGGATATGGACAGTATACCGTACATACGTTTTCAATGGAGGGACAGAAAGCTCTCAGACTAAATCTAAAATATCTTAAACTGTGTTCCGAAGATAAATGAAGGTCTTACGGGTTTGGAACGACATGAGGGTGAGTCATTAATGACATAATTTTGATTTTTGGGTGAACTAACCCTTTAAATTGATCAAAATGACAGTAAAGACATTTATATTGTTTTAAAAATACAATTATATTGATGTAAAAGTGTAATAATATTTCACAATATTACTGTTTCACTGATCAAATAAATGCACCCTTGGAGAGCATAAGAGGCTTTCAAAAACATTTAAAGACAAAAAATAAAAATAATTACAGACTCAAAACATGGTGTAACTATACCTGATTATCAGTGCCCACATCCAGCAGTACAGGCAGGCACTGCTGAGGTGGCACTCCTCCACATGCTGTATACAGAGCTAGTTTGCCCACTGGGATCCCCATTCCATAGCTGCCCAGGTCTCCTAATCCCAGGATTCGTTCTCCATCTGTCACCACTATGGCCTATTAATGCACATACATTGAAACAACCATCTACTGGCACTGACACTTTATCACTCTAAACAAACCTTAATGTCCTCCTCCGGCCATGAGTTTAGCATGGTGGCAATATGCCCCTTGTCATGGATAGTGATAAATAACCCTCTACAAGAAAAAAAAACAAAAACACTGTCAAAATCATATGGGCCTTATAGTGTATGTTCACCATGCAGCTAAGAAAAACTGGTTGGACTAGTCTAAGTGTTTATAAAGCATTTGATTCAGAATAGCTCTGGCTAAACAAGTTGTTCCAGGTCCTGAGCAATGCATGTATATACTTCACCTTGGTCTTCTGAAAGCAAGGCCATACTGCTGGCAGGCCAGGCCCACAGTAGGAGTGTAGACGATAGGCATGAATTCTTCAATGTCAGAGGTTAACACACGATAGAAAAGCTTCTCATTTCTGTCCTGCAGTGTCATCAGCAAGATGTATCTGCAGAGTCAGAATGTTTTATTTTTTAAATTTAGTATAAATAGGAAATGGACCAAGAAAAGTATCGTCACTGAGCTTTCACTGGCTTTGATCATATAGAGTATGTACAGAATGTTTCAGATGAAGTTTGGTTACTTGTCGAGAGGGTTACTGCGTGTCTCGTAGCTTTTCATGACACGAAGCACTTGGACATCCTGAGAGAGGAAACAGGGAGGCAGCAGGCCGTGGATACCCAGCTGTAACCTCTCCTCCAGGGTGAACGCCATGCCCTGTTAACACAGCACCAAAACTTTATTAACAACACGTGACAGCTGCAAATAAAAAAAAATGCACTCCTCCTACAGTCTGTTTTAAATACAAATTACCACCCTGCAACTGGGTCTGCACCGGGCAACATTCCAGCTTAGGGTAGATGCATCACATGTTGGATCTATTTATTTCTGACCAATGGGAAGTAAGCATGGACACCCTCCCCTGTTGGATTCTCCGCTCACTGTTAACGTCTAAGTTTCCATCCATCGTGGCTTTAAAGTTCTACACTTCTCAATCATGCCCAGCCCTCATCTTGCCTTGAAAGTCTTTGCAAACAGGATACAAATTGCAAAGTAACATTTAAATGGACACATTTTCAAGACCCTGCAACAAAAATTAGCGAAACCCCGGAGTCATATCCTGCAACTCTGCATTGATTTTAAGAAGCCTAAGCATATACAGAGCTTCTCTTAATGCTTGGCAGAGGGGACAAAGTCTGTGAAGACTTTGATTTTAGATTCAAGATCTCACAATGCCACTTTCATACTTTCTTATCTGTGGGGACTTTGGCATTATTAAATGTTATAAAATCAAATCAAAGCACCGGCTGCTGATAATCTAATAGCTGTTTAGTCACGTAGACCACGCAGAGCTTGATCCATAAAGATGCTTACTTTGTTTAAGTCAGGGTTCCTGGTGATATCATAGCCTCGTTTTTTGGTGAGCACCATGCCCTTGGAGTTCACACCTGAGTGACAGACCCTAACTGCTCCTAAGACAGCAGGAGGGAGAGACAGGGGACTGGAGAAAACTCTGCACAGCGCCAGCACACTTTTACCCGAGAGAGAGTTCATGATTCCTGAAAAATAAGAACATTCAGGGTCAGAGAATCTTCTTTTTAAAAGCTCACTATACTGGTATGCATGGTTTGACAAAATATCAGTTTATGCTGGTTTGTTGACTGGTTTCTAGTCAGTAGACCACCTCAGACCAGCAACAAACCAAGATGGTAAAAACAGTTTTTTGAACTTGTCCAGCTACTGTACCAACTTACAAAATGATTTTACTGTCACTGCAGTGAAACTGGCGCATAAACTGTGGTTATCATTATAATTATTTTATTATAAAGAGCTTTCATGGTGCAACAAAGGAAAAAATGACTAATACAGCTTTTGCAAGTTCAGCATGTTCGTCCTTTCCAATTGTAAACAAGACCTTTAGAATACAAAAATCAACGCAAATGCATTATGCATTGCGATCTGTATTCGCTACGCATCTTTAATTTAACATCAAAATGCGTTTTAGGATTTTTATATAGTTTCAGGCCAAATGCAGATCACGGAGAGGTTTAGCATTGTCATTGTTTTGTAATGAGACATTCGTTTAGTAGCAAAGCCGCGTAATTACCTGAGAACAGCTAACGTTAGTCCACCGGCAGCTTCTGCTTCACTAGGTTTAATCCCAACGCTGAGCTGCTGCCTGTCTCCTCTGACTCGCGTTATATGTAGATGATGTTGAAATCTACTGATAGAAACGATCCCGGTTTGTATGACATTTGACGCTTTCGCTTCCCAACGCTCACCCATTGTGCCCGCCCCTTTTGGGCAGAAGCGGCCAATAGAACGAGGCGATGCGAATGACGGCGTTTTCATACAAATGGAAGATTTTGTATGCCTGGCTTCCCAGTCTTTTTGTTTATTCAAACGCTTGCATTTCAAATATGAGTAATGGAAACAGATGCTTAATCACGTATGTCAAACCAAATTACCACGCTCGAATATGCTTTACAAAGAAATGATATAACAATATATATTTTTTAATCTACAGACATAAACTACACGTTTCTGCATTAAATAATGAAACATGGAAAATGTAAGAACTCTAAGTCTTAAAAGACTGTTAAAAGGTTACTTTATTGCAGGCAGTGTTTACATAAATTATCAGCACATGAGAAATAAGAAGATTTTGTTTTTGTTTGAAATTGGTACCATTCATATAGCTTTTGATTATGAGTTAGAATGACAATACATCTGTACTCATACTACATACTCAAATACAAATCTAAATCATCCCAAGGATTGTATTTGGATAAAATTGTGAAAAGACAAAGAAAACCACCAAATCAACATTAAAACTTCTCCAAACAAAGGTTAACTAAAAGTAAACAGAGAACCTAGATGAACCAAAGAGGTTCTTTATGTTAAACCTTCAGCTGAAGTCCCTTCAATGTTAACGTCATCTACAAATTGTACATATTAAATACCAAAAACCTTGCTGTGGTTAATAATTAAAAAATGTACAGTGAAAAGTTACACAACATCTATCTAAAAGTAGAAATAAAACAAAATAAAAAGTAGAAAAAGATGTACAGTGTATTTACTATATTACAGGGGTCTTTTGCAGGCCATTTGCGGTTACTGCTTAATTATTGTGCTGAAGTACACAATTGGTCCCAATGACAGTAGTCCAGAAGACATTCACTTGTAGGTGGTGACTGGTGAGTAATGAAAGATCAGTAATGAAAGTTAGAAATGAAGGACAAGTAAGGGACTCAGATCACAACGGTCATACCACTGTGAGAGCTTTTATCCTGTAAAAAAAAAAAATTATGATTAGACAAACCGTAACAATTATTTACATTTATTTTTATTCATTTGGAAGACACTTATTAAAAGTGACTTAAAAATACTATGCTATTTTTTTTTGTTCAAATCTCCATTTCAGCAAACCCAAAGCATACTTTCAAACACAAAAATAAAAATTGTCATTTATTCACCCACATTTCATTCCAACGCTGTACGACTTTCTTCTACAGAACACAAAACATTATTTTAAAGAATATGTTTTTGTTCACACGATAAAACTCAAACAAGCCGAGACATTTTTAAAAATATCTTCTTTTGTGTTATCAGAATAAAGAAAATCATACAGGTTGTTTTTGAGTGAATGGTTCCCTTTAAATGTGTGCTTTTTGAGACCACAGTATATAATCACAGCTTCTTAGTGATGAACAAATCATAAATCTACATTCTTACTGAGAGGTGGTCACTCCTCCTGCTGTGGCCAGGCAAAATATCAATGGTAGAATAAGCTGGTGGTTTCTCAGACAATCTCCCTTGAGATTGCTTCCGTTTTATAAAACTGTCCCCCTCGTCTGAACTCCAGGAGCCTCTACGTGGAGAAGGTGAATAGCTCCTGTCTCTGCGGTTTGTCGCGTGCTCCAGCTCCTCCAGAAGCTCCACTTTACTGCGAACACGTGGACGAGACCTATCCGAACCCGAAACTCCCCTGCATCCTGATGAACCTCGGGCTCCATGCCTGTCGTCCCAGTCTGACTCGTCGCTGTAGCTGCGCTGTATCTGTGTCCCTCTCCGTGAAGATGACTGCTCCCTCCAGGAATCATTACGATGATGACCGTTGCGGTTTGAGCTACCACTGGAATGATTTGATAGCCGTTGTCTTCCACCATCATTGGTCCACCGAGAGCTCGGTTTCGCTCGGCCCATGATGGGAGGCAGCTGGATGACCCTGCGCTCCACACCTTGGACACCCATCTCATCCAGGGCTGAGAACATACTGGGCGGCCTGGCTGATAAAGGCACAGCGTGGGGTATGGGTTGAGGTGGTGGAGTTGCATATTGGGGTTGTGCCACATATTGATGAGGAAGACTTTGTAACGGGACTTCTGTGTAGTAATGTTGAGGTTGAAGCATTGGGGCAGCCATATCCATCCCTCTTACTTGGTTCTCCAGAAAATCTAACACCTGGTTACTACCACGTACACTTCCATTTATGCTGCCGTTTGCATGGTATCCATGGGGAGGTACGAATGGCAGGACAGGTTGAGATGGATGAATGACCATCGGGGCCATGGGAAGGTTGTGCTTGGATGGAGTTTCTGAAAAAGACCCTGTGGAGGACAAACTATGAGTGTCAAGTCATTACTGATCAGAAGCAGCACTACATAAATAAGCAGATTACTAAAGGAAGTTATACTGACCTGAATACAGTAAAGGGTTTGCTTGAGAAGACGCCTTTGAGGCAACGGGGCCATAGATGGGCTGGCCATGGAGCCACGGTACCATTGCTTTTTGAGCATCACGCATCATCTTGTGGTGCATCACCGCTAAATAGACAAATGAACATGAAAGAAATATTTCACTGTTTTCTTTTTCAATAACATTTAATTTTATAGGATGGACAGTGAAGAAAGTAACCTGGTATTACAAGACAACAAATTATTAGAAATGTTTTATTATTTTAAATAATACTTAATAATAATAATATTATTTATAAAGTACATTATGTGGTATTTTCCTAGTGCACAGATTAGTTTTCCACATATTATTATAATGAATACTAAATTATAATTTATTATCAATATTATTGTTGCTTTTATTCATATTATCATTTAAAAGAATACTTGTATTATTAATATTTTTTTATATAATGCATATTTTGTAGTATTGTCAATATACTTTAGTTTTCATTGCCATAAAGAAAAAAAAGAAAACAAGTTTTATGATATATTGCATTATTATTGACAAACTAATCAATTGTTATGCAGAATGTGATTTTGTAATCAGTAGACATTTATTTCAAAGAACTGATATCCAGCATAAGTAGAAAACTTTGAATAATGTTAAAAAAAATCAATATTTTAACATTTTATCTGGTGTGATAAATGCACAGACAAAGATACTAAAGTAATAAAGAGTCAATGCAAGTGGATACCTTCTTCTGGGCAGCAGCAAGTGCGCGGACAGCAGGGACAACGAACATAGCAGCAGCAGTTCTGAGGACAGCACTGGCAGCAGCAGATACAAATCAGTATGAGGAGGAGCAATCCACCGAGGACGATGAGCAGCACAGTCAGCCAGTCTGAGAGGAAGAGGGGGTATGACCAGCATCAGCATCTATAATGTTTTTGTGTTTGAACAAGACTTCAGTGTGCTGATACTTACGATACACAATGAGTCTGATTTCTTTATCGGAGTCTCCCACAACATCACCTGCTGCATCGATGGAGCAGAAATACATGCCATTGTCCCACCACATCACCTCATTGATAACCAGGTCAGCGTCTGAGAAACGCATACAGAAAAACTAAAAACCTCGATCAAGAAAACATAAATTGTACATTGTAAATAATTAGCTATATATATATATATATATATATATATATATATATATATATATATATATATATATATATATATATATATATAACTATGTGATGTGAGATAAGACCTGATTAATTAGATTTTCAAACCCAACTTTTGAGCATGTAATAAATTATTTCCTACTTTTTGATAATACGTTTTAGGAAGCCTGTTAGGATAGTTATAAAAAGATCCTACACTGAGTACTTCATTTTTTATTGGGTGTTTTTATTGGGAGATTGACAACTGATATTTTTATAAGCATTTTATAGAAGTATTCTGCTATACTAGTAAAAAACTGTCATTGATTTATGTCGTTGCTCCTGCATGTCCAGACTCACTGTTTTGTATGTATATTTTGCGATTTTGATATTCTGATCCCAAAATAGCTTCATTGAGGCCTCTTTTCTGAATCACTATGCGGACAGTGCGCTGACTGTCTGGACAGTCATTGGCTGGGTCTTGCTTCAGACCTAGAGCTGCTTGATATGCTGAAGAAAGAAAGAAAGAAATGTACATGGCCACATCGATCACCACATGTAATCCATTCAGACAAAAAAAAAAAAAGCCTTCTATATTCAGTTGATCTACACCACTCACCAGCTGAGTAATATTCCAGCACTGGATCCAAACAGAAGGACTTGTATCGCCATGTGACCAGAACATTTTGTGGGTTTGCAGAAGTGGAATAGTCACATCCTAGAGTGACAGAAGCAAACAACATCGTGCGTCTCTCTGTTTGAGGAACCGTAACCTGGATAGACAACAGCTCTGAGAATAGAGGGAGAGGGATCAATTAACATACTGTTTGCATCAGGGCTCCACACTTTCTGTCCGACAAGCTTAGCATTACTTTTACAGTACTTCATTTGATTTATTTAGTTAGTTAGTTAGTTAGTCAAGGACCATGTTCAGCAAAATAAATTTTTTAGCGCTGAGCATAACAAAAATAACTATATTCACTATATACATTTTAAAACTAGACTACATCTATTCCTGTTCCAGGCCTGAAAATCTTTTTTTTTTTTTTTTTTTTTTACAAATCCTTACACACACAAAAAAATCAAGTTTCATTAAAACATAATATTAACATTCTGGCTGTTATGAAGCTTGTAAATCACGTAACTATGATTATCTGCCTGTCATGTTTGCACCTGTTGATGATTACCCTCGCTACTGAACTTACAGAATTACCAGAAATGTTTCAAATTCTTTATTCTTAGTTGTATGTCACTAAATGAAACTCCTAATATTCCTGTTTTAAACCCTAAGAGTTGTTTGGAATGCCGACTTACCTGATGGAAATACGCAGAGCACGAGCGCAAACACCTTGAGCTTCAGAGTTTCTTTCATGTTTCTCGGTAACACGGAAGTTTTTTTTTTCTTTTTTTCTGTATTTTCCGAGACACAGATAAATCCTATATTTGCGACTCAAACAAATACAGACGATGTATGCTGGCCATCATGTCATCGTAAAAATATATCCATATATTTTACCTCAATTCTCTCGAGTCAGTGTAAACACACCTTTGCTCTTGGAAGTCTCCCCATTCCACGATGACGTCACAGACCCCACCCACCAACAGGTGCACAACATGTCATGTTACTTTATTTAAAGTTATTCATTGATTTTTGTTCAAAATTGAAATTATTTTTCACATTTCTATTTTTGTAAATATGTTTCATCGCCCAAAGTGAAAGGATTTTTGCGTTGTTTACTTTATTTGATGGAATGAAGAAATATGTCTGTAGTTATTAACATTTAACCACTAGGGGGCATTCCAAGTCTTCCAACGTTCTTTTTTTGCAGTAATGACAATAATTAAAACCCATGTAAAACTGACCAGCAACAACAGGCAATCTAACCAGATGTGGAGACCAGCAAACAAGCTTAAGGTAAACCCGGCTGTGTCCGTTGTGTTTTTAGTCACTGTTCTCAGAAAGGAACTGTGTTTGAGGATGTAACATTATAATCATGCTATCTTTCCAAAAATTTACAAGTAAAAAAAAAAGTAAATTAATTCCAGCTCCAAGTTCTGAATGAGCGCCGCGGCGTTCTTTCAAAACTAATGTAAACTGCCATCACACATAATATTCATACGGCGGGTTATGTTTTTGTTTACTATAAAGAGTGTAATCATCCTATTGGCGGGAAAGGATGTTTTATTAATCGTTAATAATAACTTTAACTATTAACTATCAACTATAGCACAGTGTGAAAGAAAGCGACAGATACAGAGATGTAAACATAAAGCACTAAACACCTGTGAGGGCTCATATCAGATTGGTTCCTGCTATTGTAATCTCATCCTGGAAAGAAACATTTCCTTTTCTGTGTCCTGTCCAGTTTCCTGCATGGCCAAGATTCTGTATTACTTAAAAAATGCCTTATGAATTTGTTTTCTTATGTTGAAGCAAGACGAAAGAACCAAGTGTTCATGCCCTGATATTGATGATAAAGAACAGGGATATAGTTTATGATGAATACACATAGTTTATCAGAGAAAAAAAAAAACAGACAGCAAGTGTTCATATCAAAGTCATTATTTTAAAACCGTACAATACAAAATGAATGGCACATTCTCAAAAGCACAGAAGCATCATTCATGCTTCCCTCGAGAGCCAACTGATTAACACTGACACAAATGTACAGTACAGTGAAAACAAAGGCAATGGTGATACTGAAATATCAGAGACAGTGTCCCATTACAGTACTGAAGATATACAAAATACCAAGGAATGTTTAAAGCACTTGAATATCATTTGAATAATTTAAAGTCATTTCTAAGATATTTTTAGTGCAGCGGTAGTCTGAGGATTAATTAAGGAAATTTAATTTTTTTATTATCAATACAGAAAATAAAAACTAACACACACACTACTTTCTTGCCCTTGACCAGCAAAAGTTCCCAAGCTCTTCATGCCTGTGTGATACTGCATAAAATTTGTTTTTCTGTCAGTTTGATGCTTAGTGTCTGGGGCATTTCTCTTCAGCTGGATGTTGATGTTATTAGTATGATGTCAGTTCAGTCTGATGACATCACACAATTAGTGAGTCTCTGCTTAGATGAGTGGTCTGTTAAAAAAACACCAAGAGCCACACATTAGACACCCATTAGCATGATGCGTTTGCAGATGCGTTGTTAGTGTGCCAGTGTAATGCTATACTGTGAGCCCATTATAGTTAGTGATGCCTTTTATGATACAATCAGGCAAACAGAACAAAAACACATAAAACCTGCCTGAGAAATCAACCGGTTTGATCATTCAAAGTGGACTTTCATTTACATACATTCTTTTAAAGAATACAGTTTACATTTCGGCATACAAAAAAATTACATACTGTATGGTTAAAATAATTTCATATTCAGAGTCCCTCTTTGGAAAACAAATGATATATAAGAAGTATAAAATAAAATATAGGCTGACAATAGAACCTCAGAGTTAAAATATATTTAAAAAATGTAATTTTGAGATAAAATAAGATGAAACAGACACACTGTGAGATGTAAAAATCATAATTTTGAGAGAAAATGTCACAATTCTGAAAATGTTGAGTTTATTTCTATATTTCATTATTATATACACTGCCATCACTGGAGTTAGTAAGATCTTCTACTCAACAAAGCTGCATTTATTTGATCAAAATACCGTAAAAACAGTAATATTGTGAAATTGCTTTAAAAATGACTACATATTTTAAAATGCAATTAATTCCAGTGATGGCAAAGATGAATTTTCAGGAACCATTACTCCAGTCTTCAGTGTTAACAAAGCTGTGGTGCCTGATATTTCTGAAAAAATTTCAGGATTTTTTTTCTTTGATAATTTGAGAGTTCAAAAGAACAGCATGTATCTGAAATCAAAAAATTTCTCAACATTATAAATGTTTTTACCATCACGTTACATCAATTTAATGCATACTTGCATTATAAATATATTAATTTAGAAATAAAAATAGTACTGACCACAAACTTTTGAAAGGTAAGTCTGAAAAGGGAAAAGAAAATTCAAACATATAAAACGTATAAAAACAGGTAACCTCAAAATAAACATCATAAGTGAAGTGACATTCAGCCAAGTATGGTGACCCATACTCAGAATTTGTGCTCTGCATTTAACCCATCCGAAATGCACACACACAGAGCAGTGAACACACACACACACACTGTGAGCACACACCCAGAGCAGTGGGCAGCCATTTATGCTGCGGCGCCCGGGGAGCAGTTGGGGGTTCGATGCCTTGCTCAAGGGCACCTAAGTCGTGGTATTGAAGGTGGAGAGAGAACTGTACATGCACTCCCCCCACACACAATTCCTGCCGGCCCGGGACTCGAACTCACAACCTTTCGATTGGGAGTCCGACTCTCTAACCATTAGGCCACGACTTCCCATTATACCACTCAGTCTAGTAGCACCCTGTATTTTGAAGCTGTAACAAGAAGTTTTATTTTTTTAATTATTGTTTCCCCATACACCACATTTATCACAGGAAATGGGATTGAGAGATGTTGCAAGCTGGATTCGACCTTGCATAACCCAAAAGACCACAGGTCTGAGAAGAACATTATATCTAAAATTACTTGATGGCTATGTAAATATACATAGATGGCGAGATGAGATGTTTTTTTTTCTTTTTGACAACATACAGCTTGATTTGAATGATAGAACACTTATTTGTGCTCTTGTGAGGCTTTACATTTCATATTAATGGAATCTCAGTTGTCTCTTCTTTTTAGGCTTAAAGGAAGTTTGTTCCACCCTTCAATGTAAAGAAACCAGGGCAGATGATTATAAATAACTCACCAGTTTCCTGGATTTGTCCCTGTCCTCCCTGTTCTCCTGTAATGTATGGGACAGTCCATGGGCCGGACGCGTGTATGAAAAAGGCCGCATGGCAGGATCAGCAGTCCTGTACCGTTCCCTCCCTATATGCGCTTCAGTCCTAAACCTCTCCGCCTCCCTCTCAGAGTATGGAGGTAAAGGATCATCCTCCTCGGGGCGGTGGCTTGGTGACCTGCTGTTGTAACAGTCACTGCTCTTCTTAGAACTGCCTTTTGAGGGTGTGTCACTGTCATCTTCAGCCCTCCCCCCTCGCTCTCCGTGGCCCCTAGCCTTGCGCTCCAGCAGAGTGTTCAGGTAGGTATCATCATAAGACCTCTGACGAGCGAGGTAGCGTTTGCTGTTGGCAGTGTTGTGCCTTTTTGGCAGGGAAGGTGGTGAGCCTCGACGGCGCCAGTCGTCATCATCATCATCACCTCGAGAATACCGTGGCCCGTCTCGGTAAGACGTGGGTTGGTCCCGTGACCTTGGACCCATTTCAAATTCATGCTGAGGTCTACGAAAGTCACCTCTTCGACGACCATGTGGGCCGTATGACATCGCAAACTCTTCCAGCTCATCTAGTGACCCTGTGCGCCCCCTAGCGTCAAAGGCTTTGCGGGGCAGGTGCTCAGAACGACAGTTCCATCTGCACAAACAGTCATGATATTATAAGTGCACACCTATATACTTTTATACACACACACACACACACACACATATATATAACATTTAAAATAACTGTTTTCTATTTTATGCGGTGGCCAAGAGAGCTCAGCGCTCCGCGTTTTAAGACTTCTCTTGCAAACAGATAAATCACCAGCAAATTAAGAAAACATCTGCAGTTTGACAACACATGTGCTGCAAATACTCGCAACACAACCAAATACAGAAATGTGCTGCAAATACCCAAAACACAACCAAACACAAAAACACGATGAAAATAAACAAAACACAACCAAACACAAAAACATGCTGCAAATGCAACCCAACCAAACACAAATAAAATAGCACAGACCACAGTGGGGGACCCTACAATGCTTTGGTTTTATTATAGTAAAATTAGTAACCATGTATTGATTATTTGTATAACCACATTTGTACAAATACCATGGTGAAACTATGGTTAGTGTTGCTTATTTACCATGGTTTAACTATAGTAACTACTTTTTATTGTATTATTTTTATATACAGTAATAATAAATAAATAAATATAGGCTATTTATTTATAAATTTTTATATTGATTAATTTTGGTAAGGAAAGTTGTAAAAGTAGCCAGCTTACATAACGTTTCAGTTACAGTAATTGTGCATTTCGTCAGCTTATTTAGGCTAATAATATAAAAAAATCTAAGGAATCATATAATCAGGATGAATTATATGAATAAACAAAAATTGTAAATTTCAGAGCAGACGTTTATAAGCATGTCCCAGGTTCTTCACTTGTTGCAGTTCCCTTGACATTTCTGATGTAGTCTGTGTGTATTTGCAGTGTTTTTGTATTTGTTTGTGTTTTGAGTTTTTGCAACACGTTTCTTGTTTTTGCAGCGCGTTTCTGTTTTTGGTTGTGTTGTGAGTATTTGCAGCACATGTGCTGTCAAACTGATGAAGATGATTTCTTAATTTGCAGGTTTTTTTTCTATTTGGAAGGTTTTTTTATTTATTATTATTTATTCTTTGCATCGCATTGAGCTCTCTCAGCCACTGTAATTTTAATGTATTTTAAAATTTGATTTATTCTTGTGATGTCAAAGGTAAATTTTCAGCATCATTACTCCAGTCTTCAGTGTCACATGATCCATCAGAAATTATTATGCTGATATGGTGCTCAAGAAACATTTCTCTCATGTTTCCAGTTTGAAAACCCCTGTCCTAAATTATAAGGTCATGCACACACACATTTGAATTGTACCTGTTGTCATGCTCATCCAGAGAGCGATTGCTTTGATAATGTGAGGGGCGAAGCCCATGGCCAATCGATGCTGTTCGAATATGTGGCTCATCCATGTGGTCATTGATGGGTGCTAGTGCCTTCCTCTGGACCTGCCGATAGGTCTGCCTGAAGTCTACATCACCGTCATGCAGAGAGCTCAGTTCTGATAGGCTGCCAGCTGCTGACACAATGACATCATCATTACAGATTTTCTGGATGTTTTGTCATTGCAGTAACAAATCTGTTGTCATTATCTGTAATATGCAGCAGAAAAGCTATCTTTGTGAGAAATTTCGAACTTGGTTAGAATATTATGAATCATCCGACTTGCACAATCACAGATGGATTTTAAAGGGATAGTTTATCTAAACATGAAAAATCTGTCATCAATGTTACATTAATTGTATGGACAAAAACAATTGAAAAATCTTTCAAGACATCATCTTTTGTGTTGCAAGGGAAAAAAGAAAACACAGGTTTGGAATGACATGAAGTCCGAAATGATGACCGACTTTTATTTGAGAATCAACTATGCCTTTAAGATGAATGTAAAAGACATGCCCACTGTGGAGTGTTCAGATTGGAAACAAACAAGATGATGATGATGATGATGCATTAGACATGCCATCAAGTGTGTTAGCTGACCACTGGTAGCTTAATTTAACTAATCTCAAATTCAGCCTTTCTTTTCTTATACAAACAAAATCTGTGTACAGAAACATGCTCACTGCATAGGCTTACATGGATGACTGCCCCCCTTGGTAGGGTGGAACTGTGCCAGGTCCCTCTCTACGTAGTACACAACCTTCATAGCATCCTGACACTGACTGGCCTGGAGTCGATAGCCACTGCGCACTGTGGACATACACACATGACCTGTGTGTTTCTAGTGTGTCCATGTTACTGTACCACACAAACAGCGAATCATTTAGGGTTAAGCCACTTGCATGTAAAGCTCACACAGTACTTAGTTAAGCCCTTAAAGCATGCACATGTACTAGATTTAGGCATTTTTTGCATTTTGGGACAAACTCACTTAATTTAGCTTGCCATAGCCCAAAACCCTGTCTTATTCACATACCAACTGCAATCCAACTCTGTCAGAGTAATGTAACTATGGAGGATAAGGAGTGCTACTAAAAAATAAATTAAGAAATACACTATATTAATTGAAATTTACTTAAAAAATAAGCAAATAAACAGACATTTAAGGGCCAGATTTACTAACAGCTTGCACCAATGCAAACCGTCTTTTAGCATAAAAAAAATTTAGCAGCTGACCTTATTGCATATCCATTTGTACAAGTTTCCCTTTCAGATACAAAATTTCAGGCACACAGAGGTTTGCGCTAGTCAATTGAATGGTATTTGAGCCATTATTTAATGCCCCAAAAATAGCATGTCTTAATTTAAACAAGATGATACTCTTAGTAGATTGCATTGTGGACACAGTCTGGCTGTGTTTTTTACCTTGCACATTATAAGTAAATCACCTGCAAAACTATCCAATTCCATCTGCCCTTTTATGGGATTGCACTCTCATGCTAATTTGTTTTGTCATTTTTTTTAAATGATAGGTTAATATAGAAATCAATTAACATATTAATAAATATTAATTGGTCAATCAAGAATAAAAATGCCATTCACTTGTGGGAGGAACCAGTTACCCCTTCAGTGTTTTCAGCTGAGGGCATTTTTACTTGTTGATACACACATACATTGTGAAAACATACACCATCTTCACAGACAACACAACTGCTACCTTCACAATGCCCCCTTCACAATCTTTAAAACTTAAGCTGACATTCTGTTTCCTACAAAATTACATACACATATACAACAAACACTCTCAAACATTTTAAATACTCGGAACAGCCTGAGATTAAAGTTACAGTGCAGCTGAAGATGATATTAGTTGAGTTTGCTTTGAGTTAGATGATGCAGACTTGCTTCTGTCATATGCAGTTATGCAGTGCATGTGCAGATTCACTAGATAGACTTCGGACAGATGTGTTCAAAGAACAAGCAAAGACATTAAAATATTAATTAAAATGTATATGTTGTTTTATTGTCACTTACCTCCAGCTATATTGTTTTCTAATGAAGGAGCCAGTACAGTCAACTTGGGTTCGATGCTGGATGGTGCGGCTGGAGGGACCACAGGAACACCAGGAATGTAGTAAGGTTGATACATGTTAATCTGAGGAGGTTGGCCGCTCTTTGCCATCTTCCCTGCTTCATATACTTTAAAAGGCAAATGGTAATGTTTTTTTCAGGTTGTGAATACGGGTAAAGTGTGTGTAGTATTTACAACCCGAATTCCGGAAAAGTTGGGACGTTTTTTAAATTTTAATAAAATGAAAACTAAAGGAATTTCAAATCACATGAGCCAATATTTTATTCACAATAGAACATAGATAAAGTAGCAAATGTTTAAACTGAGAAATTTTACACTTTTATCCACTTAATTAGCTCATTTAAAATTTAATGCCTGCTACAGGTCTCAAAAAAGTTGGCACGGGGGCAACAAATGGCTAAAAAAGCAAGCAGTTTTGAAAAGATTCAGCTGGGAGAACATCTAGTGATTAATTAAGTTAATTGATATCAGGTCTGTAACATGATTAGCTATAAAAGCTTTGTCTTAGAGAAGCAGAGTCTCTCAGAAGTAAAGATGGGCAGAGGCTCTCCAATCTGTGAAAGACTGCGTAAAAAAATTGTGGAAAACTTTAAAAACAATGTTCCTCAACGTCAAATTGCAAAGGCTTTGCAAATCTCATCATCTACAGTGCATAACATCATCAAAAGATTCAGAGAAACTGGAGTAATCTCTGTGCGTAAGGGACAAGGCCGGAGACCTTTATTGGATGCCCGTGTTCTTCGGGCTCTCAGACGACACTGCATCACTCATCGGCATGATTGTGTCAATGACATTACTAAATGGGCCCAGGAATACTTTCAGAAACCACTGTCGGTAAACACAATCCGCCGTGCCATCAGCAGATGCCAACTAAAGCTTTATCATGCAAAAAGGAAGCCATATGTGAACATGGTCCAGAAGCGCAGTCGTGTCCTGTGGGCCAAGGCTCATTTAAAATGGACTATTTCAAAGTGGAATAGTGTTTTATGGTCAGACGAGTCCAAATTTGACATTCTTGTTGGAAATCACGGACGCCGTGTCCTCCGGGCTAAAGAGGAGGGAGACCTTCCAGCATGTTATCAGCGTTCAGTTCAAAAGCCAGCATCTCTGATGGTATGGGGGTGCATAAGTGCATACGGTATGGGCAGCTTGCATGTTTTGGAAGGCTCTGTGAATGCTGAAAGGTATATAAAGGTTTTAGAGCAACATATGCTTCCCTCCAAACAACGTCTATTTCAGGGAAGGCCTTGTTTATTTCAGCAGGACAATGCAAAACCACATACTGCAGCTATAACAGCAGCATGGCTTCGTCGTAGAAGAGTCCGGGTGCTAACCTGGCCTGCCTGCAGTCCAGATCTTTCACCTATAGAGAACATTTGGCGCATCATTAAACGAAAAATACGTCAAAGACGACCACGAACTCTTCAGCAGCTGGAAATCTATATAAGGCAAGAATGGGACCAAATTCCAACAGCAAAACTCCAGCAACTCATAGCCTCAATGCCCAGACGTCTTCAAACTGTTTTGAAAAGAAAAGGAGATGCTACACCATGGTAAACATGCCCCGTCCCAACTATTTTGAGACCTGTAGCAGAAATCAAAATTGAAATGAGCTCATTTTGTGCATAAAATTGTAAACTTTCTCAGTTTAAACATTTGCTATGTTATCTATGTTCTATTGTGAATAAAATATTGGCTCATGTGATTTGAAAGTCTTTTAGTTTTCATTTTATTAAAATTTAAAAAACGTCCCAACTTTTCCGGAATTCGGGTTGTATGTGTGTTTGTGTACTCACAGTGTTTTGGACAGCAACATGTATCAGGACAGCAGCAGCAGCTTACATAACAACAACAGGAGTGAGGGCAACACTGGCACCAGCAGATCCCAACCAACAACAGGAAGAGCACACTACCAAGGACGACAACTCCCACAAATGCCCACTCTAAAGGAGACAAAAAAAGACTCATCAGGAAACTTGGTTTCCGTGGCAAAAGCAGATCCTGAAGGAAGTGCTGCCCTGAAATAATTTTTGCTCACAGGATATGAAGTCTCTGATCATGACCAACCACAAGGGAGAGCTTGAATGATGCAAAACCTCTTATCTGGACTCTCTAAGGGCCTAATGATGAATTTCCTCTGGGTGTGGTGTTAAAATTCCAACAGTATACATTGCAGACCTCTTATTCAACTCAAGAATGCTCAAAATGATATGCCTCTGAGCCCGATTTGGGTAGTGAACCGGACATAACCAAATAATTTTTTTAAAAGAAATGTAGGTTAGCAGACCACAATAGCAGGCCTGGGTTTAAAAAAAATCCCAGTTTTATTTGAGATTGCTTACATCTGCACATCGACATAATGTTAAATAGCAACAGAGCTTAAACTTTGCAGTTAATTTACAGGTGCATCTCAAAAAATGTGAATATCGTATAAAAAGTCATTTTTTGTAATGTATTTCAAAAAGTGAACCATTCAAATATTCTATATTCATTACATGTAAAGTAAAACATTTCGAAAAAAAAAAATTCTTTTAATTTTGATGATTAAATCTTACAGCTCATTAAAGTCAAAAATCCAGTATGTCAAAATATTTGAATATTTTCTAAAATCAAAAGAAAGGATTGCAAAACAGAAAAGTTCAAGTTCTTTAAAGTATGTTCATTTGTGCACTCAATACTTGGTCTGGGCTCCTTAAGCACAAACTCCAGCATCAGTGGGTTAAAGCGATCAGCCTGTGGCACTGCTGAGGCACTACAGAGTCTTCAGCTCATCTGTATTGTTGGATTGACTGTTTCTCATCTTTTTCTTGAAAATATCTCATAGATTCCATATAGGGTTCAGGTTCAGGTCAGGCATGTTGGCTGACCAATCAAGCACAGTAATATTATGGTCAGCAAACCACTGGGAAGTGGTTTTGGCACTTTGGGCAGGTGCTAAGTCCTGCTGGAAAAAGGAATCAGCATCTCCATAAAGCTTGTCAGCAGACGAAAGCATAAAGTGCTCCAAAATCTCCTGGTAGAGAGCTGCACTGACTTTGTACTTGACAAAACACAATGGACCAACACCAGAAGACGTCACGGTTCCCAAACAATCTTTATACTTCATACTGGACTTCAAGCATCTTGGATTCTGTGCCTCTCCAGTCTTCATCCAGACCTTGATTTCCAAATGAAATGCAAAATTTACTTTTATCTGAAAAGATGACCTTGGACCACAACTTGCTTCTGCTTAAGATGCTTCTGATGTTGTTTCTGTTTCAGAAGTGGCTTGGTAGCACTTTTCCTGATGACGTCTGAGCGTGGTGACTCTTGATGCACTCCAGCTTCAGTCCACTCTTGTGACGCTCTCCCAAGCATTTGAATGGACTTTTCTTGACAGTATTCTCAAGCTTGCGGTCATCACTGTTGCTTGTGTACCTTTTCCTACTCAATTTCTTCCTTCCAGTCAACTTTGTATTTAATATGCTTTGATACAGTACTCTGTGAACAGCCACCCTTTTCAGTAATGACCTTCTGTTACACCCTCTTTGTGAAGGGTGTCAATAATTGTCTTCTGAACCAATGCCAAGTCAGCAGTCTTACCCAAATACCCGAGATACATACTGTAGGTATGGTAATTTAATGAAACTCAAATTTAAAAATTCTAATATTTAGAGATACTGGATTTTTGACTTTCATGATAATCATCAAAATAAAATAAAAATATTTGAAATGTTTTCCTTTACATATAATGAAGCTAGAATATATGAAAGTTTCCCTTTTTGAAATAAGTTACAAAATAATATTTATTTTTGAGATATTACATTTTTTTAGATGCACCTGTATACACACACACACACACACACACACAATTCACTAACATTTTAGCAAATATATACTTCTTTATTTGCATATACGCTTTCATTTAAAAAAGACCAGCTTATGAGCATTGTTTGTTTGTGAATTCTACTGCATGTTTTTGATTCAGTAAAACAAAGAGTCAGTTGTTAGTGAATCAGACTACACTGGTCACACTGCACGTTATTGCTTACAGCCTGCAAAGACTTTTATTTTAGCTTTTATTTTGCGGTACACTGTCTTCTTAGCACACTTGATTTGGACTGTAAACACAGGTGAAATATGACTTATTTTACTGCACAATGCAGGAAACACATCGCCAGTCCTAGGGTTGGAAGAAATGACTCTGAGTTCCAAAAATCGATATTTTTACCCAACCTAACATAATACACTTTTAAAATGTAAAACAATAAATGTAAAAAGTGTTACTTTTTTATTTACCTAATTTTTTTGCCATCAAATATAGTATAATTTTGTGGCATAAGAACCTACACAGTGAATGCATGTGTGACAACGTGTCTGCACTGCAAGCTAGCTGCGTGATGCGATGCAGCAAAACTGTTGCTCCCATTATAATCAGTAAAGCTGTCTTTAACACAAGTGGCTTAAAATAAAAAATAAAAATGCAAGCAATACTGCTAGCATTCTGAAAGAGATAAAGCTTCAGCAGAGGGTGGGATGTAAAAGTAACTATAAAAAGTAACAATCGTGTGATTAGTTATTTAAAGTTATGCAGTATATAGTATAATCTGCAGTAATGCTATGCAGAATCAATCATTGATATGTCCTGTAATTTTAAATGATCTTTTTTCTAATTATTATTATTTTAGAGGGAACAGATCAGATTGGAGCATTTTGGATTTTGCTGAGTGCAGCAGAAAATGAAGCAAGTGAACTGGAAAGGACCTGTGTGAGAGCACCCACTGAAAGGGACAGGAGAGAGAAAGGTATGGCAGGCATACCTGGCATAATCTCCAAATCAAACTCAGGCAGGATGTCATCCAGCACACCTGTCCTACCTGGAGAAGGGAGAAGATCAGACATAAACAGCAGCAGTGAGCAGCAGATGAAAGTTCGGTGTTTAGGGTTGTGGGTAAATGCTTAAATGCTTGTGTGTTATTGTGAAAAAAAGTTACTCTGTTAGTGGCTGTGAATCTATTAAGTGTAAGTTGAAAGCTGAATTGAAAACTTGATTTGTGGTTTTATGCATGATTGTCGGTTCAGGGACTAAATCAAATAAATCAATAAAGCAAAAGTATAAACAAATTCTGCATCTGTATATACAGTACCAGTCAAAAGCTCTGGACAAACTTCACTGAATGTATGTTTCTGGTGATGTTTAAATACTTGAAATTTAGGCATGAGTGGATAATACTTTTGGTCACTATGTTATTCCCATTCTTTCAGTTTTGTTACTTCATGGCTGTGATGGCTTCACTGTTATTCTACAGTGTAAAAATTAGAGATGTGACGTTCGCGAACGAACCGATTCTTTTGAACGGCTCATAAACATGAACGGTGGGAGCCGAGTCGCGGCTGGAGGGGAGCCGTTCTTTCTGTCGTTCTTTTTTGCCTATGCATGTTTCACACAGATGCACACAAAATAAGCTCCTCCGCGAGACAGAACAGTTAGGGGGAGGGGCGCACCCAGCGCAGGCCAACCATAGACTGTAATAGCGTGATGATATTAGTTATTAGTTGTGCACGCATCCTTCACGTGAGTAGTCCAGTGGAAAAAAAACCTGCGTGCCTCACTGCCTCTGTCATTGGAGGAGCGGAGCCATGACGTGTGCACGCTGCCGTCACATGCTTACTCCAGTTAAAAAAAATAAAAAAAAAACCTGCGAGTGCCTCTCTGTCTCAGTGCGTCAGTAATAGCGGGTCATTCGATATTCGAAGGAAGAAAACACACACGTGACGTGACACATCTAATAATGAGCCAGAGGAAAAGGAGCAGCATTTGGGTGCACTTTTCTCGTGAAGAAAACAGTAAGGCTAAATGCAGCATTTGTCAAAAGTCATTTCATTTAAGTCTGGGTCAACAAATAATTTACACAGGCATTTGAAGACTCAACACCCAACACTGCAGGTCACAGGTTTGAGAGCAGAGCCAGACTCAGACAACAACAGTGACACTGATGTGTCCATTGCCTCCTCTGCCTCCACATCAAGTGCAGCTGCAGCCACAGCAGCCTCTGACCCCACTGGGCCCACTACATCACCTGGCCAGGCACGACCAAAAAGAAAGCAGACATCCATCAGTCAATATTTAGCTCCTGTCTTGACCCCATTAATACAGGAGAAGATAGACGAAGAGCTGGCAAAGATGATAGCCACTGACTTCCAGCCTTTCTCAATAGTGGAGGACACAGGATTCAAAAAATATTCACAGGCGCTCAACCCCTCCTACATTCCTCCAAGTAGGAAGGCACTAGCCCAGAAGGTCACGGATATGTATGACAGGGAGACAGCATCTTTGAAGAGAAGGGTGTCAAAAGTACCAGCTGTCTGTTTAACCACAGACTGTTGGATTTCAAGAACGACAGTATCATATGTCTGTAACCTGCCATTTTATTGAGGATTTCCGTGTGGCCTCCTGCCTCCTGGACTGTTTTGAATTCAGTGAGCGGCACACAGCAGACAACATTGCAAAACAGCTGCTTAGTGTTGTAGCAGAGTGGGGGGTGGACAAGAAAGTAGTGTGCTGCCTAACTGATAATGCGGCAAATGTTACTAAGGCTATACAAACCATTGGATGGATGCACCTACCATGCCTAGCCCATACTATTAACCTGGTGGTAAGAGATGCCCTGCAAGTTTCAAAGCCCATCATTGATAAGGTGAAAGAGGCAGTGGAATACTTTCACAGAAGCACCGTGGGGGCACAAAAACTGAAGGAAACTCAACTACAAATGAAGATGGAGGAGCTCCGACCGAAACAGGATTGTCCCACAAGGTGGAATTCCACCTACTACATGTTGAAAAGCTTTATTGCCAGTAAAAATGCCATAATCTCCACCCTGGCCATCACCAATGCACCTGTCCGCCACCTGTCCCAGGAGGAATGGACCACAGTGCAAGAAATGTGCACAATCTTGCAACCATTTGAGGAAGTCACTGTGGAACTCAGTGCAGAAAGGTATGTAGCTCAGTTGCACAGCAGTATATTTCTTTAGCATGCATGCATATAGTACCTGATAGTAAATTATGAATATTTTATCATATTAGAAATATTACCATATTAGAAATCTGTGTAATACACTGGAGTATACAGTATATCATTGTCAGTAGATTTGTGTAGCCTGCATGCCAGTTTCCTAATAAAAAATTATGGATATTTGATACCACAATAGATGTCTGTTTAATACATTGTAATATTTATCATTGTTTCAGCTTTAAAATTGTAACATTAAAGTTTTTTTTTCCGTTTTTTTTCACCAGCTACTTGACAGCCTCGAAGGTCATAGTGCTGGCCAGGGGACTTCAAAGAGCCACAGCTGATTTCCGGCGAAACACTACAACAGCGGTAGCGCAAGGTGTGATCGACAGTCTGTGTGCGAGTATGTCAACGTGATTCCACAAGATTCATGCCAACCACATACTAGCAGAGGCTGCTGCACTTGACCCTCGTTTTAAGAGGATGGCCTTCCCTGATGGCAAAACAGCAGATGAGACGTTTCAAAGGCTATCAACTGCAGCAGCAAGAATTAGCAGTGGCACACCCATCCAACAGCAACCAGCTGTGGAAGGACTGGGAGGAGCAGGCAGTGTTGCTGGATCAATAGTTTGGAGCTATTTCCATGAGGAAGTAAGGGTGGCAACAATAAGTCACGTTGTTTTTGTTTTTTTTAAATCTCTAGAATGAAATCAGTCTGATATCTCAGTCTAAAACTTCCACTAGCTGTAAATCACTGCATTTAATCTGTACATACTGCACATACTGTACATATGCAAATCTACTATTGTCACTTCTAATTAAATGCTAAACTGCATTTCATTACTCTGTTCTCTTACACTGTGTAATGACAAAAGTTGAATCTAATTTAATCTAATCTAATCACATAAAATGGTATCTCCCATTGTTATATCTCCCACCCCTGAACAGGTAGCTGGAACAGTGGAAGTCAGGAATCCAACCGCCGATGCTGTCATGGAGGTACGAGCCTACCTGGAGGAGCCTCTTCTTCCAACACATGAGGATCCCCTCAAGTGGTGGGAGAGTCGAGCCCCTGTTTACCCCAGGCTTAGCAAGCTGATGGCCAAGAAGCTTTGTGTTGTGGCGACATCAGTTCCCTCTGAGAGAATATTCTCGAAAACTGGACAGATAATCTCAGAGAGAAGAAGTCGCCTTAAGCCCAAAAAGGTCAGAGCTCTTGTCTTCCTTAATGCAAATTTGCCCAAGGACAAAAAAGAGAGGCAGAAAAAGCCATAAAGTAAGGAACTGCTTTGTATTTATTTACATTGCATTTTGTGTTCATTTAAAACTTGTTCTTTTAAAAACATTACAAAAGGTTCTTTTGTTATAACAATGTTCTTGTATAGAATTTTTTTGCAAAGTTTACAGTAGTAATAGTATGTAGTATGTAGACATTTCCATTTTATTTATTCTAATTTTATCTACTTTAAATATTTTTTGTTTTCTATAAAAAATGTTCGTGTGATAACAATGTTCTGTGTTAGTGTTTGAAGTAAAAGCTGTTTTGCACAGAAATTCATTGCAGCCGGCTTTGTTTTTGATGTTTATTTGTGAGTAGGTATTGTATGAATAACATAAGTCAACATAGCTTTACACACACACACACACACACACTTTGTACTAAAGGTAAATCCAAAATAGTGATGTTACTGTCTAAGCAGAGGTATTTGTGCAACCCTATGGAATATAGTCCACACATCACATGACAAATGAGGTAATAATCAATATTTCAGAATTATTCAAACTCAGATATTGGTGTGTTAGTATTGATATCTGAGTTTTAATTATTTGACTACAAATCTCACCTCATCATTCCTCCCAGTGATTATTTGCAGGATAAACTGAGATGCCCCCAAGCTGGCTTCTTAAAACTGACTAAATATTTAAAAAGAGCAAACGGATCGCGAAGATCCGGATCCCCTCAAAGAGCCATAAATCCCATCTCTAGTAAAAATATTAAAAATAAAGAATGCATACATAGGTGTGTCCAAACATTTGATTGGTAGTGTACCGGTAAGTGCTTAGGTGTGAGTATGTGTGTGTTTGAAGTCACTGACAGATAACAAGACAAGGGTGAAAGGTCAAACTTGTCCCTGGATGAGAAACTAATTTTAGGCCAGTGCTTTTTTTTTTTTTTTTTGGTAAATAATATTACTTGTAAGGATGATGTATGACCATGCAACTGGTATATGCAAATTATCAAACTAACACCTGAACATTTAAAGTCAAAGGTATTTAAAAAAAAATTATAAATAACTAATAAAAAAGTAAAGAAAAAAAAGCTTCCAAGTCCAAACATCAAATTGGTTAAGATCAAAAGAGCTCTTGTGTAAACATCATTTCTGTATACAGCTCAGCAACTGACAGTAATAATATGTTGACATGTTGTTGGTTCCCAGGGCTTATGCTAATGTAGATGTGTGCATTCGTTCAGTATTTTTATCTGGCCCGAGCACAGATCAGGTTCACTAATATGCACTTACGGGGAGAATGGGAAAGAGATGAGGTAGAGGGCGCTTCAGCGTGAGAGACAGAGGAGTAATATGGGAGACTAATTAATCACACAGCCTCATTTACCATCCACAAAGGGGGCAAGGGTACGTCATCCCCATGGAGACAGTGCTGGCATTGTTTGGAATTAAAAGGTGTCCCAGAGCACTGTCCAATTACCTTTCAACAAACATCTTCCCTGAGAGAGAAATGAAGGAGTGGCCTTAGATGTACTGTCTGTTTTACACTGAGTGAACTTTGTCAATGACTGGCATTTCGCCAAAAAATCAAGAGCATTCTCACCACCTAAACTAGCCTCAGTATTTAGCCTAAGATCCAAACTTTTGACTGTATACAAATCCTAATGCAACAACTGGAGGAGATATAAACTTATTTGTTAAAATCAGCATAAAGTCATCCTATATTTTTAACTAAACAATGAATTTATGCTTGTAATGTCTTCTTTTAATTTTGACATAGCGAAATGAACTGAATAAAAGATTTGACACTACTCCCATTTTGTTGTGACTTTGTAAACATTCAAATTTTACAGCTCTGAAACTGAATGAGAGGGTGCCATAAAAATAACTGCCCCACTGTCAGAGCAGATTTATCCCTGAGTGACAGGAAGTGCTGAGCTGGCAGACAGGAAGAGGAATAATATCCAAGTCCTCTACTCTTCTGCTAGAGTCATTAAACCAACCGTAACCTGAGAGCAAAGGGGACTTCACGAAGAGATGCAGAGACTTGAAAAGAGAGACAGGCAGAGATATAGGGCAAGCTGTGTAGTATAGTCATAATCAGACTTTTTAAAGGGCTAGTTCACCCAAAAATGAAAATTCTGTCATTTATTACTCACCCTGCCAATAATTCCAACCCCATAAGACCTTTGTTCATCTTCAGAACACAAATTAAGATATTTTTGATGAAATCCGAGAGCTTTCTGACCCTGTATAGACAGCAATGCTACTATCACTGTTAAGGCCCAGAAAAGTAGTAGACATTGTTAAAATAGTCCATGTGACATCCCTGGTTCAACCTTAATATTATGAAGTTAAAAGAATACTTTTTGTGTCAAAAGAAAATACAAATAATGACTTTATTCAACAGTTTCTTCACTTTGTCTTTGATTTCTGTCTAAACATCGTCCTATCAAAATAAAGGCTAAAATGACTTAATTAACTTTTAAAAAAATGGATTATCTTGCTAAAATGTGATAACAACATTTTGCAAAAGAGTTGAGTTTCATTTGATGTTTTGATTTTGCACTAAAATTTATTTAATTAATTTTACTGAATTCTGAATATAGCATTGTTAATTTTTACTGTGCAATCTCCTAATCCTAAATAATAATAGTTTTGCTTTCCTTGGA